>NC_080095.1:46723277-47027701 GCF_950005125.1 Chionomys nivalis | reverse complement strand
TGAACCATTCAGTGAACTCTTTTTCACTTAAATGAAGCATTTCATGACTTTTGTTTAGCATATTAAAATTGCTCTTGCAATTTGGGGTTATTGCTAAGTAAAGTTAGAGTGTTTTGTTGCAAGGAGGGCTGGTTGTTGGTTCCTGGCCACTTAGCCCCAAAATAATCATACAGAAACTCTATTAATTAAATCACTCCTTGGCCCTTTAGCTCTAGCTTCTTATTGGCTAACTCTTACATATTAATCTAACCCATTTCTATCAATCTGTGTATCCCCACATGGCAGTGGCTTACCGGCTAAAGTTCCAGCATCTCTCTCCAGTGAGGCTACATGGCTTCTCTCTCTGACTCCACCCTTCTTTCTCCCAGAATTCAGTTTAGTTTTCCCCGCCTAGCTAAGTTCTGCCTGACCTAGGTCCAAAGTAGTTTCTTTATTCATTCATGGTAATCACAGCATACATAGGGAAGTCCCACACCAGTTCTTTTTTTTTTTTAATAGAAAGGAGGGTTTATTTAAATTCATAGTCTGATGACACAGTTCTTGGTGGCAGGAATAGTGGCAGGAGCTTGAGGAAGCTGGTCATACGGCACCCGTAGACAGGAATCAGAGAAAGGAACGTTAGCACTCAGCTCGCTTTCTCTTGTTTATTCAGCCTATGGAGTGGTATAGCCCGTTTCAGGCCCACACCAGTTCTTGAACAAGTTATCATTACAGTCCGGCTGATGAACAAGAGGACTACTCAGTGTCTAGTGGGTGGGTAGTGTCCATGTGTAGGCACACTGGACAAGGAGAGAGTCACAGCCTGGGTAGGATGGAACTGGCCAGGCTGTCTAGAGCTTTCCTTGAGGTACTCATACAAGTTTGCAATTTCAACTCATGAATTGCTACTCCTATTGTTAAATATTCCAGCCTGCAGATCACCAGTCAGGAAATGCAAGACCTCAGGTAAGGGTGCTATGTCAGTATCTGATGTGAGCGACGGAGTGGCAGTGTATGGAATTAGCCAGACTGCCCTGAACCCAGTTTCACTCTGTTTACTAGCCATGTGGCCTTAGAAAAAGTCCTGAGTTTAAATTCTCTAACAACCACTTTTCCCATTTGCAAACAACCCTATGGGGCATTATACAGTTTAGAGAGAATGACAATGTATGTGAATCTCTCAAAGAGCAGACACTGCTCTTACCAAGGCAAGGTCAGGGCCTAGCTTAGACACATTCTCCATTCCTGGTTCATTTGCCTAGTGCACGTGTGTGTGTGTGTGTGTGTGTGTGTGTGTGTGTGTGTGTGATGCTATGCCACATAGATATATAGAATCATACACACAAGCACACACAAATATACACCTCAACATACACACATACCACATACCCATACGCTGCACACAGACATGTACTAGTCAACACAAATATAGGCATATATACCCACATATATCATATATACAAATACCACACTACAAATACACAGAGCAATGCAACACATATCATACACAGCACACACACATGTGTATACAGACATGCAATATTGTACCACACCATGTGAACACACACCCTATATACATTCTGCACACACAGGCACACATCCCACAGCATTTGTAACACAATACCTTATATACATTGTAGGTTCCCTTCCCATCCACTCAGCTGGCTTGCTGAGAGAAGAATCTCTTCTATGACTTGAACATACTGAAGGCCCATTTGATTTTACTGGTAGAAAAAAAAAGGATGCAATTTGGCCACTCTTCCTGACAATGTCAAGAAAGCAAATGAGGAAAAGAACAAGGCTTGGTTCAGGAAATTGGGTAGGAAGAGAATAGCATCTAATGAGCTTGCTGCTGTTCAGTTGTGGTTCACGCAAACACCCTATGGGAGCGCAGGTCAACAGGAACCCCAAGATTCAAGGTTTGGGATGCTTCATCTCCTTTTTGCAGGGAACAAAGTTGTCCCCCCGTGCCGTGAAGGAGCACGGGTGGCTGTGGAGCATCTCTTGGGACATGTCAAAACCGACATCCAGCTGCTTTCACCAAGCCCTATGAACTTCAGCCACACAGCAACTCCTTTAAGTTCCATTTTACAGATGAAAAAACTGAGCCAAGTAACCTACTTGGGGAACACTGGTAGCACCTGAGTCAGGGTTCAAAGCCAGGCTGTCTGTCTCCCACATACTAAGCTACATGGGATGCCTTGCAGGACAAGGAGAAGGTCAGAGACACACTATCAGGAACTAAAAAGCCTTCCCCATGGTAGAATAGGCAATGTTTCCTATAAATAAAATTATGCTCAGTCAGTGCTGAAGCTGGATACATATGCTTGCACCTTGGATAAAGAAGTGAGCACAACCGTGGTGGACATGATCTGGGTCGGGTCTGATCTCTGCCTTTATTCCCAGCACTGTGTAACTGGCATGTAGATGGAGTAAGACACTCTGGTCATATTAGATGTTATAGCACCCTGATCCTCGAGCAAGCCAGGTCAAAATGCGCCTCGGTCACTATGACTGTCCCCGCCCCTCATCGCCTGAACATACTCCCACCCTGCTTGAGAACTAAGAAGGAATCTTTTAAAGCCTGGGGTTCTGGAGTCTGAAGAGTGTGGAAAGATTTGGAGGGGGCAGAGGGGACAGTATCCTTCTGAGGAGACCAGGATGGGGGGTAATTTCCATTGTCAAGAGGAGAACAAAGATGAGAAGGAGGGGTGTCCTGGGGACCAAGAAGGAGGGTGCTGCACAGAAGGGGGTGGGGCTTGAGAAACTCCATGTGGGGGCTGCATTCTGGGAAGCCTCTGCTGGAGTAGGTTAAAGCACCAACCTTGGCCTTCCTACTGCTTCGGCTTCCTGACACAGTGATCCACCGTGGACTTGATCTGTGTGAGGTGGACTGGAGACACCCCTTTCACCTTGTGGCAGCGTCTTGCATTCAGAGCTCTGTGACCTTGTCATGGTCCAGAACACATCTCTGAGAGACAAGGAGGTATGGTTATTGATATGAATGTAACATTGACACAAGATTTTAGAAGAGTTGGGTGGTGGTGGCGCACACTCTTAATCCCAGCACTTGGGAGGCAGAGGCAGGCGGATCTCTGTGAGTTGGAAGCCAGACTGGTCTACAAGAGCTAGTTCCAGGACAGGCTTCAAAGCTACACAGAGAAACCTGGTCTTGTGAAAATAAAACAAAACAAAAAAAGATTTTAGGAGAATACTTCCTTCAATGATTAAACTAGGTAGGTTCCACACTTTCCAACAGCCTGCATCTCTGATTTAACAGAACAGCTAGAACAGCTAGTATTGGTTGTGATATCCTGGAGACAAAGTCTAGGAGGGAGGACAGGAGGGAAGAAGGGAGGGAGGGAGGGAGAGAGAGTTAGTTATAGCCTCACTGTCTGTGTTAGTTCTAGATCTCTATAACAAAAATACATGATATATCAATTTATAAATAGAAGAGGTCTCTTTGGGTCACAGTTCTGGAGGTCCCAGTGCATGCCATGCTAGCTCTGTGCTTTGGGCCTGTGGGAGACATTACTCAGTGGGAAACATGTAGATAATCAAAACTCCTTTCATCAAGGCCAGGGAGAGACAAGGGGCTCACAGTTCCCTCTAAGGGCACAGCTCAAATGACCCAGAGCCTACATTGCTTGAATCCTAGTTGGTGGCTACTCTTTGATCTGGGCACCAATTACCTTTGGGCCTTCTTTCTCACACCTTGTGTGCTGGCTTGTTTTTGTTGGCTTGATACAAGCTGAGTTATTTAGGAAGATGAACCTCAGTTGAGAAAATGCCTCCACTCTCATCTGCAATGTAGTGATTGCCTGTGGCAGGCAGTAGAGCTGGCCCTGCACCTCACCTGGGCAGCATTTAGGAGAGCGGGCCCTGCACCTCACCTGGGCAGCACAGTAGAGCTGACCCTGTCGGCGGGGGTGCTGGTGAGCTGGACTGGAGAACGTGAGAGCAGCAGAAGTGGTCTCACGCCTCTGCCTCATCTGCCATGGGAGCCATGGGCCCAGGTGAGATGCTCCCCCCATCGCTACCTGAGCTGGTCTCAGTGCCTTGAGAGTAGAAGAACTGGCCCTGCCCCTCACCATCTGTAGCCTTTGGGAGAGCAGGTCCTGCATGTTGTCTGTGTAGCACAGTAGACCTGGCCCTGGTGGTGTGGGTGTAGGTGAGCTGGCCCTGAGGATGTGAGAGAAGGAGACTTGGCCACACTCCTCACTGCCTGGGTAGTGCTGGAGAACTCTTGCCCCTGGGGGTGAGGATGTAGGAGAACAGGCAGGCTGACCAACTCAGCTGCCTCCAGGTGCAGATCCAGGGCCATGAACTGGCCCACCCCATCTATGAACCACTGGAGCATGTGAAAGGGGCAGTCTGCAGATCCAAAGCTGCAGGATCTTGACGGCACAGGGCAACTGGATATCCAAGAGGAGTCCCGGTGAGGTGCTCTATTGATGGTGTAGCAGAAGCCAGAGGCCTTGAACCAGACAAATGTCTCATTACAATGAATATTTGCAATCTGTGTGGACTAACAGGTGTATTGTGTGACTCACACACTACAGCTTCCACAAGAAGAATTTTTTTTTTGTCTTTAGATGTGGTGGCACATACCTTTAATCCAGGTGTGGGAGGCAGTGGATCTCAATGAGTTTGAGGCCAACCTGGTCTACACAATGAGTTCCAGAACAGCCAGAGCTACAAAGAGAGACTCTGCCTCATAAACAATAGATAGATGATAGATAGATAGATGATAGATAGATAGATAGATAGATAGATAGATAGATAGATAGATAATAAAGCCTTCATCCAGATTGCATCCAGACAAGCCTGTAGGGCATTTTCTTGATTAATATTTGATCAAGTGGGTGGTGCCATCCCTGGACAAGTGATCCTGAGTTGTATAAGAAAGCAGACTGAGTAGGCCATGGGGAGCCAGCTATGCAGAAAAAGCCAGTAAGCAGCCTTCTTCCACACCTTCTGTTCCAGTTCTTACAGTCTGGCTTCTTCCGCTGTTAGAGTGTGACCTAGGTCGCAAGCTGAAATAACCCCTTTTCCACCCAAGTTGTGTTTGATCATGGCATCTATCACAGCAACAGAAACCTAAGATGTCCCATGATTAGCTCCTCAGCAAGTCTGCTGATGCTTTCTCTCCTCGGGATCATCACACTTCTCTCCACTTCCGGGGTTACCACTTTGGCCCACACTGCTGCTGGCCTTCTGATGAGCGCTACCGCACTGGCTCTTTCCTGGTGGCCTTCTTGGTTCTGCCTTTGTTCTCTGCAAGCTCAGCTCAACACGGCTGCCAGAAGTTTCCTCTCGAGCCTGACTCAGAGCCTGTCGCTTATGCTTAGCGCTCAGCTCAAAACCCTCCATGGGTTTCTCATTTTGCTCGAAGTAAAAGCCAGTGTCTTTCGGATGGCGCAACCCATCCTGCGCATTTTCACTCTGACTTTTGACCTCACGTTCTTCTCTATGCTCCTCGGCTGCTCTGCCCCTGTCCCAATCTTGTCTCTCAAATACACGGCGGCCTCCTGTTCCCACTCCTCTGTCTGGAACATAAACTCTTTTGCTTGCTTGGCTCTTTCTCTCCCCTTAAAATCAAAACAAAACAAAAACCCCTTCACTGCAATCATCTCAGTGAGTGAGCCCTTCATGGCTACTCTTTAAATAGTGAATCGTTCTTCTCTGACCCCAATGCCACTGCACAGAATGCACCAGATCACATGCTTACCTGATAATATTTTTCTTCTCCAAGTGCTTAAGCTCCACAGGATCAGCAGCAGAGACTTCTGTCTGATGCGCTCACTGGTGTATCCTTGCTTCTTAGAGCAGTGCTAAGAGCAGAGCAAGCATTGGTGAATGAAGAAATGCTTGCCTTGAAGGGAAGGGCTCACCTGAGACCTAATTGTGATGCTTCCTAAGGCTTCTCATGTCTCACTTGGGAGTCCTTTTGGTGTGGACTCCTTTGTATGGCCCGACACCCTTGCTTAGATCCACCGAATGTTTTTTTAGCAGTTCTGGGGAAACCCCAGGGATAGCGTTGGCCCTTGGGTTATCTCAGGTCCTTTGCCCAAGCTCTGACCAGATTGGTCCAGGAAAACACATCCTTCTGCCCCCAGTGGACCTCTGGTACATGAGGCAGATTTTTCCAGCATCGGTCTCTGATATTTTCTTGAGCACTAGGTTTGAGGCCCAAGTGGGAGGAGACGTGGATGGAGCAGAGAATGAGCGCCTTTGAGGAGACCTAAACAAGTCACAAGGTTTCCTCAAAGCTAGGGATGAGAATTGTTTTCTGTTAGTTTAATGAAATGACACAAAGGAACCGACGGCAAGACCAAATAATCCCTGCTCCCTAAAAGAATTCTTCAATAGGTTAGGCGTTGTTTAAAATTCTAACAAGCTTTCAACAGTTGTTCTATTTGCTGGGCTCAAAGGAACACAAAACACCGAGAACAGGAGTGGGCTCCAAGGCAGGCACGGAGTCTAAGGCATCTCTCTCCAGGGCTGTGTTCAGCTTCCCTTTGGTTCCAAGAGTCTACTCAACTCGGGAGGTCACCTTCGGGTTTTCAACACTTCAGGGGATGATTTAAATCTAAATAATAATAAAAAGCAACTGCTTTTTATTGGACTTTTATTTTGTAAGTGGATGGAAACATTTCATATCCACATTAGGTTTTGTAACCCAATCCAGGGACTTGCTGAGTCCCGGAGGGGCCGTTCCACTGCCTGGGAGTTCCCTGGTATTTGTATCTTTCCTCCAAGGCAGAAAGGGAGACGGTTTTAGTGCAGCCGCAGTAACATTTTTTATTTGAGAGAATTCACCCTCAAGAAGAGGCACACACATTCACGGGGCCTGCGGATGGACACACAGTCTTTTCTACCAGATACCTTGTAAAATTACAGTTTTAGATTGGAAGGGGCCCCGGAGATTTTCTAGTCTAACATTGGCATGCGGTATATGAAGGAGTTTCTGCTACATAGGTTAAGTACCTTAGCCAAGGTCACATGCATCTAGTGGAAGGGGGCAGGCTACAATTCAGCTTCCTCGACTCAGGTCTAATTTTCTCTCGGCTACAGCACATTGCTTCCCAAATAAGATAATGTATATGAAATCGCCTTGAAAACTAGAATGCATTATACGAGTATCGGGTATATATATAGAGAGAATGATAATGAGCTAGCTTTCTTTGGAGGCCAGTGTGACCTGCTGAGGTCTCTGTCTGAATAAAGAATATTCATGTTTCATGAATCATGAACCCTATTTCTAATTAGGTTTCTGAGTATGGCCTCCAGAAAATGAGCATCAAAGGTGCCAAATCAAAATACATTCTTTATTCAAGTACATTGGTGAACAGTTGACCCTCCATATTAGAAGGCTTTGTATTCATGGACGCGACCAACCATGAACTGAAAATATTAAAAAAAAAAAAAAAAGAAATTAAATTTAGCCTGTATTGGATATAGATAGGTTTCCCCTTGACATTATTTCTTAAACAAAGCAATAAAGGCTTACATTATGGTAGGTATTCTAAGTAACCTAAAGGAGATTGAAAATATACAGGAAGCCGTGTGGAGCAAACGCTGCAGCATTTTCTATCAGTGGGTTGGCATCCACAGATTTGGATATTCACAGGGAGAGCCAGAGACAATGTTCCTCATACCTGGAGAATGGCTCCCCTCCCCCCACCCTCCTCTAGTGTCTGGGGTTAGTTACTGCATTCGAACCAACAGGCTACATCCCTGGTGTGCACAGAGCATCATACTAAGTCATTAGTTTGAACGAACTGGTCTAATTCTTGATGTCACTACCTGTTATCAGGGTCAACTAGATGTTTTCCACATCAACAGGAATAGTTTACTGATCTAAAGGCTCGGAAGTTGTTAAAAAAATAACTTTAATGTAGTTTTGTGATTTGAATGGCAATGTTCAGAGTTTGGTTATTGCTTTTAGTATATCTGAAGCACATAAAATTGTTTAAAACTAATTGAAATGTTTTAATTACAAAAAGATACACTCTCTTAGAGATAGAAGGGCTATTCATTTAATTAACAAATGATTCATCAAAAGAATTAATTGCTGTTTAAAATACTGTTGATTATTTAATATTATTGCAAATTACTTGAGAAATTAAAGTTTTATTTTTGCACTATTAATAGATTAATTTACTAAATCATATCTTAATTATGAATAATTTATCAGTAGTTCTATGTTGCTCTCTGGTGTGTGTGTGTGTGTGTGTGCATGCATCATCCTTATCCATGGTAATATCTATGTCTTCTTGGAAGAACATGATGGACCTTCACTATTCTAGTCTATCTATGGTCCATGATAATGTGTAAAATATTGGTGAGCAAACCCAGGCCTCACAGTCTGGAGACTCTTTGTAATCTTGGCTAAGTGCTCTGGATGGGGGAAAACAAGCAGACTGGAAAGAGTCTAAACTGTAGATCCTACTTCCTGTTCATTCAGGCGTTAGCAAGTAGGAACCTTCCTCTTGTTCCTTTCCAGTCTGCGAGAAACAAGTCAGCTTTCTTCACCTTTCCTGATCCTTCACCTGTCCTCCACACCCCATTGTCAAGACACATCTCCCCAACACACATGCACACACACACCACATCCATCACATACACACACAGAGACACAGACGCATACACACAGAGACACAGATGCATGCACACAACACATACTCACACACACACAGACACAGACACACACAACACATACACATAGACACAGACACACACATCCCATACACACACATAGACACAGACACACACAGACACATACACACACACACACACACACACAGAGACCCGCACAGCCATCCTGAAGGTTGGCCAGTAGGAACTGGGTCTTGGACAGGGGAATAGGCTGGGGCTGGCTGTATCTGCTACTGTATGGCTATAGGCTGACTTCTTTGCAGTCAATGTTTTTTTAAAATATGAAACTGTCAAATAACAGAGGAGTGGAAATTTAGCTCTAAATAAAAATGTTTTTAGTTTTAAGTATAAAGCAAATACTATTTGAACGCCCTGACATGCAGCCTGTTTCATTGCCAGGTGAAAGAGCTGACTAGCCTCATGATTTCAAGGAAAGGCTTCAGTCCTGTTCTTATGCAGGAGAACTGGGTAGTCATTTCTTTGTTGCCTTCCCTTGCCCTGCACCGTCTTGCCCATGTGATGGACCTGTGACCCAGAAGAGATCATCATAGCCCTTTAGATCTCGTCCCAAGAGGAGTTCAGAGACAGACAAGCCTGGCAACCAGAGTCCTGTCTCCCTTTGTGAGCTGTAAGGGGACTCCTGCAGTTAAGGAAAGAGCCTAGCAGGGAATGCAGGTTAAGGGGCAAGCCCACCAGAGACAAATGCAGGGATCTGTGACTAAGGATGTCCTAAGGTGCTGTCCCGGAAGCCACTTGTACTCACGTCCTTTCCAGCAGCCTGGGATTTTCTCTCATTTCTGGTGTAAGTTAACTGGAACTATCACTTGCAGTTTGAAGAACCTCAAATAACAAGAAACGACTCTGGGGGTTTGAGTGGGAAGATGCCTCACCGAGGCAGTGGTTACGAGTGCAGAAATCCTATCCTTAATTAGCCTTAGCACAGGAGCCATGTGTGGGCTCACAGAAGAGCGCTATGGCTTTCCCACAGGCTCGGGCTCAGACACTCAGACAGCATCTTAAGAATCCCATTCTCCTCTGACCCACTGCTTTTCCTTGCTGAATTAATTTGGATCTCAGGTGGCGTTCTGTTCATGTGATAAATATCCCCGGCTTCTGCTCACTCCATCCATCTGGGGCGGGCAGGCTTGATGCTTAGTTTTCACGATGCAGAAAGACCCCTCCCATCAGTACCACCACACTCGCGTGAGCACGAGCACACACACACTCATACACACATGCCACCTCCAGGGTGACTAACTTAGGTTAGGTCCAGGCACTCCTCTGGGTGACCCGGAGCCTGAACTACATTCAAATTGCATGTATAGGATTGTTACCAGGGCTCTGGAAGGAGAGGCCACCCTTTCTGACACAGAAGATGAGTGCTATGACTGTAATAGATGAAGTGAGGGACACAGATGAGGAAGCCGATGTGACGGGAAGGAATACCAGGAACTTTACCCAGTAGAAAGTCTTAGGGTCCCATCTGGGAAGGGTGGACTCATGTGTCTGCCATGCTCCTATGCGAACACCAAGACAAACCCAACTCACCAGCTGGGTTGGTGGCAATACTAGAGAGAATGGGTGTGGCATCCCGCATGCTGTACGACACAGGGTGGGACTAGCAAAGGGGACAACAGGGGAACAGCCCCGGGTACTACCCTCCATGTACTGAGCATGCGTGAACTCCTTCTGCATGCTGTTCGTGGTTTCTGTCTACTGGGCTCCTCTCTGCCTTGCCTTGATCACCGTGAGAAGGGATGAATGAACTGTAGACACCTTGCCAGGATCTCTTTGCTGCTACAGGTTGTCACCTGGGATTTACGGCCTCAGACTGGTCATGTGTGAAAAGCAGGGCTGATGAGCCGTTTGTGTTCGTTCATTCTGGGAACTCCAATTACTGGACTTCCTTTCTGCCGCTCTCTGTCCTGGGATGACGGCACTGAAAACATCTAGAAAATATCCTCAGGGTGCTGGGTGTCGTTGTGGACTTCGGGGAGCTGGGCGTCATTTTGGACTAGCTCTCTCACTTCACCCCAGAAATGGGTGGGGCAGGAAATTCCAGTGGGCTAGAGGGCAAGAAGATGCCTGGCTTCTGAAAACCTGTCGTTTGGGGAGATGGTGTAGACATCACCCCAAGGCTTCACAAGGGGCTCGCGGCTGCTGGCAGGACCCTTTTAAAGCAAAAGGGATTCAGAGGCAGGTCTAGTTAGCTGTGGAAGTCCTTGGCAAGGCCATAAATCCATCTCAGCTGAGAAAACTGTTTACTTACGGAGCCAAACCAAGCAAGTCGGCCCTTAATAGACTAGAGCTGGTTGGCTGCTCCCATTCCTAAACTTGGTCTTGTCCTCAAAACACTGATTTAAGGCACCTTTGATTTCCAACACTCCTCTCAAAACCTGGGCAAGGAGGAAGGAGGCTTAACCTTGGCTCCAGAGGGAAGGGGGAGCTGGCAGGTCTTGGAGGTGCAGTATTGACCCCAGATACCATCTTTCTGTAAAGCAGAGGCTCTCAACCTTCCTCGTGCTGTAACTCTTTAGTATATTTCCTCATGTTGTCGTGACCCCCAACCATAAAATTATTTCGTTACTTCTTCATAACTGTGATTTTGCTTCTGTTATGAATCATAATGTAACTATCTGTTTCCCAATGGAATTAGGCAATCCCTGTGAAAAGATCCTTTGACCCAAAGGGGTTGTGACCCACCGGTTGAGAACCTTTTCTGAGAATGGTCTAGGGTACAGGCTTTTGCCCTGGGACTTAGAGATGACGATGAGGAGCTGGTACCTACTGCAGATACAGTGTGGAAGGCACACTGGTGAGCTCTGTGGACACAGCTAGACAACAAACAGCAAGAGCCACCAAGACTTACGGAATGTCCCTCCTCCCCGGGATGGGTGTATCCAGCCTAGGACTTGGGGCTGAGATTCATAGACACAGCTCAGAAAATGCTGCTCCAGGCTAGTCCTCAGCAGACGGGGGAAGAGCTTGACTTAGGTTTTCAGGATGGAAAGAGGAAAATTGGCTAATAAATCACTCAGTACTCACTGACAGCCTACTTGGGGGAGGGGGCACCAAGGAAGGACTAGCGAGAGAAGTTGGAGCCGAAAAACGTGTCCTATAATTCTGTTAGACCCGCGACTCTTCAGCCGCCTGCCCAGACCCAGCTGAGGCCCACCCAAGTCGGCAGGGAGGGAGGAGGAGGGGCGGGATGCAAAGGTGTGGGTTTTCACCTGCCTTGTAGGGCAGGATTCTGGATAAGGTAAACCCTGGGCATGGTCTGTGTGCAGATTATGATGTGTAAGTTCTACTCAGGCCTGGGACCCGGAATCTATTAAGGGACACACTTAATCTATTAAGAGGTCACTGTCACACTTTGTTGCTGTTCTAACAACACTTAATCTGGCTTTGAAATCCCACTTCCCAATGACAGGAAGTCAGGGTGGGTTAGAGTTAGTTTCCATTCCACCTCATCTTGGGAAGTTAGGGAAATGTAAGGGAAGCTTGATCTTCTAAGACAAGGGCCCCACCCACCATGGTCTTAGGGTCACTGTGGAGGAAATGTGTGGCCCACCGCTTACTCTTCCATGGAAAGTCCTGGCTGAAGCCTCGTCGAGCTAGGCATGCTGTCTGTTCTAATTCTCCACAGGTGGCATCCTGATAGGATGTCACTGGCCCCTGAATGCTCTGTGTGGGTGTCAGGGATGGGGTGGGTGGTGCTCTGTGGGGGGGGGAGTGGGTGCTTTGTGTGGAGGGGGGAGAGGATGCTCTTTGGGGGGGGAGTGAATGTTCTCTGTGGGGGGGAATTGGAACTCTGTGTGAAGGGGGAGAGGATGCTCTGGGGGGGAATGCTCTGTAGGGGGTAGTGAGTGTTCTGTGGAGGGACATTGGGTGTTGTTCATGTTGGGGAGACTGGATGCTGTCTGTGGCGGTGGTGGTGGGAGGCATAAGTCCATAGCACTCAGATATGGCTAGCTCTTCCTTTTCTCTGGTCTTGAGGAAGACTCATGCCCATTCTGGAATGAGTTCTTCCCCCCTAGCCTTCCTTGGTTGCCCTACTCTTCCAGGTGGGATGTGTTCTGGGGTGAGTGGGCATATGTGTGTGCACACGTTCTTCTGGGCACTTGCAAGTGAGCACTTCGACTCCTAGCAATAGCTCCAAACTGAGGTGCTAGAGTGAAGGAGTCCGGATGTCCTATACAAAGACCTTGGGTTAGGAAAGGAACAAATCTCTCTCTTTTTTCTCAGTCCCACTGAAACTAAACAAAGGCAAATGATTTTCCCAATGAACATTTAAGGTTTGGTGGAAGTGGCTCCTTTTGTATCTGCCTAGTTGTGTGAAAGCAAAGAAGCCTGGAGAAGTGAGATCAGTGTCCTGATAACACGCATAGACACACCCCCGCACACACATATACACACCACACACACAGACACATATACTACACACATACACATACCCCCCACATACACACACACACAGACACACACCCAGACATACACACAGACACACACACTCACATAAACAAAGATAAAAAGCCAGACCTACAAAGATAAAAAGCAGACCTGACAGATTCTGCTCATTTCAACCAGGAAATGATAACAGGGTCCCTCAGAGGAATTCCTTTGAGGAAGGGGCTTATGGCTCTCTTGGCCTGACCTAGGGAATGGCGGCGCGTGCTAAGCAAGAGATCCAAACTCTGAGGTAAGTAGCACGTACTGAGGGAGACCCTCCTCCACACTCAGGGATTCCAGAGACTCTGCTTGAACCAGCTGTGCGTCCTGGAGAAACAGTGACACAGACAATGAGTAGGCGTTGTGCCTGTGGGATTCAGAGCCTTTAAGGACATCTTCTCCAGCTTGGGCCGCAGCAGCTGAGGCTGAAGTGGGAAGAGGCGGTTGGGTGGTCTCACTCAGCTGAGGAGCTTGCCTGCAAGCAGATAGCAACCCCCAAACACTGTTACTGTTTCCACAAGCCCCTGGCTCCTTTTCTGCCTGGAGGGGTGGTGCTTAATGAAGGGGGTCCCCCGGGAGAAACTGGTTATGGCATGCTGGGGTTTGTAGACCCACAGGGACCTTCCTGGGGTTTTGGTTCATCAGCAGGCTGTGGTAGGGTGACAGATCCTTAGGAACCAGGCAAAGATAAGGCGTCTGCCTGGATCTGGGTGGGTGGCAGTTGGAGCCGTGGAGCTTTGAGGAGCGCAGGTGACAATGATTGCTCATTTGCAACAGTTGCTATTAATTACCACATGGACCTGGCATCTCATTCTTGGGGACACTGAATACCCACAATCCTTCGCCGTCCTGAATCAGGCAAATGTGAAGCTATAGCATGCGCAAACAGGCAATGCAAATAGCATCTCTGGAGGGTTTCTCCCTAGATTGCTAGCTGTCTCTGAATTATGTAGCACATTTGGTATTGGGTGAAGCAGGTGATACAAATTCTGCATTAGTCTAGTCCAAAGAGCAAAACAGGAAAGATCCAGATGAGGAATAGGAAGGCTGAGGAGATGGTTAGTCAGTGAAGAGCTTGCAGGCATGAGGACTGAATTCGAACCCCAGCACTCATATGAAAACCAAATGTGACCGGGCGGTGGTGGCACACACCTTTAATCCCAGCACTCTGGAGGTAGAAGCAGGTGGATCTCTGAGTCTGAGGCCAGCCTGGTCTACAGAGTGAGCTCTAGGGCTGTCTCCATAGCTACTAAGAAACCCTGTTTCGAAAAAAACCAAATAATAAATAAATCAATCAATAAATAAACAGGGAGGTGGGGACTGAAGGATCCCGGGTCTCGTTGCTTAGCCAGTCTAACCAAGTGGGCGAGCTCCAGGCCCTGATAGAAAAAATAAAGTGGGGCTTGAGGTTCAGGTTCTTCTTGCATTACAAACTTGTGCTGGGCTCATTTTCAAAATAACAGTGATTGTAATAATACAACAAGGTGGAGAATGAATGAGGATGGCATCCAACATTGATCTCTGGCCTCTACATGCATGCCCACATGTGCACATACACAAAACACCCCCCCACACACACACGACAAAGGGGGGGATACCCCCCCCAGTATAAAACTATTGAATTTCTTGTGAAGTTGTGAAGCTTATTTAGAATATAACCAAGTCTTCCCTCCAAAGTCTGCGTTGTCTTTTGTTACCACTGTTGGCGCCACCATTATCAAAACTGCCAATCATATCAGAAAACAAGGGTGGAGGATGTGATTATTTAGGCCATGGAAGCCTTTCCCTGGAGGACTGTGAGTCCTCCCCGTCTTTGCTAGGACTGGCTTCCAAAGGGCCCGACACGAAGCCCCGTCACTCCCTGGGGAAGAAGTCTAGATCTGATCATGGGAACAAGCTTCCTTTTATTATCCTTCCCCAACTTTCTTTTCTAAATGTCATCCTAGCAATCATTAATCACAGTGAATAAGAAGTTATAATTAATAGAGGCCCAAATCGTTCAAGTGGAAGATTATTCTTTTGAATTCTTGTATTTTTCTTGGAAGATGTCCTCGAGTTAATTATTTAGTATTTGGGATTTTTTTCCCCTGAACTCCAGTCTTGTATCCGAAATGAACAAATTGATCCCAGTCATGTGGGGGGGATGAGGAGATGTTGTATAAATGTATGCAGGGGATGGACGAGAAAATTCTCAACAAGGCTGGGGGCTCTGCTGCTCCCTCTGCTGGCGTTTCAGATGGGAAACAAGCTGCTAGACCCAGCTGTGCACGGCCCAGGAAAGCTCTGTCAGCCCCCCCATCCCACCCCACCCTGACAAACCCCACAGAGACCAAAGCCTGTGGCCAGGTTCCAGGAAGATGGGCTGAGCGTGGAGGGCCCCAGTTGGCAGGTAGACAGGGGTTGGTGGCTGCAGGGTCCCTGAACCCTGCCACCATTTCTTTCAGATGGAGCTATTGTGTACTTCCAGTCACACCGGAAACATAGAACATTTTAAGTTCTAAACCGAGCTAGAGGAGGACACTGTTCAAACACGAGACATAGGAGAGTGCTGATCTGAGACCATTTGAGTCTTTGGACAGACAGTTAAATGGGAAGGAAGACCGGGTGAGAGTGTCTCCAGTCACACCGGCCACCCAGGCAGTTTCTCTCTCACTGGTATGAGGATCATATTCCCAACTACAGCTCATATTTATACCCCGATTCCCTTGTTGGATTTGCTGGTATCAGTTGTTTTTAAAGAGGACATCCCCGTGTGTTTTTCCCAGGCTCAGCAGCTTCCGGAGGAGTTCTGTTACGCTACTGTGCCCTGTGTGGTTCGGTTTGCACCTTTCCAGCATTGGGTTACAATGCTGGACTACATTTCTGCTGACCTCAGTTCCCTGGTCTTGGGGATGTCCTGCATCAGGGAAGATCCTTTGTCAAATGGAAGTCCTGAGCTCTCCAGGGACGAGGATGGTAGGGCAGTGTTTAAATCCCTGTCCCAGGGCCTCAAAGTCATTCATTCATGCATTACCCCACCAGACATTCACGTAATTAGACATCCATCCCTGTAAGAGCAATACACTATGGGAGTACTATTTTCAAGAAAAATATTTCATAGTTCTAGGTCTTTCCACATTGTAGTCAAATGTTGGCTAAAATGACCTCAATTCTCCTCCCTCTATCTACTTTTATTTTTAACATCCCTGCGGTTTCTTCCTTAGAGGCGATCCTGCCCTTAAATTTCAGCTAATCTTCTGACCAATGGCAGGAATGGTGTCCTGCAGTTTGGAGACTGGGCCTCCAGAAATCGAGCACTTCAGTACCCAGCAAAATGCTGCTCTCTGTTGGAAGAAGAGAGGCCACTTGGAGACGGACCCAGCCTTCCCTGATGGTTATCTTCCAGCCTGATGTTCAGCTCTTGCTTATGGTAGTGGGGTCACGGTGCTGTTGCTCAGAGCAGGCTTAGGGGGATGGAGAGGCACTCCTGGTTTGCCCAAAGTGGAGCCCAGACTGACTAGCTGGCCAAACACATTATTAAAGGTAGCCATTTTCAGAGACTTGGAGGGAGGAGAGACAACTTTGGGTGGCAGGAAGGAGGGAGGCCACATAACAGTGGTGCATTCAGGGCTCCAAGAAGGGAGGATGAGTGACTGGTTGTCCCTCACGATGTCATCATTACCTCCCTCCTCTGACAAGAGTGTAAGAGGAGCTGTTGTTACTGGGCCTCTGTCCTGTGGGCAGGGAAAGTCATATATGTTTCATTACACCATGAAACCTGCCGTGTGTCCCTAGGTGTCAAGAAACCAGGACATCACAGCCATTTCTATTGGTCATGGTTGGCAGGTTGTCCTATGCGCCAAAGTAGTTGTAGGGGACTCTCGGGGTCATCTGTATAGGTTCATACTACATAGTTCACAGGCTGCATCTGAACTGTACCAGGATGCTAGTCTATAAAGTCAGGGTTTTCCCTGAGTGGTCTACAGGGAAACCTCTGTCAGTTACAGATGGAGGACTTGTTAGATAAGTAGAGTCCTGGGTCCCCCAACTTTCCTATTAAAGGGTCAACGGTCTAAGAATCTGCCCATTTAACAGTCTCTCCTGATGGTGCTTCAAGCATGGAGAAAAGCCCCTTTTAAGAATCCTGTCCTAGCCCTGCAGAACCAGCAGGGGGCCTCACGTACAGGCTCTAAGGCTAGAGAGCAGCTACAGGGCTCCCTTACTCCTTGACAGGGCCCCATTTTCCATACTACATTTCCTCTCTCCCAGAGGCTCCTCAAATATCTCCAAGCTAGAACTGCTAGAACAGACCTTTCTAAAATGTGTTTCAGGGCTTCATCTCAAACTCACTAAACCAAAATCTCACAGGCTAGGGCCTAGGAATAAACACAATTCTAACAAACACACACAAACCCCAAACAAAAGTCTCCAGTGGTCTTTGGTACTCAGTCTATTATGGGAATGACTGGGTTGTCCCTCCTCTGCATCATATATAGGCGACACCCAAAGGTGACCCATTCTTTAGTCAATACTCAAGGATCAAAAGCCATTACTAGCTTTTTAGTACATTTACTTGGGCTATGTGCTTAATTTTTCCTTTGAATTTGGGGGCGCTCTGAGTCAATTAATTTTTGAGTCTTGGAAAAGCAGAAAAGAACAATAACCATGAACTTGTATGAGGCAAACTGAAGCAATGCACCATCTGCAATGGAATCAGCATAAATCCCCCAAATGGCACCGTGCTGCCAACACCACTCTCCAAGGCCTTCCTGTCTGCCTCAGTGGAGTGCAGGCCCTGGAGAGCTTCAATTATCCTTCACACATGTGCTTTCAGGGAGCCCAGCAAGAGAAGGCGCTGGAATGCTCAGTAATGACGTTCCCAGGGTTTCGGGATAAAGGGAAGGGCAGGTAAATGGGAACTCAGCTCGCAGTTCCGTTGCAGCTGAGATTGCTAATCATTACCCAAATGTTCCGGTTGTGATACTTGCATTATTGACCTAATTGAAAAATAACTGATGGGGGGTGTCCTATTAGAGACACATATCAGAATTGAATATCCATCCACTCAAAAAAAATGTTTGTCTACCATGTGCGGAACACTAGACCAGGACGATGGCTTCTGTTTCTTTGCTGCTCACGTGGAGGAAGGAGGGAAGGAATGCTAAGAAAGATGGATTCTCTGTTGGCCATTCCGGTGGATACTCTGCTGCAGAAAAGTAAGGAGCTACTCTGGGAGCACATGGTATTTGATTAGGGTCTTGAGGAAATGGCTCCGGGAGGGAAGCGAACACCAGCCGTGAGCATGACAGACCTGTAGGTTTGAGAAGGCCTCGGTTTTTGTTGTTTAGTTTTAGTACTTGTGAGAATAGAGCACTTAAGGTTGTGAAAAGATGCTGATGTCAGCCCAGGATGCGTGAGGCTCCTGGAGGCTTGGGTATCCCACTGCCCTCTTCCAGTGTTCAGGAAAGATGCCACCAATGGACCTTGGCAGCATTCGGACTAACTCTGCACAGAGCCCAGGGGTCCTCTCCCACACTGTACTCTACACAGCCACTAATTACTTGGCAATGGCTGATAAGGAAAGTGGCTGCTCTCCCTCCCTCCCCTTGAGCAAAGGAATTAACATTTCTAGAGACAATGGCTAGGGGAGAAAGTTATTTTGTTCCCACTTGAAACTGTGATATAATCAAACATGAACCTTTGGATGATTATCCACCCGGCAAACAGAATCTGGGAAGGACCAGGCAAGAATGGGGAGTGCCCAGAATGGCTCACAGTGCCCAGAAATCCCTGAACACCGGGGTGTTAGGAGCCCCACTGTTTCGAGTGTATCTGCCTCCATTTGGCTGGGACCTTGGGGGAGCCCAGTTTTCTCTCAACTCTTCTTCCTCGCCTGGGTCCCATGCAGCACCTGTTCCTTATCCCTGAAGCCTCCTTGCTCTCTGCTCCTCTGGTTACTGGTTTTCTGCAGGAAGAGTCTTGTTTTCTCAGATATCCTCTCTCCAGTTTTCCCTGGGCTTTGCAAAGCAATAATTGCTTGACTACTCGGGAAGCATCATGAAAGCAACTTGAGAAAGTGCCCAGAAGGCATTTTTTTTTTCTGGCTCTCCTTTCTATCAGAGACCTGTGGAGTCCCAGTTACTCCAGCTTTCTCCAGGAGCCTTCATTAAACCAGTATTTTGATGTTAAATCAATGTTTCCCACCCCAGGTTTCCTCTGGGAGAAGTGAGGGAAGAGACTTGGGTCGTGACATCCCCCATCACACTTCTTCTTTCCTCAGATCTTGTCTCTGCTGCCTTAAGCAGACTAGTCTCAAGCCACGGTGGGACTTGGCCAGAACAGAGGTTAGAATCCAGGCCTCCCTCTTGGCCATCAAAAGATTTCCTTTTCCTGGAATATCCAGTGACAGACAGTATGTTGGTTTTGCTTCTTGATCTGTTGCCATTTATAGGCGATTGAAGTTCTGAGCTCCCAGTACCCTAAAGAGACAAACAGCCTCACAGGTTGGTCACAGGGGCCAAACACCGCAGTGCTGGCAGGAGGTCCTCTGATCCTGTTTTATAATGTGTAGTCAAACAACCTCGCCGGGACTCCGGGGTGGCTCTGGCCAGGGTGCTGAAGGACAGAGTTAAAAGGAGGCTATCTTTGACTTCCGCAAAGCGCAATCTTGCAGCCTTGCCAAAGCCATGCGGTGGAAGCCTGCTGGGTATTAATAGCAACAGCTAACATTGATGGCGCGTTTACAATGTGCCAGCTGCCATGCTAAGCACAGTTTAATCCTCATGAAGACCCCTAGCAAGGAGGTGTTATTATCACTGCAACCCTCTGTAGCTGGGGACCCTAAGACAAAGATGGCCTTGCCTGAGTCACACAGCTAGTGCTTGGCTCCTAACGTCAAATCTCACGACCTTACCCACTGCACTCTGCACCTGCCTCTCCGGAGCTTTGGGCTAAGGATCCCTTGCAGAGCAGGTGACCTAAGGACACAGTTAAGAGGCTGCTTTGGCTTTGCCATCCATATGGGTTTGTTCCTCTGAGACCTTTGATCTCAGCAGGGTCTTAATGCTGCGGATCCAGAAGCTCTGTTTTCAGTCTGTCTAGGGGATAGGGAGCTGCCGCGGAAATTCCTTTTGCTCTCAGGAGAGCATTCAAGACCCAGCCTGCAGGTGTTAGCATGCTTGACATGGATCAGGTGAGTTAGGTGAGGAGACCTTGATGGCTTCATTCTACAAATGAAGCTATGGGGAGGCCCTTGGTGAGGTTGAGAGACTTGCGGGTCTTCCAGCGGGCAGCTGTGGCAGCTGGATTAACAATGCTGGCTTCTTGCTTTCTTTCCGCTGTACCGTATATGCCGATGTCTAGGTATCCCAGATTGGTGATTTTTTTTTTTAAATGACATTGCCTTACTTTGGCAAACCACAGTAGAGATATCTATCTCTCCTGGGTGCAGGTGAGTTCTGAACCAGCAAGGAACTGACTCAGCATTGAAGATCTGGATGAGGTTTCTTGCATAGTGGACTTTATTCTTCTATCTGATAACTCAGACCAGCCAAGGACTAGGGAGCCCTGACTCTAGGTTCTTCTCCTATGAGGGCGGGTGGTAAATAGCAGCCATCTTGGATAGAGCTGTCTGTAGCTAGGGTGAAATGAGAAGCCGCCAAAAGAGCAGTGCCCCCTCCCAGACTCCCAGACTCCAGCTGCTTGCCAAGATTTGCTGGGTCCTGTGTCTAGTCTCTTTATTCTCACTGTTCACTGTAAGCTTGAGTTCTGATCACTGAGGGAACAGCTTCTACCCACAGCTACACTCCCCCCCCCCAACTTCCCCAGGTGACCTGTGTTAAGTCTTAAACCCAGGACAAAAGGCTAATTGAGGTGCCTATTAACATATCAAACCTGATGCTAACCACTGGGGTCCTCCAGCAACCTCAGTCCCTGCCTGTCACAAACTCTCCAGCCCAGAAGCTGGGCTGCCCTTCAGCCATTTTGGCTATGCTGGCTGGGCCCTTTTACCTTTTGACCTCTTGCCCTCTTGACTGCTACTCTTGGCTCTTTCCTCCCTGCAACCCCTTACATGGCCCAGCTCAGTCTGGTCACGTTCACTCTGGACTCTACCAGATGTCTCTGCCTCTGTTTTCCTTCATGTCTACAATAAACCTTGTTATCCACTACACCTAGGAGCCTTCTTTTCTTTCTTTCTTCCTTCCTTTCTTTCTTTTTTTCTTTCTCCCTCAAACTGCAGGGAGGGAGTTGGTAGTGTTCAGTGTAACTTGTTCATTCCTGTCCTGTCACCCTCGGGGAGAGGAGGGTGTTAGTTGCCTCTTTAGTTTGGATGCTGAATCTCAATCCCTGGTGCCCAACACCCCTGGGATGCTGAGGAAGGAGCTGCTTCGTTCTGAGGCAGTCAAGTGGATAGATGGTGGGAACATCTGCTCTGGAAACACATTTCTCACAGCAAATAACATTTACATGCTCGTGCCTGCAAATATCACTGAGGCATTTGCAAAGTTAAACACTGTGCCTTTGCTTGTCTGGCCTTCCCCTTGGCCAGCCCCTGGTGCTCCTTAGGTCTAGGCATACAGCTCACGGAGCGCCCCTCCCCTCTTCTCTGCCCTCGGAGGATAAGATATTCCTTTCAGAACCTCACAAACAAGCCCAGGTGTTAAGCTGATTCTGATCCCATAGTCCCTTCAGTTTTGTGCTTCCTATGAACCTTTGCACAAGAAGATGGGTCTTCTATGCGTTTTCACTATGGATATAGTACCATACCCTTTGTGCAAGCCCTCCTCTTTGTCTCAACATTTCTGTGAATGCATATTGTCTCCTCAAGAAGACATACTCCCAGCAGAAGATGGAACACTTTGCCATACTGAATCGTCTGTGCACACATTTTTTTTTTTTGTCAGAAGAGCACTATGCACACACGTTTAGAAGAACACATGGCAAGGAACACTAAAGCGTGTGTCTGTATAAGATTACAAGCATAAGGAAATTACGCTTGCGGGCTACATATCAGATTGCCTGAGTGGAGGGAGGGGTGCATACAGAATGGGGGAGAGTGGGATGGGTGGGGAAACTAAGAAAAGGAACCCAACCACACTTAGGAGTCTTCCTGTTTCCTCCCACGAGCTCTCGGACCCTTCCTTTCCAACGTGGGTCTGGCAGAAAACGCTTTGGCAAAGAGAATGGCAAATAATAAATGGGCTGTTCTGAGTTGCAGCTCGACAAAATCCACAGAGTGGGCTCCAAGAAGCCCACCCTCAGGGACTCAAAGAAATCTAGACGTTTCCCATGGAGGCGATGGGGCACTCCAGATGCGCACCTTGACGCCAGGCTCAACACAGTCATCTGGCCAAAAGAATAAGGGGTGTTTTTATATGGCACCCACGCACATTTGTCCTGAAACTCAGTGAGGAGAAGGATTCACCATGTCAGTTCTAGACTCTGGTAGCCTATGTCCCTGTTACCATGCTAAAAATTCTAGTCAAGGTGGATGAAAACTAACTGCTGGGTGTCAAATAAAGTTATAAATTTCAAAAAAAAAAATGGAAAGGAAAAGAAAACCTTTCCTCCTGAGAAATGTTCATGGTACATGGCAGTTAGTCTGAGAAAATGTAAGGAGGGAGGGAGGAAGAGAGGGAGGGAGGAAGGGAGGGAGGGAGAAATATGGAAGAAAGAGGATGGATCATTCATCCATTTATGATCTTTTAAACAAAATGTTCTGAATGTGTGCTGTAAAGAAATTAATATCAAGCACTGTTACAGACAGGAGCGATGCGCATGTCGTAGACTCTGGGAAACAGTTAATGAATGGATGGGAGCTGAATGATGTTCCACATATGATACTTTCATAGATGTGGATTTGAAGGAGCTGTCCATTTGCTCGGCTACCACTGTGCCTGCAGCGTGTCCTCACACTAGCCACTGCTCTGCAGTTCAGGATGATCTGTCCTGTTCATTGACCGAAATAACTGGGGTGGCACTCGGGCTGAAAACAACAGGAAACCATCCTGTTTACCAGATTAGCACGGGATGTGTGTGCATGCATGTGTGTGTGTGTGTGTGTGTGTGTGTAATCTGTATTTTAACAAGCATCCCAGGGGATTCTATGCTCATTAAAGCCTCAGATCCATTGCTCTCGGCATCCATACCTGCCAAAGTGATGTGCTGTTTTTGCAATTAACTCTGTTCAAACAAAGCAAAACAAAGAAGGATTTATTATTTATAATTTTTTAAAGAAAAACAAACTCCATTGTCTGACCTTCCTTTGTTTCAATGCCAGCATCTAAAAAACCCCAATTCATGTGAACTTTCTAATGTATAGCTAGAACTTCCCATAAATCCGTCAAACTTGGCAGGAACCAAGTCAAATGACTCCCTATCTCTTGCATGCCAGCTTTGTGGAACGTGGACCTGCCCAGGGGCAAGAATTTCAAGTCTTTTCTCGTCCTAAAACAAATTTCAAAAGACAAAGTCAACAAATATATCAAACATAAACAAGACTAGAGGATAATATAACAGTCGCCAAGCTCTTACTGCATAGCTTTGTCCAGTCTTAACATTTTGCTACACATTTTTCAAATATATTTCTTCATAAATAAAGCATTACAGGAAAATTTATGTAGACATCTCCAATCCATTCTTCTTCTCTCCTTTCCCAAAGAAACCAATGTGTTGAATTCAGTCATTTTATAACCATACATATTTATATTTACTGTATGATGCATGCAAACACAATTTGCTTAGACACAGTTTCAGCTTTATAGAAATGGTACCATAGAGTATGCATGTCTTTCTTTCATTTTTTTCTTTTGCTCAGTGTTTTCTGTGTTGACCTTTGTAACTACTGCTTGTTTTAACTGCTATGTAATATGGAAGAGTTTGGCATAGGGTTGAGCAGCATAGAGATCAATATAATGTGTTGTATGACTGTGTCATCATGTTAAAACACCTGATTTTTGGTTGAAGCTAAATTGTTTTTATTTTGTTAATTACTGTGAACAATGTTGAGATGAAATCTTTGAAGAACTGTTTTTTTTTCTTTAGGCTGGGGATCAAGCCCAGGGTCTTGCCTATGTGTGGCTCCAGTCTATGGGATGAAATCTTCTGGAATTCTCTGGGATTGTGAGAACTTGATATACCTCACGATGAACTGAGACCACAGTGTATCTGTAACTTTTTAAAAAAGTATTTATTATGTATACAGCCTGCATGCATGTCTGCACACCAGAAGAGGGCACCAGATTTTATCATAGATGGTTGTGAGCCACCATGTGGTTGCTGGGAATTGAACTCAGGACCTCTGGAAGAGCACTCAGTGCTCTTAACCTCTGAGCCATCTCTCCAGCCCCCATGCATATGCACCTTTAGCTTCAACAAATACTGTCAAGTTGTTCTCCAAAGAACTTGTACAGGTTTCTAGAATCCGTTCCTGGAGTGTTCCTGCAAGTTCTTCCACATCTCTAGTTCCAGAACACAAAACAGCAAACCATTAAGAAAGAAAACAGCATCAGGAACTCCATTAACCACCAGTGGAACATGTTCTGATTGTGCTGTGTTCTTTCTAGAAACATTTCTTGTATGTGACCGTCTCCTTTCAAACACAACTGGTGTAAAAGGCCCCAATGTCCCGGCCTTTGGAAGTGGAGATCCAAAGGCACATGTGTCGATTGCTTGAAAACTCACTAGGAAATTCATATGTATACTATGGATAAAAGTTAATTACTTAAGTAACAATTTAACAGTGTGTGCGAAAAGCTATCCCTGGATAGTACATATTTGTTACTAGAGGAGTTATACCTGCATTAATTCTATATGAGTTCCCAGGAGGGAGAGGTCGCGGTTTATGCGACTCAGATTCTAATTTGCTGCAGAATGGTTTCCTAGCAACCATCACTAGATGAGAATCAGCTAACTCCACTGTTTTGAACCAGACCTAACTCTGTTAGAAATATGAGTCAAATAAATGCCTGTTTAAGGCCGCATTTTACCTCGTAAAGCTGCATTTGAGATATATGACTACTGAACAAAGGGCTAAAGAGGTTTCCTTTGCCAGAACCTAACACAGGCGACACGTAGAACTGGAAACGGCACTAGATTTAAGAACTTAGACACCCTCGCTTCCTTAGGACCTGTGCTTGGGCTGTGATAAGTAAAGAGGTAAAAGACAGGGAAAATGGGAAGAACGTGGAAATGCAGGCTGGGAATATGAAATCCAGCAAATCTGTAGCCCGAGATGTTTCAGGGATTTTGCCACCCTCGGGCGGCGTCACTGGACGCTCTTCACTGACTTGTTACAGGAAGTGGACTCCAAAGACTGCATCATGCTTCCAGTGGGAAACAGCATTGCCATGCCAGCTCATTCCTATTCGTCTCATCATTTCCAATCATCTCGTGGTGACTGGCTGGCTGGGAGAGGGAAGACACTGGATAGTCCCAGGATGAAGGCCCGTGAGACGCTTGCTTAGATACTCTGAACTATGACATACTTATCACCTCGACTCTTGGGTTGGACACAGGAAACAGCCATCGGTGAAGGAAAGAGTTTCCATAAAAAGAACAGGTTTCTGTTCCGAGTGCCTCATTTAGACACGTCACTCGCAGGCTTCTCGTGCTGGAAGAGACCTCTTGCAGATTCAGGGCATACATTGCAAAGAGGGGGCAGTTCCGTCTCGTTGTCAGTGTGTGCTCGAGAGGAAATTGCCTCTATGCCTTTTATCTCTTGTACAAAAGCAGATTTATTCTCAGATATTCTCAGGGACATCTATGAGAAAAGGCATTTTTAAAAAAAAAAAAAAAATTAAGCTTAGCCAGAAAAGGGGAGAGTGAAAAACACATTGGGAAATCCTGAAAAGATTTTTTTTTTTTATTCTTGAAGTCTCTCGACATTCTAAGTTTAGTTAACTTGGAGTTACAGTCGAAGATCTGCTGGTGACAGATCACTCCTGTGCAGTTTTCCAGGCTATAATTTTGACTCCACATCAAATGTCACTCCAGGGTCAAGTGATCAAGAATTTAGTGACATATATTTTGCTTCCACTGGGGCGCTAAACTACGAGCCCTTTAGATGGGTCCTCATTGTTTTGATACAGAAACTTCCAGTAAAGGCAATTACACTCTTTGACTCTAATCACAGCACCAGAGAGACAATAGGAGAAGCATCTTGGCTGACAAAAAACAGTCACTGAAGTTTACTGGGCTCCCTGGTTTCAGTCCTCTGAACACAGTCTCTGTCCTGGTGGATGCCATGGGGTGATGGGGCTGACCCATTCTGGCCTGAAAAGCTGTGGTATTAAACATTTTTCCCTCCAGATTCAGTGCCATAAATAGGCTCACATTTAAGTCAGTTATATTCAGAACCAATGTAAGAAATACTCCAGACACGTCGCTTTCTACCCGTTTGGCTTTGTGTTGCTATTGCCTGTGCTCTTGGGATTTTTGTGCCTATTGAATCTGTCTGGACAGTCTGTGTAAGTGCCGCTCTCCTTAGCTTATGCTCAGGGGCATCATGATGGACATTATTAAACGTGGCAAACACCGCAAGTCAAGGTTTTTATTGGACAGCTGGTTGTTGGCCGTTTGCCAGCGAACTCCTGTGGTCGCTGCCCTCTCTGACCGACACCACAGTGCCTTGGAAATCCTCAGCTGACATTCTTTTCACTGCCCTTTGCCACCCAGCTTGTGTGTGCCCTGGTCTAAGCAAACACAGTACTCTGTAACCACTTTTAAACCCCACAGCAAAGCCCTTCCATAAATGGCTTTTAGGAACACTATTTTGTTTAGCAACATCTATCCCCATGGAAAGCAGAAACATCTCTGCAAAGTCAGTTCAGTCTTCTCCAGTACACCTTATTCCTTGTTTGTCTTTCCCAGTCCAATGGCTCGTCTGCTTGTTGGGGAGCTCCCTTGTTCAGCAGCTTTGATTCAACACCCTTTGCAGATCCACAGAGGACGAAAGTCAAAGTGCCTTTGACTCACACTGCCTATTAGCCGATTAGCTCCTTGAGTGGGAAGCATACTCCCTCATGCTGGTTAAATCCCTTGTTTTTTTCCTCTTGGTTGCACCAAGATAATCTCTAAGTATTCATCACCCAAGGGCGGCACACTAGGACCGCTGTCTGGAAAACAAAATGTTGTTTTCTTTCACTGAAGCTCAGGGTCAAGCCAGCACAATATAGATTTAATAGGGCAGGTGGGATGAGCCCAGCAAACAGGTACGTGATGGGAGAGCTGCCCGTGTTCCACGCAAAGCCAGAAGCAACTGATACAAAGGTGCGTGCAGCACTTCGCATTTTTGGTACATTTCCGGAGATGCAGTGAAAAATGTACCGTCACTTGGGTTTGGGGATTAGTCCTCTTAGGTAGAATAAATATCCATCAACCCATTCATCCGTCTCTCCACCCACCCACCCACCTATCGATCCGAGGATCATTTATTAAACATAACAGAAATCCAGAATCAAATATGCTCAGCCCCCAGAGGACTCCTGTGCTCATGGGTAGACAAGCCTCTGGTGTAGAGTGTGCGGATTGGTCTGCTTCCTTCTGCCTGTTGGTTGTTATGGATGAAACAAAAGAACATGAGTTGACTGCTATAGAGAATCTTGCAATTTAAGTTTTAAAGATGACTGTTGGCTACCATGTCATCTGCAGTGCCAGGGGTGAAGTTACAGAGTTCTTGTTTTCTGCACATTCCGTTCCCTTTGTTAAAGAAAAAAGTGTATGAAAGGAACTATTGGTATCAGCGTGTGAGTTCTTCTAAACCCCGACCACCTTTCCAAACTTTGTTGCTTCTCTCAGAGGGGGAAAACATGAATGAGAGCTGAACTGTGATCTCCAGCAGAGTTCTAGAGATTTGCTTGCTCTCTACCTGATGTCTATCACGTTGGAGTCACAATGCACCCCAGTCTCTATTTCCTGCTGTGGTGTCTAATGCTGGATGATGCCCCCTGAGTCTCAGAGAAACACTCAAGCAGAGGTCATCATTCTCCACTAGTTTGGTCTTGTACTGTGGTGGTCCCAGAGATGCAATTAGTTGCCCAACAACAGAAAGCCTGTTCTGATGTTGGCAGGTACCCTGGCATATCACCCACAGAACAGATGGCTACCGGTTCTGCAAATTAGATTTCCAGATGATGGCATAATAGTGCGTCAACAGCCACTCCTGCCTTGCCCTTCTCGCCTCTCAGACAAATTGAACGGATCTAGATAGATGCACTAACCTCCTACAGCCAACCATTCCTCTGGGTGCTTCTGAGGGTGGGCAGAAGATATTTGAAGATATTTGATTAATCTGCAATGTGCATCTCTCCTTGCCTTTTCCGCTAACCCTTATTTTGAATTTCTTAAATTTCATGTGTTGACCAAAAGGCACCCTTTTTCTCTTCCAGCTGCCTTGATGACAAAGTAGGAGGGTCTTCTTTCTGCAGGTCCACTCTTCCCATCCACATTGGCATGATGCTTGGAAAAGTTCTGCTCCATTTCTGAAAAGTGAGCCGACAGCTTCTGGCTACAGGATTGCCTGTCCATCTTCTCCCGATTCTTCTTCCTTCTCAGAGAACTTATGTGACCCCAGCTAACTAAGGGTGCTTCTTCTATCACAGTCTTTTTCCTACTCCATTTGCCATTGACGAGGGAGAGCCAGTTTTTTTGTTTTGTTTTGTTTTTCAAGACAGGGTTTCTCTGTATATCTCTGGCTGTCCTGGAACTTGCTCTGTAGACCAGGCTGACCTTGAACTCACAGAGATCTGTCTGCCTCTGCCTCCCATGTGCTATGATGTGGGATATCCTTCTGTATATGTGTTGCTTTTATTGGTTAATGAATAAAGCTGTTTTGGCCAATGGCTTAGCAGAGTAAAGTCATGTGGGAAATCTGAACAGAGATATACAGAGAAAGTAGGCAGAGTCAAGGAGATGCCATGTAGCTGCCTAAGAAGCAAGAGATGAAAAACCATGAACCTTGTGGTAAAATATAAAATAAAATAGAAATAGGTTAATTAAATATGTAAGAGCTAGCTAGAAATATGCCTAAGCTATTGGCCAAGTAATGTTATAATTAATATAGTTTTTGTGTAATTATTTGGGTCTGGGCGACCAGGAAACAAATGAGCAGTCCCTGGTTACAGTGCTGGGATTAAAGGCATGTGCCACTACTGCCCAGCAGAAGAGTCAATTTTTAACTGGTCAGAAGACATTCCAATTTCCTCTCTTGGGAAACAAAAGTGGAGGAGTCAGGAAGCAGACCATTATAATCAACAGACAGAGAGGAAAAATGTGCTGGTTAGGTTTTGTCAACTTAACACAAACCTATATATATCTGGGGAGAGGGAATCTTAATTGAAAAGATCTCTCCATAAGTCTATAGAACCTTTTCTTGATTAAGGATTGATTTATAGGGTCCAACTCACTGTGGATGGTTCCACCCATGGAAGGTTGCCCTGGGTTGTGTAAGAAGTCAGGCTGAGCAAGCTGTGGGGAGCAAGCCAGTACATAGTGCTCCTCCATGACTTTTGCCTCAGTTCCTGCCTCCAGATTCCTGCCTCGAGTTCTTGTTCTGACTTCTCTCAGTGATAGAGTGTGACTTTAGCTATTAAGATGAAATAAACCCTTTCTTCCCTAAGTTGATTTTGGTCACAACAATAGAAACTCTAAGACAGAAGACCTAGGCATTGTTCAGAGTCTTACCTGTCTCTCCCATTTCATCCAGATCTTTAAGTTTCCCCCTGTTTGAATTTACATGAATGGTTTCTATGCAGTCAAGGTGACTGCTATGTGATGCCTCATTTTACTCTGCTCTATTTTCTAAAGAAAAATCGTAGAAATCACACTGCTGTCTTGGTAAAACTACCCTCAAATTCCACATGTCAAATATCACCACTATACCAAATGAGACATTCTTGGTCAAGTTCAATCACTAATGGACTGGAACTTTATCTGAGTGCCTTTGCCCATGCCCTACCACTCATGTAGCTCACGTTGTCCATGTCCCCATGACAACACATCAACGCTCCTTCCCCAGTGCCAAAGAGCCTCACTGAAGGGGCTTCCGTCCTTGACTTGGACTTGACAAATCAATGGTATTTAGTCCATTCTACCAGTTGTGTTGGGGATCCATTGTATTGGCTGCTTTTCTTGCTTTTATAGAAAGGTGCTTTGTAGTATAGAAAAGCTTCTCATGACAGAGGTAGCTTGGGATGTAAACAGTTCATCAGCAAGGATTGCAACTGTGCTCAGGCTCAGATGAAGACAAGGTCCTGGAAGCAGGGACAGAAAAAAAATTACCCAGTCAGACCTAGGTCCCTTTTAGACTTGGGATCTTAGGGGCCAAACCCTGACCAACTCAAACGGAGACTGTTAACTCTTTGGAGACAGTCCATATCATTGGGCCACCGGAGACTGGCTAGCCAGCTGTCAGGGGGACAGAGGATGAGGCACTGTCTCCGTTGTCATATTCTATTTGACCACAGGCTAGGTGATGGGCCTCTCTTCCTCCCTAGCCTGTCCACTTGGTGTGTTTGCATCTGTTTGTATGTACTCGCTGATGTCTGCCTGACAATAAAATCTGCGTGAGGGATGAGTGAGGCGCCTAGACTGTCCTCTTTGGCTAGGAACCGGAGACTTTGTCGTTCATATAAGGAGGTCTGACCACATGGAAGAGATGGAGAAAGCCGTGCAGGGATCATTTCCAGCTGTGTCTAGCTTTAGCGCAGAGTTAGCTGCATCATGCAGGAAGGCTGGTGCCCCATGACAGGGGTTGGCTGACTCTTCAGCGGAAGGGGTGTTCCTCCCATGTCTGTGATTACTGCTCTTCTCTGCGTGCATGCCGGCCTGTTGGTTTTGGTCTGGAATTCCCTAGAGCTTATAACCAAGTGGCTGTAAAATGCAGTGTACACGTTTGGGAAAACAGAGGGCAATAATAAGACAGTCTTAACCTCATAGCCCTGCTATAGGCTGCCACGGTGCAAAAGCCTCTCTGCACTTCACACAGTAGACCATCCCTGGAGGCAAGTGACTTGCCCTACTCTGAGTCTTGGGTGAACAACTCTACTTGACCTTTTTTGAGTGGTTGTGTCTTTGGCCTCCAGTCCATGACTTCTTGGAATGGGAGCAATTTTGAAAGGGATAGCTCTTGAACTCACCACCTGGAAAACTCACTAAAACCCTATAGCATGACAAAAATGTATACCTATAGCACACAAATACCATGTTATGTTAATGTACATAAACATGATATATAATACATACATACTGTCAAAGCCAAAAATACATCAAAGGACAAATAAATTATAGGGTTCACAGTGAGACCTGCAGCAGCTTTGCAGGAAAGTTCCCAACCCCAGCCCCTCCCTCTTCACAATTCCTCCCATAGAGTGCTGGGCAATACAAGACTGACATCATGTCGGTATCTCTGAGTCTGCACTAAGCCTTGTCAGGCGATGTCTATTAGGTGTTTGTTTTATGAAGGGTCTGGGATTAAGGGCTAAGTGAAGAGAGAGAAAGAGCGCTATCTGAAGACACAGCTCTTGTATTCGCAGAATTTGCAATCTCGTTGGAAGGTATCCTGTAGGTCAAACAATTTAAACGTAGTTCTCTGAAAGAATAAGCCACAAAACACCAGCACGACAAGGGGACCACAGAGGAAAGAGACTGAGACACTGAAAACCCATCCATCTCACCTGGGACATTAAGTGAATGTATTTAGGGTTAAGATACATCTAAGTATGTTCTGGATCTAACCACATGGGTGGAAGTGTCATGAGGGTCTTTGGCTTAGTTTCTCGAAGGTTTGGGTAGATGTTCCACTGACATGGCTGGAGCTTTCAACTTTGGGACTGTCCACCAGAGCTCCAAAATTGTTAATCACCAACTTCCTATGCTTCTGCCAGCCCTCTAAGGCGAGGAGAGTCCTTGCCTTGTCTTACACAGCAACCAGTCCTTGTCACCCTTATATCACTAATACTAATACTAATGTGAAGTTAGTATCTGTGCTGGGAGGGAAGACAAACACCTATAGACACACATACATAAAAGAATCTAGATGGCCATCAGAAAGAGTGCCCATGTGAATTATGGTGTGCTTTCCGTATGCACAGGTGAATAGCCTCAAGCAAATGCAAATGTTTTTATTTCCATCACTATTCCCATATGCTCTTGGCTGGCTGGGTCTCACATATGGGCACCACATAGGCATCAGCCTATACTTTCTGGCCTAAGGAGTCAAGTAACTAGCCTCCCAGGAGATTCAGTTGATTTAATCAAAGTGAACAGTGTATACCACCTATTATTTTTTTTTAAAACACCCTTTCATTAAAACAGTTAAGCACATGCATGTCCTAAAGCATTGCTACCAGTTTTCAAAAACGGCTGAATTTGAGAGCAGTAATTAAAGGAGCAATCGAGACCACGTGGGCTTGGTAGTGGATATACTTGACGAATCGTGGCATACTATAAAGACATCTTGTGAAATCTGAAAGATGGCCGTCATGACCAGGGAAACAGTACCATATCCTCCACTGAATGTGGCACTTTCGTCTGGAAGTGCTAGGACAGGCCAAAGACGAGAATGATGGAATTTCAGATTCATTCTTGGGTTGGAGATCAATGAGATGGTGGGGAAATGAGGAGACTGTGCACACAACTGCAATACTTCTAAAGGAGAAAGGGCGGTCTCTGCACTTTCCACCCCGGTAAGACACTTCTTGGGACTAAGCTGGGGAGAGAAGGATGGGCCCATCTAATTCAGCCTAGGAGCTCATCATGTGTGGGCTGACAGCCTCTCTCCTCGTTAAGGTGATGTGAGATATTATGGATGACCTTGTCTAAGACAATTAAGAACTGGGAATAAACGGAATGGCTCTGACCCAGCTGACCGCCAGTTCAATAAAGACCTGTCAAGGTTGTATAACTGCAATTGCATTAGGAGGAGCCTGGGGACTCCCAAGATGGTCTCCCTATATCCCTTCTTGAACAGATCACAGCCACAAAGATCTGATCCAGAGATGCAATGCCAAGTGTGGCTACTGTTCCAATTTTGAGGAATTAATGACCAAATGTGCATGCATACTCTGACTTGCTCTGGTTCTCAAAGAAGATCCACTTAGCGGCTTGTTAGTTTTACAATAAAATCATGGTTTAGTAATCTGGGTATAGCAGGTAAGGGTCCTGGGGCTTAGAGAGACTGCTAGGCTGGCTTCAAGGCAGAAGTCCCAGAGCGGAAGCACAAGCAGCCTGGCCCCAGGCCTGGTGTTATTTCGACTATACCACACTGCTTCTGCTACCTGCTATAAGCCCAGAGGCAGGCGGTTAAGACCAAGGTTCTTGAAACCACATCCCCGAGGGAACCTGGGAGAACAGGAGAAGCCAGACTGAAAAGAGATGTCTCAGAGATTCCCTGATAGCCATCGTCACATATTTGAAACCTGTCATAAGGAGAGGAAAAAGAATTCTTTGTATGAGAATTGGGACTAATTGGTTGGAGTCGTGTGCAACTCCATGTGTGTGTGTGTGGGGGGGGGTCGGACACACAGCGATGTGGGAGGGTGAGGGTAAGGTATACTGGAACTTCTGAATTGTGTCTGCACGGGTAAGGGAAGCAAGGACCTGAGAGCTGCCAGGGAACTGGGAAGGGTGAAGGTCAGTGTGAAGTGTGGGCCGCAGAAAGGCCAGCAACATGACTGTCTGTAGCTGGATGGTCACTGTTTTTGTGGGTGAGCTGACTCTGCCTTCACAAAATCCCTGCTCAGTCAGGTGTTTTTGTTTGGTTTTGGTTTGTTGGAAGTTAGTTTTACGTTTTTGTAACAAGGTCTCACACTGTTCCAGATATTGGCCTGGAAATTGCTATGTAGCTGATGTAGGTATATAGGCTGGCCTTGAACTCATGATCCTGATGTTCCTCCTACAGTCTCTTGAGTGCTGGGGTTGCGGAGGGGTGCCACCACCTCTGGCTTCCTGTTTGGTTTTGTCTCATCCACTAGTAGTTTTTTACTGGGGAGACTTTCTGGAGGGGAGCACTGACTGGTTGTCTTCAGAACTCATAGGTTCGTGCCCACCACTGATCTTTGCCTAGCACACTAGCTGGGGCAGGGCTTGCCCAGCTGCAGCCATGGTTCGCAGCAGGTCTGCAGTACTTGCCATCTGCTAGCTCCTATGAGTTCTGCCAGTGTAGGTTTATAGCAGCCCCCGGGATGCCATCAGCCCTCTCATGGCTGCCTACAACACCCAGGGGTTCTACTTGTCCCTCTTAGTATTTAGACTGTAGAAGTACTTCGCCCACTGGTTTTGTCGTGAATGTTTCTGACTAGTGGCTGGCTCTTTCTTTTTCTTTTCTGCTTTGCAGCTCTCTCCAATTTAAGTGGTGATTTAGGAAGCTTCAGAACCCATGCTGGCCCTCTGTCCACCATCTTGCCAGATCTACTTCTCTGGGCCTCTGTTGTTAGCCCCCTCAGGTTCCCCTCTTTCCTCAGCTCTGGGGCTAGTCCTAGGAGCCTCCATATTTTTGTTGAATCCAATTATCTCTGAGAAACAATCATTATCCTCTAATAAACAGACATCTTTTGTAAAGGGGCTTGGAGCTACAGAATCGCGCTGTTGGAATATAGTTTTCACAAAGAAAACAGGAGATTCAAAAACAGATACAAAAGGTGCTGTTGTACAGTGTGAGTTACGGTCCCAGGCCCTGTGAGATGCACGGGGATCCACACTTTGCATTCTCTACCCCAGTGGAGAACAATTCTCACAGCTGGGTGTCCAGCTCAGTAATCTGTCAGTTTTGCCTGACTAAAGTCACATCATTGATTGATGCCAAATCTTGCTCAATTAAAGGTTCATTTTTCTTTTGGCCGTTGGCAAATGCAGCATCGATTATGGGTTCTTAGCATCCACCATCTCGGATTCCGAATACGCTGAGAGCGTTTGTCTGCATCCCAATGACAGCAACAGCAACCAGGGCTCTGAACCACCTTTCTATTCTGGGCCCAAGGACATCTGGCAACCTGTCTGACTGCAGGCAGGGGATTTTCTCAGTCAGGCCCTCCCCAGCAGGATTAAAAGGAACTTTTCCCAGCCTCTCTCTGACTCCCTGCCCCCTACTCGAAGTAAAAAAAAATGGTGAATTTTGAGAAAATAGTTGGAATATTTTTACCTGTCCATTCACGTATTCATTTATTCACTGATTTATTCGTTCAATGAGCAGTCCTGAGTGCTGACTTCTTGGGGACATGAAAAAGGTACAAAGACTATGGGGAGATGAGACTGGTCTAAGCTGTGTGCAAAGGGTGTTTCCTTTTTGGCAGGAACTCCCCAGCAGTCTATGGAAGCCACATTCAAGATTGCTGCCCCAACTTCCCACAGTCCTCTTCCTCTGGGGGCATTTTGGGGAGAGAAAGCTCCCCTTTCCATAAATGACTTTCATTCTCATCGTCCTCTCCTTTAGGATGTCACTATGGCAAGGCCCCCACCTCTTTCGGGAGCTGTGTAGCTCATCCAGTGATTGCAAGACATCACAGGACTGGCTGGCAGCTGCTCTTCCCTGCAGGCTGAGGTGCCCCCAGTCCCCCCTCCCGGAAAGGGAGTCCTCTGGTGGGATGGGGTGGTGTATGTGTACCACTGCCCTTTTCTCTGAATTCCTGATTGCTCGCACAGGCCTCCGCCATTGCTCAGTGTGTTTGTTTTCTAAAGCTCTGGACCAAATGGCCAGGTTCTCAGAGATTTAAAGGAATATGATTTTATTATCTTCCTGCTCGAGCTCAGAAGCCTCACTGCTGTGAACTCTGCATCTGGAGCTCAAAAGCCTCACTGCTGTGAACTCTGCCCTTGGCAGGACCGAGTTGCTTCTGTAGGAAGAGATCCACTTCCACCTTTTCCTGCTTCTGAGGTCTTAGCTCCTCCCCCAGCTCCCAGCATCAAAGGGCACAGCATAGCCTCCTCTGGCCTCTGCTTTGCTTCCTGACAATTTTGATGCTCTTACTGCTTCTTGTGAAGACACTGTGATTACATCGGATAACACACCCGCAAAGTCCCCTGCCCAACCCCAGGATGCTAGGGATAGATCCAGGGCCCTGCATATGCTAGGCAACTATCCTGCCTACCCCAAGTTGTATCTTAAACCTGGCAAGTACCTTTTAACGTTCCCAGGTTCTGGGATGTGACCACGTTGGGGCAGGGGGCCATTATCCTGTCTACCTTCCCAGCTTCACTGTGCTGAGCAGGGAAAAGCCCTTCAGCTCAGCTCAGCTCCAACAAGCCTGGGAAATGTCAAACTGACAGTAATGAGAGCTAACAATGAATGCTTGTCATAAGATCACACACCATATAAAAGCCTTAGATACATTTCCTCATTGAATTCCTCCCCAAGACCTATGGTAGTCGAGAAAACAGAGGGATGAGAGGTTAAATAGCTCACTCAGGATAATCAAGCCAGGGAGTCCCAGAGGTTGGGAGACCCCCTTGAATGCACACCACTCCCCAGAAAAAGGAGTTTGGCTCGGAAAGTAGGGGGCAGACAGATCAAGAGCTGTTCTCAAATGTGTCCTGCAGCAGCCCTTCAAATATCTCATGTCAAAGGCAGGGCATCAAACTTGGTACACATCTCTCTGCCTGGGGTCAATTAACCATGCTCGCTCTAGAAGTCTGTTAATCAGAAACTTAAGCTAAAAAAAATAATAACGCTGATAAAGCAAGCATGCCTTCTCAACCAGCTACAATGCAACTGCCAAGCTTGTTAATGGTGACACTCCACACACTTTCTGTATAGTTTGCAGATGAATCTGTTGCTGAGAAAATGTCCTGTGTGTGTGCGTGTGTGTGTGTGCACATGTGTGTGTGTGTTTGTAAGAGAGAGGGACATGCATGTGTGCAGGAGGCATATGCCTGTGTACATATGTGTGCATGGGTGTATTTGCCATTGCACAGACATGTGGAGGACAGAGATAGATGCCAGTGTCTTGGTGTCTTCTCTGCCACTCTCTGCCTTACTTATTGAGATGGGATGTCTCATGGAGCCTGAAACCTACCACTTCTGCTAGACTGACTGGCCAGTGAGTCCCACGGGTCTGTCTGTCTACCCACTGACTGCTCAGGGCTGAGGTTGCCCACGGGCATCTGCACCTGACTTTTATGGGGAGGTTAGGGACCTCAGATGCCCAGCAACCAATTTACCTCACTGATAAATCTCTTTAGCTGCCTTGAGGGCTTTTTCTAACCACATTCTCTAGCTAGGTCTCCCATCTCATGGCATGTGATCAGTGGTGACATTCCTGTGTTTGGTGAAATTCTTTGGGGCCCAGGTTTTCTTTTTGGATGAAGACCGGAAGATCTTCATAAGAACTCTGCTCTTGTCATCTGTCTGACTGACATGTGACAGGACAGAAAGGTCTCACGGGACTTGCCCTAAAGAACAGGAGTCTGCAGAGAATTCAGGAAACAAAAGTAAATGACCCAGGTGGGTACAAGGCAATGGGACAAATCTTGTCTGGGCTTTGGATGGAGGAATGCCCTTAATCCCAGCTCTAGGGGTCAAGGTCTCTGCTGAATTGTGGTTGGCTTTGAGTCAGACTCTCCATGGACTGATGATATTTGGGGACATTTAGGGCTAGTATATATTTGTCTTTGTTAGGTGGCATTTGGCTGTTTACATGTCTTATTTAAGATATAAATGTCAGGCTCTCTCTCTCTCTCTCTCTCTCTCTCTCTCTCTCTCTCTCTCTCTCTCTCGTGTGTGTGTACTACTTACTAGGAGATATATACACATTATTGTGCAGATTGTCCAAACAACTGAGAAGCCACAGTTACAGACCAAAATTTTCAGAGGTCTAATAACCTGATTGGGATTGGGTTTAGGTCAAGTTCGGGTGAAAGCATCCCAGGGTCAGCAACATATGTGCTACCAGTGTATAACCCATCCCAAGCCGGAAACAAGTTTTATTCTGACATATCTCTGTTTTAATTTGGGCAGGGAAGGCTAAGGAGGGAATACAAAAATTAGGGTATTTTTTCAAAGATGAAGTTACAGAGTTAATGGCACCAACCCATGTCATTGGAGGGCGAGGAAAATGATGACAACAGAGAAAGTTATCAGAAATCCACAGCAAGAATCTATTTCAGGGAAGAAGGAGGTTCAAAGGAAAAGGAGAGCTCTTATGCTGGATAGATGTTAGGTAAGGATTGCAAGGTGAATTATTGGTGAGACATGCACATTTGTTCTCCTGAAATAATCACACAGAAACTATAATATTTAAAAACATTGCTTGGCCAATAGCTTAAGTGTATTGCTAGCTAGCTCTTATATATTAAATTCACCAATTTCTATTATTTTATATTTTACCATGAGGCTCGTTGCCTATGGGCAAAATTCCAGCTAGAAGCTCATGTCTTTCTCTTCTGGTGACTGTATAGCATCTCACTGGCTCCACCTACTCTCTCTATATATCTTCTTCAGTCTGGCTATATTCTGTTAAGCCATTGACCAAAAGCAACTTCTTTAACCAATAAAAGCAACACATAGACAGAAGGACTTCCCACACCATTTCCCCTTTTCTGTGTAAATAAAAAAGAGGGCTTTAACTTTAACATAGTAAAATTACATATAACAAAACAAGTATCAAATAAGAATTATAGTTACAATATTCATATATACTTTATCCTTTATCATAACTAAGGAAAACTATAATTGTAGCTATCTATTCTTCAATTCCATCAAAGACTCCAGAAGGATATAGTATCACCTAGGTAAGCAGGAAATGCATTGTAAGCAACTTCCAAAACTCTAGAATTGACAGAGACATCTTGTTGCCTGGATAGTTACCCAAAGTTCTCCCATAACATTGGGGCACTCATTTTAGGCCTATAGGCCCATAGTATCCCACAGACTTTTCCATGGAGCAGGAAATTTGAAGATCTGTTCTGCCTTGTAATGGCAAAGTCCATCAGTTGCTTTCTTTGGTGTCCTGCAGAATGTCTGGAAGACTCTTTCTTGAAGCAGGAACCCCAAAGGATGGTCTCACCTTTAGGCAAGTTCAGCAGTTATTTTTCTGTGTCCCTGCATGTCCAGTTCATACAGCATACCACTAAGCAGTCCAGGTGGGAGGAGATTCTTGCCTGAATGGCTAACCAACTCCATAAGGAGCCTCTTTGATGCCCATCTTCCTCTTAAGTAGATTGGTGCTGCCAGGAGCAGATGTATCTCATTGTCATAAAAAGCCCTAAGTTTTTAAAACATTTTAAATGCCATATTCTGTGATCTTTGAAAGATCTGAAGACTATCTATCCATCTGAAATGCATCTCTGTACATCTAGAAAACATAACTAATATGACTACAAGCTTGACTATTATAGATGACTCTCCATTAACTTATATTTCTTAATTATATGTTATATTTTTAAAGGAACTGCACAAACACAATAATCAAGAACAGAAACATATATATAACAAAATTGATCTTAAATTTGTATCAATAAACAAGATCCATACCAATGCAAAGTATTCATCTCTATAACATATCCCCTTTAAATGTAAACAAACATTTATAAGCAATCATTTAGGGAATTTGGGTGTTGATGGAGGTGGGTCTTGTATTAATCTGTTGCTTTCATTGGTTAATTAATAAAGAAACTGCCTAGGCCCATTTGATAGGCCAACCCTTATGTGGGTGGAGTAAACAGAAGAGAATGCTGGGAGAACGAAGCCGAGTCAGGAGTCGCCATGATTCTCTCACTCCAGACAGACGCAGGTGTAGTTCTTTCCAAACTTCTTTCTGCTTTTTCTTGGGCAAAGTAATTTTGGGGGGTATTTATGGTGACCTTTTGAGGGGATCTTGGTCCATCAAACCACATTAGTCTGGAAGAAACACACTTGTTCTCATCCTCTGTGGAAACAAAAGAAGAACCTTTTTTCTAAAGCAACATATCCTTAGACCCAAATTGTGAAGTCATGATACCTTTAAAGTATATATGTTGGTTTAGTTTAACAGCCCCCAGAATAAAATATCTCTCTGTAGTCAAAAAATTCAAAGAAAATATAATAATGTACATAATCCATACTCTATGTGTATTACATGTCTTATTTTATTTACTCCTTTTAATCTATGCCTGTCTGTACTCTTATCTCTTTAAAGGTTTTACCCTTTTTAACCATTTATTTCTTTTTATAACTGTCTATATTCTTTATCCAACACTGTAACCCATTTAGAGGTCTTTTCCATCTGGATTTGTCTTTATTATATATTTGTAATTTTTTCTGACCAGTACTGTTTCTTAAAATGCTAAGTGGTGACGGGCAGTGGTGGTGCACACCTTTAATCCCATCACTCAGAAGGCAGAGGCAGGTGGATCTCTGTGAGTTTGAGGCCAGCCTGGTCTAGAAGAGCTAGTTATGGGATAGGACACAAAGCTACAGAGAAACCCTGCCTCGAAAAACAAAAAACAAAACAAAACAAAATGCTAAGTGGTGTGGCTGGGATAAAGGCTGCTTTGCCTTTTGGCTCTGCCAAGTCCAACATAGCAGAGACATGTTCACCACCTCTGTAAGCTGTGCATACCACCCCAGTTCCAGGTATACAGCACATCTATGTCATGCCTTTAAGTAGTTTGTAACATGCTGCTCACAAATCCCATTTAAATGCTCTGTAGCAGAATCTCCTGAAAGAGTCAGAGCTGTTTGTGCTGGCAAACCAGGAAGCCAGCTCTTAAAGAAGACTCACAGCCTTCCTTGCCAAGGTTGAATCAGGAAGACCTGTCTTAAAGAAGCCGTGGGGAGCCAATGAGAAGAGAGAAGCAGGAATGACAGAATACTGTGAGTCAAAGAGCATCACTCGGAGAGGCAGGCATTCCATAACTGTGTTCGTCAATAGTGTGTGACTTGTGGGGAAACTGAGGCAGTATGTCTGCATAGGAAACATGAGGGCAATTGTTTCAGTGGTCTTGGGGGGCATCTCTTGGACTCAGGGAGAGGGTGTGGCAAGAAATAACAAGAGACTTAGAATTGTGGCACTACCTTGCTTCTGGGAACAGTCACCATGGAAGGTCCCACGTGGTTCAGGATTAACAGTGGTGTGTATTTTTTTCCACAGTGAGTACCTTCCCTAGTGAAAGTTGCCAAATGATTTTATTAAAAGTTCAAAAGTCTGTGTGCCTTTGGAGCCCAGGGACCAACAGTCTTGTAGTGCTATCAATATCTATCATGTAACATGTCATCAACCTGTTTTCCAGCATCCATAACATGGAAGTTTGTTATGATCCCTATTGGATATACAGGAATCTGGGACCAAGGAATTGGTATCTACTCAAAGTCACATAGCAAAATGTCAGAGCTGGGAAGGGCATGATGGCTTTGCTTCATGCTTCTGATGTATTTCCTTTGCTTTGTATTCCTATCCCTTGCTCTGTCTCTTTGTCCAATTGGAATCTCTCACCATGGGACAGAAGAAAAGCCAAACTTTGGTCAGACTCTGGACTGAATTAAAAAATGGAGGTCATGGGTGTCTGTGAGATTCTCTCATGACAATGCTACTTCAGCTTTGACATCACTCTGGCCCTTGACAGTCGTGCTCGCTCTCAGTCTTCACACATCTAGGCTGAGGAACAGTAGCATCATTGGTAGTGTGGTGACCGCCCCTCACTGGACACCACTGTGTAGTTCCTTCATGCCAGGCACTGGCAATCCAATGGCACCCTGCCTCTGACCCGAAGTCAGGCCCATTATTTGAAATGAACAAGTATATAGCCAGATAATAATTACTTGATACTAATTTGATATTAAACACATTCTGTCAGAAGGAAACATTAATTCCCCATGTGGGGAGAACTTGGAAGCAAAGGAAGGCATATATCAAAGACAGCCAGATGAACGGGGGAAGGGAGAAGGCAGAAGGCAGTGTTCTCCCCTCTGCTTGCCAGCCAGCTGGTCCTGCCTCTTCTTCAGTTGGCCTGAACCCTTACAGAGCATCCCCAGGTTCTCTCACATGCTCACTTTTAGGTGACATTGACCAATGAGAGGTCTGTGAGTAAAGAGGGGCAGAGGCAGAGGTCCCTGGTGGGACTGTGGTGTAGCAGTCTGTGCTCCTGTCCTGGAGGCCACAGCTGCTGTCATGAGACCTCCTTCAGTCACAGCTTCTTCCCCCCTTGCCTCTGAAGACTAAAGGGTGTCACCCTTGTAGCCTAGGATCCTTATCATGTTCCCCTTCCCCAACCCCTGCCCTTACCCTGTAACAATGCCTTTTACCCAACTTCCTTCATTCATCATCTTGGAATGTTCTAGCTATTTCTGGATGGGACCCTGACCTATAACCCTGCATAACTTCAATTGGAGCCTCTACCCAGAGTGAGGTGGCCCCTGGTATTGGACATTATGGTGGCCTTTCAAGGGTCAGATCCTATTAGATCTGGTGGGATATGCTAAGGTTAAGCACATGGACCTTAATATTCTCCCTCTCTTTATGTATGCGTGTGCACACACGTGCATGCACATGGGCATGTGGAGGAAGATGGTGTCAGATATCTTTCTCAGTTGGTTTCTACCTTACGTTTTGAGTCAGGGTCTGTCATGAACCCTGTAGCTTGCCAATTAGACTAGAGAGGTGGTTATCAAGCTTTAGGAATCCTTCGGGCTCTCTCTTTTCAGAGTTGGGGTAATAGGAGTTTGCCACTTCAGATTTTTTTTTTAAACAAGTGTTGAGTATTCCAGAGAAATAGTTAGAAACAAAATACACAGTAGTGCTTGGTGATTAGACAGGGCACAAAAGTGTGGATGCATCAGATCAAGTCTCCTCGTTGTCACTTGTTGGATGACAACACCACTCCTGAGCTGGGAGTACCAGGCCAGGGCTACTTTAGAGGCAAGACTGAGAAGTCAGTCATAGGGAGAGACACTCTGGGAGTCTTTAAAGAATGATGTGTTACCAATAACTTACCCGGGAGGTGACAGGAAGCTCTCCACTGGGTCTCTCCACTGGAGACCACTCAGCTGTTATAGAGTTGTTTCCAAGGTGCAAAGAGCCAGGCTGGAGTGGGCTGAGATGCATGCAGATCCCAGGTGAGGAATGTAGGCGGGAGCTAGGGCAAGGCTGCTGACAAGATGGTGGCCCAGCAGGGAGAGAGGAGGATGCTACAGGAGGAAGAAAGTGGGATGAACTGGAGCAGTTGCCTTGGTTTCGTGTTTGGTAAGAGAGTACTCAGTGGGGGTGTAGAGGTCGTATGGACCAAAGGGTCATTGGAGTAAAGATTCCTGAGGATGATGGGAGATGGCACATGAGAACATGTGAAGACACAAAACAATACCACACCAGTTTGGAATTATGATTAATAAAAGGGTTATTTATTTAAAGGGAAAACTTACAGATCACTGTCCTAGACAACAGCACTCTGGGCGACCAGGAAAGGAGTCTAGAAGCCAGAAGTGGAGTCCAAAGCAAGAGAGAGAGCAAGCAGGGCTACCCGCTGCTTTTTAAAGGGAAAGAGACCACGCCCAAGTGGGCTGGTATTTTAAAGGCTATTGGTTGAAAGAGCAGAAGGAGCTCCCACAGCAAACAGGTGAAGAAAGTTTCCCTAGCTTGCTCGGCATTTGGTTTCTGAAACACAATAGAGGGAAAGGAAGAGAGATGCATGCAAACATGTGGGAAGGCTGGCGTTTTGGACAAGCAGTGCACAAGCACCCTCCAGATAATGGATTCTTTGTATGTTGTGGGAAATAGCATCCGGAATTGCTTGCTCAAACATGTGCATACATCCGTGTGTGCATATAAGCATGTGTGTGTAGGCACAGCGTGCATGCTGACATGTGAGAGCACACGTGCTCATGGGCAGTTCTGAGGAAAGCCTGGAAGCTTTGATAATTTGGCACTGAATAGAAATTCTGAACAGACAGAACCAGAAGGAGCCGGTCCTAATCCAGTGAGCAAAGGAGGCCAGGACTCCCTCTCTCCTCCCCACCTGTCCTGGGGAGCAGCAGATGAGGAGAGAAAACCTGAAGTTGTCTTTAAAATGTTACGATGACATTTATAGGATTACAGATGAAAACAGAAAGTCTGCAGGCATGGCTTACGTGTGAGAAGAGAAAAGCTCACGGAGAAACCTGCCGGTCTCTGTTCCATGGAGACTTTTCTTCTAAGACACACGGTGAGTAAGGAAAATGCTTTGGGACCACAAACTGAAGGCATGGGACATAACTTTGTCCTATGCTAGGCTCATAACTTTGTGGCTGCGGAATATTTTTGCTGATATGTGTTCCCTGTTTGGGGGCTTGCTTACAGTTTCCGGAAGTGAGATCATGACCGTCATGGTGGGTGGGAAGCATGGCAACAGGCCGGAAGATATGGTGTTGAGGTAGCTGAGCGCTTCCATTTTATCCACAAGCAGGAAGCAGGGGCAGGGGTGGAGAGATCCATCTGGCCTGGTGTGAGCTGTGGAAACCTACAAGCCTCAAAGCCCACCCCTGGTGACACACCACCTCCAAAAAGGCCACGTCTCCTAACTCCTTCCAAAGCAGTCTGTCAGTAGGGACCAAACACTCAAACATAGGAGCCTACAGAGGTCATGTCTCATTCAAAACACCACAGTTCTTCTCAGGGACCGTGATCTACCACTCTTGTTACTCCTTGAATCCAAGGTGATAGCTCAAGACAAAAGTCTCTACAGGCAAAACATGGGAGCAGAAAAGGAGACCACGGAATCAGTGGGGCCCACGGCAGGCAACTTCTTTCAGCTGCTTTAGCTGATCTGAGTTTCAGGACCTTGTGTACATTGGAGACAGTTATGCTTCCCACCCCAACAAAGCCCTTGACAGGTTTTTATTCCATTTGCTGGCAAATCATTTTCAAGGGCCAAGTTCCAGATCCAGGCTTGAGTTTTTGACTCTCCTCCATCTGACCAGTCACTGCTGTGCCTTGGAAGAAGAGTCAGGCTCAGTATGTCGAGAGATCAGGCAGATTTAGAGTCTGCCTGGCTCAGGCCCACTGAGATTTGGATCCATAAAAGTTTCTCTTGTGTTTCCTTTCGCAATCTCCCTTTTAACTCCCTGATTTCAATTTACCTAGATTGTCATTAGATTGTCCAGGCTCCGCTGTAAATCTACAAGAGTTTTCTTCTTTCTTCTTTTGGAGGCAGGATCTCATGTAGCCCAGGCTGGCCTTGAGCTCATTGTATCAGAGAATTATCTAGAACTCCCGTTCCTCTGGCCTCTGCCTCCCGAGAGTGGGAGTTACAGGCCTGTGCCACATTGCCTAGCTGAGTTGTCTGTAAAACATGGCTACCTGGCACCATTTCCTCCTGCCTAGTGTGATTCCTTTGATTCTCCCAGTTATCCTGAGGTTTTGGCATGGCCATGAAAAAATGGGAATCTGGAAGCAACCATGGTGTGGTTCCAGCTTTGGCAAGCTTGTCACATTTATTATCTTAGTTTCTTTCCTAACACTCTTAAAGGTTTGATGTGGGATTCCCCTCTGTATGCTGTGAATACCATTGGTTAATAAAGGAACTGCTTTGGGCCTATAGCACAGCTATAGGGGAACAGAGCTAGGTGGGGAAAACTAAACTAAATGCTGGGAGGAAGAAGGCGGAGTCAGGGAGAAGCCTTGTAGCCCCGCTGGAGACAGATGCCGGAACTTTAGCCGGTAAACCACAGCCTCGTGGTCATACATAGATTACTAAAACTGGGTTAAATTAAGATATAAAAGTTAGCAAATAAGAAGCTAGAGCCAACGGGTCAAGCAATAATTTAAATAATATAGTTTCTATGTGATTATTTCAGGTCTGAGCAGCTGGGAACAAAGAAGTGGCCTCTTTACAACAAAGGTTGATGTTAGAATTTTATTCTTTTAAAAGGTAAAGTAATATGTTTGGGTGTTCTTGCTTCTGGCAGGACAGGGCTCACCCTTGGTGTCAAGACTTGAAAGACATGGCTCGGGTCTCTGTGTTTCTGATGTTACTTTACGGTAGCAAAGATAAGGGGTTGGAGTTAGATGTATAAAAAGGAAAAGATTGATTCCTATAATGAGTGCTCCCTGGAGAAGAGGCATAAAATCCAAATATTGGGGTGTTCAAACTCTGCACCTATCAAAAAGGAGTAATAATAACAACAATGATTGCAACCAAACTCCCCACTTAATTTGTGTCTCCTGTTGTACACCTTATTTCTGGGATATGTATGAGTATATGATGCCTGAGAGGTGCCACCAAAAAGACATCTTCTGTAGTTTATGCATTTATTCAATGAATATATGTTGAGTGACTACTTAGTTATTTTACTGATTCTCCATCCCCCCCCCCCCCCCCGCTTAGGCACAGTGCCTAGGGCTTAAGAGCTTATCAAGTACCTTCAAGAATGTTTGAGAACTACAATTAAATTATTAACTCCAGTACAGGAAGCAAAGTTTATAAATGCCTAATTGAGTGTCTACTAAGCTAACATGCCAACCAGCCAACTGTTAGCAATGTAACACTTTTATAATTATATGTATATAATATATACATATATACATAATTATATGTACAATATTATATGTACATAATATATTTGTTGGACTTTACACCTTAAGAAGAAAGTAAGGAATTTAACACATGAGTGCCTAATGTGTTAGATACTGTCATGCATCAAATATTTTATTAATCAGTCATAAAATCAGAAAGATGTTGCAACTAATCCAAAGATTGTTGTATGGAGGTCATGAAATGAACTTGCAATTAAATGCAAAACTCTTCCCATAATGGGGGTAAAATCAGTTATTCTACCAGACAGAATTAATTTGTTCAGGGATAGGAATGCATTGCTAACAATCCATTTTTTTTTTGTAACTTAGAGTTATGGAGCCTACACATATGATCAGGTAAGCTGTAACAACATGTGTGAAATTCATGTAGACAACACCCTATTTTCAAAGGAAAATATCCGGTGGTGGTTGAGGCACATTTTAAGGTCTTTCCCAATTCTTCTCAAAAAAATATAATTCTTGATCATCAAAATAAACAACACCAATCCTAGCATGGTGTAGACTGATGTTTGCAGGGATGAGACAAGGCTGGTTCTTAACGCATGGTCTTTCTGAAGCTTGCAAGACTTAGCAAATCTTGAGCCATATGTATTGATCAACTAACCACATGTCTTAGGGTTTTGATTGCTGTGAAGAGACGCCATGACCATGGCAACTCTTATAAAAGGGAAAATGTTTAATTGGGGTGACTTACATTTTCAGAGGTTTAGTCCATTTTCAGCAGGGTGGGACATGGTGGCATGCAGGCAGACATGTGCTGGAGGTCTCAAAGCCTGCCTCCACAGTGACACACTTCCTCCCAAAAGGCCATGGCTACTCCAATAAAACCACACCTCCTATTAGTGTCATTCCAATTGAGTGTTGTGGTATGGGATAGTTGTACATGGTGTGAAAATGCTGTGGTTAGTGTAATAAAAAGCTGAATGTCCAATAGCGAGGCAGGAGGTGTAGGCAGGACAGAGAAAGAACTCTGGGAATAAGAAGGTGGAGTCACCATCCAGGAACAGAGGAAGCAGCATGGGCAGTATGTAGAGATGAAGTAACGAGCCATGTGATAGGACATAGATTAAAATAAATGGGTTAATTTAAGATATAAAAGCTAGTGGGACAATCTAAGCTATAGGCCAAACTTTCATAATTAATAAAAAGTCTCAGCATTGTTATTTGCAGGCTGGTGATCCTGACTAAAAGGTACTGCTGCATATGAGTTTACGGGGTCCAGTTACATTCAAACTAATGAAGAGACGAGACTAAAGCCATTTTAAACCTAGGCTCCGTCTTTGTGAGAATCTAACCTAGCATGCACCCCACCCCAGGCGCCCCACCCCATGTACCTTTGAAATCTGAGAAAAGCCACAACTGGCCCAAAAACTGCCAGGCTGCCCAGAGACTTGAGGACAGGACAGTCAATCAGAAGCTAGATAAACAAACTTTTTTATTTTCAACTACTGGATGGTTTTGTGGACACCAAGGCATGTAACACCCTGCTTGAGGTTTTTTCCCTAATAAACCTGCACTGTGAGCTCTGGGGCTGTTCTCCCTCACCCGTTGTTGGTCTGTGGGACGAGCCTGCTTACAAGCCTGTACAATAAAGAAACCTTGTGTCACTGCATCGGAAGTCAGCTCCGTGGTGGCCTTGCTGGGGGGAGGGGGGTTCCTCGCGACTCAGGCATAACACCACCACACCACACTGTTAATTTCTGTCTATGATTTCTCACAAGGAATCTCAGATGGAGTCTAGCACCTCTCCTATTTACTATCTGAGGTCTGCTGAGAAAGGCTCACAAAGACTCATGTATTTGAGCACTTGGTCCTCAATTGGTAGAACTGTTTGGGAAGGATTAGTAGGTGTAGCCTTGCTGGAGGAGGTGTGTCAATGGACATAAACTTGAGGTTTCAAAAGCCCACACCATTCTCAATTAGCTCTTTCTGCCTCCTGGTTTTTGTCTTAACATATGAGCTCCAGTTAACGGCTCCATGTCTGCCTGCTGCCACGCTCCTCAGCCTGAAGTTCATCTAACCTATAAGCCTACCAGTAAATTCTTTATTCTATAACTTGCCTTAGTCATGGTGTCTTATTCCAGCAATAGAAAAGTAAGACAGGCCATGGGCTCCAAGAAACTCTTTCCAAATTCCACCTGGAGTACCTATGAATATGGGTGCATTTTCCCTCCCTTTAAAGACCCTAAAATTCCCAGTCAAATTTGAAATGACTCACGAGCATACCTCATGTCTACTTCCCAAAGCAAAGCCTCATTTGATTCTGAAATATGACTTGTCAGCTAAGACCATCACTGCCCAAATCAATTTGTCTGTTATATCTTGGTGAAAAGAGGACCAATTCTTACCAAAATCATAGAAAAAACCATATGCTATGGGACGTGCAGAAATCCTTTCAAAAGTTCCTGAGATCTGGTGATTCATTGAGAATCAGATATTTTAAAGGTTTCAGCTGAGTTCAAAAGCAGAGTTTACTAGATTGTTGTAAGTTCTTCTCATAGGTCCAGAAAATAAAACACGGAAATGAAGACATTCTGGAAAAGCATGGTAAACATTCCTTCATGTGTTTGCCCAATGGCACAATGAACTCTTGGAGCTTGGCAGCCTTCAATTCGGGCAGTCATTTACTGCGTGGGTTGTGTATCCTTGGTCAAAAATCAGAAACATTTCAGATTTTACATTTTTTTTTTCAGATTTTAAGAAATTTGCTTGTGGGTAACGAGATTGCTCAAGGATGGGACACAAGTCCCAAGTCCCAGGAAATCACGTCTATTTCACGGGCGCTCTTTGATCATGCTGTGAAGATACATTATATCATATTATCAGTGTACCTGTGTTTGGTCTGTCGCTTGAGATATTAGGTCAGCTCTGGAATATTCTGCTTGTGACATTATGTCAGTGCTTCAAAAGTTTGGGAATTTGAAGGATTTTAGATCTGGGGTTTGGGGTCCAGAGTTGCTGGTCTGATACTTGGCTCAGTCCTTCTCTTAGGCAGTGACTATGTGTCTTTACTCAAAGCATAAATTCTGGGTGGTACCTAATTAGCATTGCCCAGGGTCACAAAAGCAGCCATAGAGATCAAGCTGTGGGTGCTTTATTGCGGATAATTCTGAGTTGTGAAAGGTCCAGTATTGTGTAAAACAACGATAATTTAGCCATTCACGGAGTTCAGTGTGACAGAGTGCCAGCGTATTCAAGCCCAAATTTTGTTACCACATTCTCACCCCTCTCTCTCTCTCTTTCTCTCTCTCTCTCTCTCTCTCTCTCTCTCTCTCTCTCCCTCCATCCCTCCCTTCTCTCTCCCCTACCCTGTCCCTATCTCCCTTCCCTTCCCCCCTCCCCTCTCTGTCCTCTTCCCTTTCGAATAACCCCAAAGATATCAATGGATGGTACATTTGAATTCTGAAAACATCTAAATGTAATTTTCATGAGGCAAAAAATCTTGAGGCATAACATAATAATCTTGAATTATAATATGTGCATTATGCCAAGACCATTAGGTTAAAAATAAGTCTGTATTTTACTTTACATTTTGAAACAATTCTGTGGGTAAGTCTAATAGCTTAAGACATTGAGACGTTGGGTAAGATACTTAGAACCAATGTCATTGCAGCTCCTGGCCTTAAATAAAAGAAGAAAGGTCTTGTTTAAGTAAAGCATTTCAAATCATACTTGAGTTGATAACTGATAACCTCACCCTGATGTCGCCAATAGCTTCAGGCAATGCATTTCCAGGACAACAGAGAGTACAGGAACCTGGTGTGGTGGCTGCTGAGTTCTGATCAGCGCTTTCCCCAATTTGAGAACTCGTCCTACAGTGTAGGAGCACTGGCAAGTCCCCAGGGATTTCCCACAAAGCAGACAGTTTCTGAAGTGTTTATCTCACTTATACAAATTTCACTCAGGGCAGGCTGCCTCTTCCGACAGTGCTTTTCACATTAGTCTCAGATCAAACAGACAGAATTACTTCTAATACTTCTATTTTCATAACATAAAAGAAAAAACAGCTCATGATTTCCCCCAGGTAATTTTTGGAAACCAAACATTTAAAAAATGTTGGGTTTCTCCTTCCTTCCTTCCTTCCTTCCTTCCTTCCTTCCTTCCTTCCTTCCTTCCTTCCTTCCTTCCTTCCTTCCTTCCTCCCTCCCTCCCTCCCTCCCTCCCTCCCTCCCTCCCTCCCTCTTTCTTTCTTTCTTTCTTTCTTTCTTTCTTTCTTTCTTTCTTTCTTTCTTTCTTTCTTTCTTTCCTTTTCTCTCCCTCTCTCCCCCTCCTTCCTTCCCTCCCTCCGTCCTTCCCTTCCTTCCTTCTCTATCTCTCCCTCTCTCCCACCCTCCCCCTCTCTCCCTTCTCCCTCCCTACCTCCCTTCTCTCCCTTTTCCCCTCTTTTTCTTTTTTTCTTCACTTTTAGAATCCTATATAGAAAAAGCAAGACTAAAAGCAATCAGACTAAAAACCAGTTAAAAACCTAAAATACTCCATCCATAGCCTCACCCCATCCCCCACCCCCATCCCTGCCACCACTAAGGCTCAGGGACCTTGTCATCTCAGAAGGAGAATGCAGAGACTTTAAGAACCAGGGGGTGGGGAGGATCAGAGAACAGTGTCTTCTGGATGTGTTAAAGATTGGCTCTTGGATGCTTGAGAAACAATATTTGATGACTTCTTTATTCAGAGTGAAAAGAGAACATGAACATACACAGTTGGCAATGCAATTGCAAAACATATAGCCACGTCACTTTTGTAAATAAGGAAACTCTGGTCTTTTCCCCTTAAATAATCAAAGACATAATGAAATCATGAAATCAACACAAACACTGATTTAAAGACACCGACTTTTATCTCTCCACTCAGAAAAAATTCATTAATTCTACAAAGGAAGTATTCTCTACAGAAAGTAAAGAACAGTTGTTTACTTTATAAGGACATTCATCATAGAATGCAGGGGTGGACAATCACCAACATAGAATGCCTTGGCCAAGATTTTCAACACATTTTATAACTTCTGTTAAGACTGCTGTATTAGCTACAGTATTCACATCCTAAGTTCTTTTTGTTCCATTATGCATTATTATACTCCAGAGCAAACCGGTTCTTTCATTAAGACAGATCCCAAGAGATCCGCAAGATGAAAGTAAATTCTTATAATTCAAAGATAGTATTTAAATGAACATATAATTTGTTTATTACTGCACTTCTCAAATTAAAAATAAATTGATATTTTTAAAACTCCTCAAACAATGCATGGATATTTTAAAAACTTCTTGGTAGCCCAGCATGTAATCTTAGCACTAAGGAGGCTTAGGTAGGGTGACCACCACAAGTTCAAGGCCAGCCTTTATCTGCATAATAAATTGCAGGCTAGCTGGGGCTCTAGAATAAGACTGTCTCAACCAAACCAAACAAAAGCACCAACAGTAACAATTAAAAAAAAAAAAAGCCTGTATTCTAATTGCTAATGATATCGACAGTTGTCTCCTTAAGCTTCCTCTGGGGTCTTCAACAAGTCCCAAAGGCAGGAAATCATTTCAAGAGCAAAACATTTGACAGCTTCTGCTTCCAGATAAAACCACATTCCCTTGAAAATGTAAGACTCTCACGCACTTGGATTTCTTTAGCATCGTTGCTCTGAAGTGCAGCTGTCAGTGCTCATAGTAATTATAACTTTTAACCAAAGTAACTAACTTGTCAGTCATAGAGAAAAGCGGATGGGGTAAGGAAACAGATAACTGAGAACTTGCAGGTATCTACTAGATTCATAGCAGATTAGGAAAAGGTCGCAAATTTCGTCCCTACACTATGTACCTCTCCCTTACATGTTCTATACGGGCAAGAGTGAACACACCCATTACCTTCTTCAATAGATACAGAACCTCTCAAGCATGTAAGGAATTATTTATGGCATCCTGTCATAGAATTTATCTAGGCTGTCAATGACTATCATCTCGTCTAACTCAAGAGGTTCACAGTTTTAAGCTACTTAAAGATCAAATCCAGAGACTTATCTCCTGCATGATAAGGCTCTACCAATGGGCCACAGCCTCAGGTCCTATTTAAGGGTCTTAGAAATTATCTTTAAGCTGGCGTGCTATAAAAAACATAATTGCTCCTGTGCAAGGGGCATAGCTCAGAGGCAGACGTCTTGCCTAACATGTATGAAGCTCTGGGTTCCAGCCTCAACACTGGAAAAAAAAATCATTGAAATAAAGTTAGGAAAATCATGATTCAGTTCCACTGAACATGCATTCGCATTATGCAAGATTAATGCCAGTTTATTTGATCAGCAACCTGATAATTATAGAAAAAAAGCAAACCAAGTAGAATAAATGTATGCTTTGATTATATTCAGGGCAGACAAATCAGAGAAGACATAATTGTTTTAATAATCGGAATATTAAACTAGTTTTATTTGGTGGAAGTTTACCTTGATTATGTGAATATGGATTTTTAAATGTTTCGGAGTTTATTTCTGTAGGAAGAGGTTTTTTTTTTTTTTTCTGGTGCATTTAAAGCATTAGAAACTCTTCATTTTATAAAGATGTAAGAATGCTCGACTGATGTAAACACTTGTCATTCAAGCCGCTCACCGCAGAGACTCTTAAACACAAGTCCTAATTTCTTGCACTCATTGAGGGTAGGAAAGCACTCAGCTCTCAGAGGTAAGGGTCAGGCACACAGCCACACAGGAGAACTTAGTTTCGACGCTGCAGGTTTAGCTGAAGGTACAAACCACAGAATCCTCCAGAGCAGACGCCAGAGAAGTGTGACACCTCCCGAAGGGCACAAAACTCTTTGAGCTCAAAACAGGCTGACTGACAAATCCAACAAGCCAGTCAAATTCTCCCTGCGTTGTCTCCTTACTTAACAGAAACAGATCTTTGTGATCTCACATGCTCAGACCATCAACCGAATTCCCAATCCTTGCTACTACCATAGCAGAGCAATTGCTCAGCCAATAAACAAAGAATGAACAATCAAAGAGAACACAGAACTGGGAAGGGTGGGACAATGAGTAGAGAGACAGCCAATAAAGGCCTGGTGTCAACTCAAGTCCATCTCTCTTCAAAATGGAAATGTATTTCTTTATTTCCCACCTCATACCCTGCTGCTCTTATTTTTGATTTTTGTTTGTTGGTTTGTTTTTTGTTATTGTTGTTGGTTTTTGTTTTGTTTTGGATTCTTTGAGACAGGATTTATCTGTGTAGACCTGGCTGTCCTGTGTAGCCCTGATTGTTCTGGAACTCTTTGTTGACCAGGCTGTCCTCAAACTCCCAGAGATCCACCTACTTCTGCCTCCTAAGTGCTTGGATTAAAGGCATGCGTCCCCACCATTCCCTGTCTACTGCTTCTGCTTTTTGTTTTTTTGTCTTGAGTCAAGAATTTACAGCTTGGAGCCCAACTATCTGGGGAAGTCTGCCAGTTGACTGTGTTGGGCCCAATGGCAGACAACTTCTCAAGTCTTCAAAGATATTTTCTAAAGAAGGAAATAGGACTGTGACACAGACAGAAAATGAATATACATCCATAATTTTATTTGATTAGTAGGAGAGCTGGCAGGATGTTGTAAGTGTGTAAGAGGTTTGAAAAACAAAGACAGAAAAATATATAGGGGAGGGAGAAAAACATTTCTTCTCCTAATTCTAGTGTCACTGACAGGCTCTCTGTGACAAAAGACAGATTGACAGAAAAAAAAAAAGCAGACAAAAACCATTATCAAGAAATGAAGAACTAAAAACAAAACTGGAACCTAAGGGTTCTTTTGTCTGGTTTGGTTTTTATTTTTGAGAAAGGTTTTCTCTGTGGAACCTGTCCTGGAACTCACTATGTTATGTAGACCAGGCTGGTCTCGAACTCAGAGATCCATCTGCCTCTGCCTCCCAAGTGCTGGGGTTAAAGTCGTGTGCCACCACTGCCTAGTTTGTACCGGGATGTCTTAAAAAAAAGGCTAGAAGGAGGCTGGGGTTTGTGGAACATACGCCAGAGAGTAGGGAGACCAGTGGGAACTTGGTGGAGTTTGCCCAGGGTTTCCTCTGTGCTGTTCATCTTCAAAAATAAGGACGATCCTGTCGTCTGTGGGCTCTCACGGGAGTTTCATTTTCCTGTGCCATGGCAAAGGGTCCAGGGAAGGTCTGCAGGGCCTGTACCTGCTCTTGCTCAGGTCCCTTCGGTCCCAAGGATCTGACATGTCATGGTGCCTTATACTGGAGTGACATGTTCCTAAACTCTACCACTTACAGGAATTTACAAATAAATACAAAATCAGCTTCTCTTTCTATAGTGAGATGGGGAGAAGTCAATTGCCTGTCCACCCGAGGAAACCAAGTTTTCTGTTTATAGACCAGAATGATTTGCATTGCTCTCAGCTACCCACAATTTACGGAGTTGTAAAATAGCTCAAAGACAATAAAAGGTGCAGACCTCATAGATCAGAATTCCTGAAGGGCATGTTTCAGACAGCATATAGATTTCCACTGAAGATATATTGTGATCTCTCTTTTTATCTTGTTTTTTTCATACTCTTCCACATACACAACTCAAAAGTATGAAAATGATAAAAATATATATCGTACAAATTGTTTTAGAGTTTTTATGGTGGGCTATCAGTGCTTTTTGAGGTTTGATTTGGTGCAGAATAGGCACGTGATTCTAGGATCCGTGCCTAGGATCTGGGAAGGTGGCCCTGATGTCCAGCAGGTGCCAGCAATCTGCCAGGGCATGTATTGAGAGAAGGGTTTGCTAAAAAGAGAGAACTTTTATTCCACCATGAAATTTAAAAAAACAAGTAAACAGACAAAAAAAATATTAACATGTCATCAAGACAGTGAATCAAGGGGCTGGAGAGATGGCTCAGAGGTTAAGAGCACTGGCTGCTCTTCCAGAGGATCCAGGTTCAATTCCCAGCACCCACATGGCAGCTCACAACTGTCTATAACTCCAGTTCCAGGGAATCTGACATTCTCACAGACGTGTGTGCAGGCAAAACACCAATGATCATAAAATGGAAATAAGTTTTTTTAAAAAACTGAATTGAGTTGAATAGAAGAGCCTAGTGTCAAGAGAATGTGTATAATAAGAAAGTCTCAGTGACATTGTTGGCTGCTAACTCAGTAGCCTCACCCCTACTTGATTGAGATCAGCAACCCAATTTTTGTTTTTCAGATATGGAGAAGTCCAAGGTATGCAGGAAAAGTAGACTCCTCTCCTGGTCTTCTGGTCCAAGTTCACAATGGCAATCCCTTTCGCCACGCCTTCCTCTAATGGCCACAGAAATTGTTTATTTTTGGCGCTGTTGTCTCCTTTGGATTATTGCCTACTTCTGGTATTGCCAACCTCTAGTAATTTTTAAATTAACTCATTTCAGTTATGAGAATACCTATATAATGAAAAGCATATAAAACAGAAAGTAAGGAATAGCTTTTAATAGGATGAGTATGTACAATTATCACCCACATAATAATATGAGCATCCTCAAGCTCTTCTACATGCAAACTTTACCTGAGGGCAGCCTCTTCTTTGCTCCCAGAGGTGACCACTGTTTGATATGTAATTCCAGGAGTTCTTGCTACCCCGCTTTGCAGTTATGGCTACTTGTAGCTTTATTATGGGCTTCTGTTTCATTCAATATTATGTTTTTGAGATTCACTTATTTCATGATGCAAAAGTTGCAAATTACTAATTTCATTGCTGAACGAAAGGGCTCTCCAAATTCCTGGTCTGACAGACGTTTACACCATCAAAAATGATTTTTAGACCCCAAAATCCATTTAGAAATTAAAATGAGAATTTAAAAAATTTAATATATTACAAATAACAATGATACCTCAAAAGTTAGCAGATGTGTTAAGCAGAGGTACAATTCTCTTCCCACATGAACATGTAGAAGAATGAAGGTGAGAAACCCAAGCAGGCACTTACAAACCAGTTGCTCACAGCAACCAATGATGAGCAATCCAAACATCCGTGAACCCAGACCCAAACAGCATTAAAATATGCAACATGCTCACGTATTGTTATTCAGGTCCACTAAGGAGTGCTCCTCTGAGTCTGAGACATCTTTCAATATGAACGGACCTGGGCAGCATGCTGTGCACAACATGTCAGGTTATAAAAGACAACCCTTCTGTAGTTGTGCTACATGAAAGGTGCAGAATAGGAAAATTCATAAAGTCAGACAGTAGACGTGAGGTTTTCCGGAGCTGGGGAAGGGCAGGTTGTCATTGCTTGAAAGATTTGTGTTTTTTATTTTTGATGATGTAAGGACTGCTGAATCACATACTTAAATATTGTTTGGATTGAAAATTTATTTTATGTTCATTTTAGCATAATCAAATCCATATACAAAAAAGAACACAAATAATGCCCAAACCAATACATGTTTATGTAGCCTTTGTGGTAATTGTCTGTGTCTTTCTCATGAATTCCTGTGTTGAAATCCTGACCTCCAAGGTGATGGTGAGGAGGTGGGGTCCTTTGGGAGATGGTTAGGTTACAAGGGATGTTAGTTGCTTTTCTGTTTCTGTGATAAAACATGCGACGAAGGCAACCTATAGCCATCTAGAACCTATCTAGATATCTAGATACTTCGACCTAGAATCCACAGGATATTCCCCATTGACTTTAGAGTCCCAAAGGTCTAGTCTCACTTTAAGAAGAATTCAAACACAGCCAATACCCTTGGTTTAGTACTACCAACTACATTTCTCCTAGTTGCTGGTAGCAATGTGGCTGAGAGTCCGATGAACAGGGATGAGTCCCAGCTTGGTTTAGCTAGTAACTGTGGAAGTGTGCCGTCATAGATTTATGCTTGGGCAATGGGAAGACAGGAGAAACAACGGTTTCGCAGACATACTCGGAAGCATTTTGCACAACCTCAGGAGTGCTTCTCAGCTCATGCTCCCCAGAGGGTGTGTGCAGGAACCTATCTCACTGACTGTCACAGAACAGCGGGAAATCAGCAGGAAACAGCTTTCTCCTTAGCGGGAACTTGAACCCCAGCTTTGCCGATTGATCTCTGGTGATCTCTAAGACCAGACTTTTAAATGCTTGTGTGTGTTCAGTGCTTTCCCCTTCCACAAGCTCTGACTGAACTGTGTGCTATAAGCCAGGCACCGCGGGCTTTGATCTATCCGTGCTCCGGGAGGAAAAGGCACAGAAAACACGGCAAGGGAAGAGAGTTTTACAACCTCCGCTTCTCAGCTGCAGGCGATCTAATAAGTAGACACGGGTGATATGAGAGCAAGACAAGTGGGCGTCCCAGAGTTGTCACTTCCATTTCTCTCCCAACACTGGTTGCTATAAAACTACAGCAAAGTGCAAACTACAGCCCGTGGCCAAAGCTTGGCTCACAAATCCAGCCTGTGGCCCATTTCAGTGCACTGTCCTTTGTTTTTAATACATAAAGTTTTATTAAAATACAGCTGTACTTATTTGTTTGGGTGTGATCTATGGTTGTTTTCATCCCAACAGGGCAGAGTTGAACAGTTGAGCAGCAACCGTATGACTCTCAAACCTTAAAATATTTATTTTCTGGCTCTTTTATGGGAAAATTTTGCCAACTCATGATATGAACTCACACCGAGGAAGAAAGATTTTAGTGTGCCACCAAGACTCAGAAGTAAACCTTTGTGAACTGGGATGGGTAGACAGGAGACAAGGGGCCATGCAGACCGGGGTCATTTGGGGAATGAACCTCGGAAAGGCTTCATGTGCACCCCTGCTAGGGAAGCTCAGGCTCTCCAGCTGTACACACAGGGAGGATGCAGGCTGGCGTAAGCAAAGGCAGAGCTGGTTCTGTCCACATCTGACTCTCCTGGCTCCTGGGACAAGGCCAGTATGGAAACAGAAGAGTAAATATCATGGGGCTATGCCCACGGATGCAGCACTTAGATACATTACATGTGATGGTCACCTACCTACATGAATGGATCATAAGACAAAATGTTGAGTGGAAACATTGGAAATTTAATGAGGTCTGTAATGTATAATGGTTTATGTGAATTAAAAATATATGCATGCAACTCATTTGCTTATATTTTATTATAGCATTTAGAAGCAAGAAGATATATAGTCAGTCCTCCATAGCTAGGTTTTGCAACAATGGATTCAACCTCTGATATTATGCCTGTATAGCCATTTTTGTTATTTCCCTGCAATACAACAACTATTTAGACAGTATGCACATTGTATTAGTACTATAAGCAATCTAGAGATGATCCAATGCTACAGGAAGCATGTGCTCTATGACAAATATTTGCCAATTAATAGAAAAGGCTTGACCATCTGCCAACTTTACACCCAAAGAGTTTCACGTAATCAATCCCTTATGGATATCAAAGGGTGACTATGTGTTAATCACACTGTAATTGCCTTGTGGAGGACAAAAAATAGGAGCTTCGAGAGCTAAGAATGGACCAACAAATCAATACAACAATGCAAAGGCTTATAGGGACAGATAACTGTGTGCCATGAGGTGACGGGTTTAACTGACTTAGCCCTTGGCATCTGAGGTCAAGAACCACAAAGTAATAGCTGAAAAAGGAAGGAAGAAGGAAGACTGGAAGGATCTGGAGGTATTCTGTTTCTGTTCTAGCTTTCACAACTGAGTACATTTATGACCTGGTGATGACCTTTAGGGAGTCAGTTTCCAACTGGAGGCAGTGGTGGTGGTTTCTTCTTCTTCTTCTTCTTCTTCTTCTTCTTCTTCTTCTTCTTCTTCTTCTTCTTCTTCTTCTTCTTCTTCTTCTTCTTCCTTCTTCTTCTTCGAGATACAGAGACACACAGAGAGACAGAGACTCTGTGTTTTGTGTCTATGTGGTGTGTGTGTGTGTGTGTGCGTGTGTGTGTGTGTGTGGTGTGTGTGTGTTAGGAATCTAAGACAAATGGAATCCAGTCCTGTCTAGGGCTAGACAGAGTGTAACAGGCTCAAAAATGTTGGAGTTGGAGTCCTCGTTCGGATCTACAGCTCTGTCAAAAACCTACTTTCTTTGACAATGGTTGGGGCATTGGTAGGAGAGTTTCGACGCTTGGACACTAATCTCAGTCATATTGGCACTTGAGTTTAGTCTAAGCATTCTTACCACACTAAGTTCTGACCTGTTCAAGGACTGTGCAGAAGCCTTGGACAACAACTGGCTGAAGGATTTCAGAGCAAACACTGGATTCTTTGGACAGAAGTTGTCTCCTGTATCTTGTACTTGATTTCCATAACTTGAGGAACTACCTGACCTGACCTGGGATTGTCTGATGAGCAAATGTGGCTCATATCTGGAGTTATAGCATATACCTTAGACATTCACACATTTTAGGGAACTTTTAGCAAACAATTTCTTCTTTCAATTTACTCCTTCAGTCCAGTTTGGACAGAAAGCGAAAATGAAGCTGGAAGAAAAAAAAAGCCTCAAATAGGCAAATTATTCCAAAAGACTTGAGAGAAAACAGCGGCTTTTATGTTATTTCACTTGTTTTCTTGAAAGGGAATATTGATTATTACATGTAATTCCATCCTTCAATCTCTAACATTAAGTAAAAATTAAATCAGTCCTTTCTGATGGTTTTCAAATATTTCTGCGTACCGCTCAGGTGGCCCAATTTACAGCTGAGTTCTGTAAGGCTGTCTCAGCTGCCAACACTGGGAGCTTCATCAATTCCTCATCCTTCAGCCTCAGATAGTAAGTGACATTTTAAAAGACCACAAGTCAGTGGACTTCATGCTATCCAAAACAATACTGTAAGATGGATAGAAAACAATACTGTAAGACTTGTTCTTGCTCACCATGTTGTTATAATAGATAACTTAGCCCTCATCAAAGGGACCACTTCTTGCAGTAGACAGAATTAGGACAGGGACCCGTATCTGAACAAGGGACAGAGCATTAGAGACTGGAGCACTCATGGTATATCTTTATTAAACCCTCCCCTCAAGGCTCAAGGATCTATGTGCAAGAGGAGGTGGAAAGACTGTTGGAGCCAGAAGTGGTGGATGACTCCAAGAAAGCAGTGTCTTCTGGAGACAATAGGACTGACACATAGGAATTCACAGAGACTAAGACGTACACGCAAGACCTGGACAGGTTCAAACCAGACAAAAATCTCATCACTCAGAAAGGAAAGTGGACACAAAAACCCTATCTCTCACCAAGAAGCTATTTGAATTGATGACTGCTGGGAAAGGGAAAATCAGTTTTCTCCAACGGAGAGTCACTGAGTGTATTAGCTGCAATCCAGGTTAGACCCCATGACTAGAAATAGTTGGCCAACTGTTTTAGTTAGAGTTACCATTGTTGTTATGAAATCAAAAGCAAGTTGGGGAGGAAAGTGTTTATTGGCTTATGCTCCCACACCGAAGGAAGTCAGGACAAGAATTCAAACAAATTAGGAACCTAGAAGTAGGAGCTGATGCAGGGGCCATGGAGGGGTGCTGTTTACTGGCTTGCTCCCATAGCTTGCTCAGTCTGTTTTCTTAGAGAACTCTGGACCATCAGCCCATGAATGGTCTCACCCACAATGGACTGGACCCTCCCCCATCAATATCTAATTAAGAAAATGCCTTATAGGCTTGCCCACAGCCCAATCTTATGGAGATATTTTCTCAGTTGAGGTCTCTATTTTTCAAATGACTCTAGCTTGTGTCAAGTTGACATAAAACTAGCCAGCACACCAACACAAAATGGACTTCATGGGTTTTGTGTGTGTGCGTATGCTTTTTGGCTTGGTATTTTTATCTTGTTCTTAAAATTTGTTTTGAATTTTGATTTTTGTGTGTTGCCTTGTGGTTTTTTTTTTTTTTTTTTTTTTTTTTTTGGTTTTTCGAGACAGGGTTTCTCTGTGGTTTTGGAGCCTGTCCTGGAACTAACTCTTATAGACCAGGATGGTCTCGAACTCACAGAGATCCGCCTGCCTCTGCCTCCCGAGTGCTGGGATTAAAGGCGTGCGCCACCATCGCCCGGCTTGCCTTGTGGTTTTTAAGGGAGGAAAAAGGAGGGAGGAAGGGAGAGAGAGAAGTTGGATTGGTAGAGAGGGTAGGGAGAATCTGGGAGGAGTTGGGGAAGAGAAAGGATATAATAAAAATATTGTATGAGAAAATCTTAAATCAAAAGTAAGTTAATTTGAAAAAGAAGTCTCTCATTAATCCAGTTAAGATTATATTTTGAGGGAATACAAGAAATATGCTAGAGTAACTTCTCTTATCAAATATGCTTCAAAAATAAGTTTTTTATTATTTAAAAAATAATTATGAAATTATAATAAGGACTAACAAAAAAGTAAAATTTACCTACGTATTTGTATATATATTCACACGAATGTTGTATACATTATATTCACTTTTTTGAAGCATCGTGTTCAAAGAACACACACAGTTCTATGTTCTGCTGTTTTTATACTTTTGTATGGTTTTTGGACACAAAGGTTTAGTCTGCTGCCCAAGCTAGTCTTGAACTCTTAGACTAAAGTGGTTTGCCTGCTCTAATCTTCTGAGTGTTTGTGGCAATAGGCACACATTGCGTTCTATCTCATACACTAGCAAGACCCCATCTCCACAAATAATTAAATGTAGTGTTACATCACCCACACATTTTCACGCTGACAGATTTAGTAATCGGATTTAAAAGTATCAAATAAGTTTCCATCATGAGAATGTGCCAAGACTTATTTATGTCGCATTTTTAATATTTGGTTTACTTAAAATACTTGCTAGTGCAAGTCACACCTTCACAATTACTATTTTGTGGAAATCTTTGATAACATTGCTAATAGTTTTCTGGGATAGATCCATGAATCTGCAATTACTTGGACCCTGCAGGTTAACCCTTCAAAGCCTTCTGATATGCAGTTTCCATATTATCCTTAGATCCGTTGGAACACAGCATAGTCAGTAGCTCAAAAGAGTCTCTGTCTTAGTACACTCTCACAGGATTGATTTTCGTTTTATAAACCAATCTTGGCCTATTTAAGAAGTGTAACCAACAGACTGCTTTTTCTTCTCAGCATCCTTTTGGGGAACATCTCCTTCCCCCATCCCCTATTCACTTACATAAGATCCAGAAACACAACACTCGATGATGCATGTATATTATAAGCTTCCCTTTGATAATGCCACAGATTTTATTGCTCAAATTGTCTTTGTGTTTTGCAAAGGAAAGGAAGGAAGGAAGGAGGGAGGAAGGAGGGAGGGAAGGAAGGAAGGAAAAGGAAAGGAAAGGATGGAAGAAAAAGAAAGAAGCTCCCACAACTCCTGATAGCTTAGGCTATGTCATATGCAAGTGGCACACAGATGACAGCTCTAGAGGTCCAGGTTCTATGAGATTGGGGCTCTACTTTCAGCGATGGTGAGCTCCTTCGGACTTTGACTCCACAGTGTGTCACTATATAAATGATGCTACCCAGAGCCCAACTAAAGCACCCTGTGGAAGGGAGGCATGGAGAAACAGGCCAGACAGTCAGTGTGAAGTGACAAGGGAAAAGGAGGGCAGCATCCTATGTCACCAAAACACACAGGAGTCAGCAATAAAGAGTATGCAGGCTGGAACTAAGGAGAAGAGCCAGCAGCAGGAGGGCTGTGTCCCAGGCTTAAGGCATAGTCTGCCTTCAAACAAACGCTGGTTCTGATGTGGGACACGTTAGTTTTATTTATTTATTTTTGTTTGTTTTCTCTTTCTTTTTAAAAATTGGCTCTTCTGTAGTTCAGATTGACCTAGAATTTAGTGTTTAGCCAAGGATACTCTTGGATTCCTGAACCTTTTGCCTCTGCCTCCTGAGTGCAAGGGTGCTTACTGCCATGTACAGCACAAAACAAACGGACAAAAACTCAGGAAGCTATTGCAGAGCACCTCACAGTGCTGGACTTGGGGATTCAGGCTCAGGTTCAGACACCACACACTGATGTCTCTTTATGGATGAGTGTAGGCGCCCTTGGGAAGCACCTGTTCAGACACAGCCTTGCTCTAAGAATCATCTGCAGTACACGCAAATAGTACTTTTCCTGAGTGAGTCTGGGAGTTCAACACCCAGTACAGTTGTTTAACTAAAGAGTTATGACGTTTAGGAGCCAAACCATACCAGCTTGGTGGTGAGCGTGTAAATCTCCCAGCCTTACCTGACAAGAGCGGATTCATCACTCAGAGCTCCATGGCTTCCCTTTGGCAGTTCCTAGAACTGTCTGGAAGCCCCTAGGATCGTCTGGATGGAAGAAGCCAGCCTCTGTAGGGTTTGCATGGTAAACATCACCACAGCATAGCCACTTCCTAGTCACCACAGGGAAGGAATGCTGAAGGGGAAAAGAAGAAGTGAAACAATCATATCATGGGCTAAGGGAACTACCCTAATTAATTTCTTGTTTTGGTAAAAGTACAAGCTCTGTTCCCCCATAGCCCACCATAACGAACTGCCCCACTTCTCTGACTTCATTTCTGGGATAGCAAATGGAGGCTAAGTGATCCCCTCCTGGGTTGAGCTAGAGGTCGAAAGGTTCCCAGACAAGCTGCAGCTCTGAGTCCCCTGAGGATTATTTGGCATAGGTGGAAATCAAGAAGAGTTCCTGGAGACCCATCTGTGTGGAATAGGGCATGGATGGGGGAGGATGTGACCAGACAAGAGCTGGGAGGAAGAAAGCAAGCCTGGCCCTCTTCAGCAAACGGCGGGTGAGGAGGACAGGTGCACTCAGTGAGGCTTCAGCATCAGCACCTGGGGATGCAGACATACACAATGGGCTCCATTACAGACTTAATGATGCAGAAACTGCAAGGGGGCTCAGAACCCTGCTTCAGCTAGCCTTTCAGGGAAGTCTGGCCTGTGATCAAGGTTGGAAATCATGGGCTAGCACAGGCACAGCCTTTATAAGCCCTTCTGCTAGTATGTATGTACGTATGCATGCATGTATGTGTATATGTGTTTATGTGTGTATGTATGTGTGTTTGTGATATATATATATATATATATATATATATATATATATATATGTATGTTATAAAGAAGGGATATGCAAGATTTCTTTAATGACTGGGTGTTGAAGAAGAACTGGTCAGATAAAATATCAGACCAGTAAGATTTCAAAGGGCGTGTAGGAGTTTCCCGAGGGGACACAAGAGAGGGACCTCGCAGAAAGCTGTACGGGTAAAGGCTGTACCAGGCAGCTGGAAAACTGGTGGGTGGAAAATCTGGTGGGGGGAGGCTGGGGGCGGGATAGGGCTTGAGCACAGGCTGCCTCTTCTGTCTCAACACTCCAGTTCTTCTTTTCTCTCCAGAGACTGCTCCTCCTCTCTCCCAGCTCTAGTTAACCTCCCCTTTCAGCTCTCTGAGGGCTCCAGCACCAGCCAGCCATGTGGTTTCCTTCCGTGCTGTCTTCCAAGCCTTCTCCATCACGAGCGTTTCTGCCACAGCATCCCTGCCACCCTGCAGATCTGGTACTACCACGACCCCTGGAAAATCATTCCCACTCTTCTCAGGCGTTTTGCAAGGCCCACCTAGCTCATCACCTTGAACAGTTAGCCTTCTCAACTTTTTATAGCTAAGAATCCAGAGTTCAGCATTATGCTAAATTCTTGCTTTCTGCACTTGAGCAAGGACAAGTACCCATTAGTATTCAAAAATAATTTATTATTGTATTTCCTTACTAATGCTTTATTCTAATCAAGAGGACAGAGCAAGGGGGTCCTATGATGGGGGCATCCATTAGACATGACTATCATCCTGTGGTTCCTGGAATCTCCCAGGGTCAAGTGCCTTTTGCTTGGGTACCAGATTTATCAAGTGAATAATGTGGTCCTTCTGACCAGAGCTCCTTTTTAGATTCTGGCCACAGTGGTGCGGATGCTCCATCATTTTAGACACAGGAAACCACAGGCCTTGGCTTTAGAATTCTAAAACAAACACGTCAAGCCCTTATGTTCTTTCTGCTCAGGTGTAATCTCATTAGAATATCTTGTGGCATTAAAAAGGGTAAGAGAGAGGGGACAACAGGGAATAAGGTAGAAGTCCATGGTGATCTGGGAAATATGTATATACATAGATGTATACATATATATAATTTATGGATCCATTGCAAATAATTTATGCTAAGAAGAGGATGAAGTTTACTATCATTTTTAATGCTCTAGTCTTTTCTAAAGTCAGTCATAGAAATTCTTGGAATAACAATAGGACGGGTGAGGTAACGTCTGCTGGAGAGTGCTGGATGGGCTATGGACACCGGTCTGCTGCTGTGATGGTAAACAAGTCTCAGGACTGAACGCAGCTTTGTTTAGTGCAGACTGCCTGGATGCTTATGGCAGTGATGGGGAGCGGGAAGCTGCTGCAGACACGGGAGAAGATACCTGAGGGCCGCATCACTGGGTCTCCGGAGAAGGTAGCATTCAGGAGCCCGAGGTCACCAGCTCCCTGGCATTTTATTCTACTAAATATGCGCACAACCATTACCAAGCAAATAAACAAATAAAAACCCCAAACGTAGTCCTAGAAACCAAGTTAGTGCCCTAAAATGCTCTATAGCATCATGAAAAAATGAATTTTTAAGCAAAATGTGGAGAGAGAGAGAGAGAGTTAGAGTTGGGGAGATGCTCGGTGGGTGAGGACACTGGCTACCCAAGCGTGAGGGCTGAGTTCAGATTCCGAAGCTGAGCATGACTGAGGAACCCCTGTAACTCCAAGACTGAGTGTGGAGACGCAAAGATCCCTGCAGCAAAGATCCCTGCATCGTGTGGGCAGCCAGCTGAGCTTCGGGTTCATCCAGAGACTCTCAAGGTGAAAAGTGATGAGGGACATCTGATGTCCTACTCTGGAAAGACCACTCACCACCACTCACCCGCAGTCGTGTTCACCCCCTACTCCCAACATACATGGTCCCCAAGCACACATGAATGAATGAATGAATACATAAATAAAAGGAATTTTTGAAGTGGCGATGAATGAGTTTCTAGTCCAGAGAAGAGGGAAGGCTGGACTTCCGTGAATTTGGTGACTCAAACCCTTACTCCCTTCCAGCCCACCCGCTGTACTTTAGGGTCTACCCTGGTTGTTTCTACTCTCCTTGTTGCTTCCCCCCCCAACCCCCCCCCCCCCGTAAAAAGATAACAGATAATCTCCAACCCTGTGAGCTGGCCGGGTTCGCCTGCTCCCAGTTCAGAGTGGCTCAGCCAGTGGAAGAGTGTGTTTTTGCCTGTCTTATTTTCAGTTTCTTACTCTCTCCTCCCCACTCTACCCTCAACTCTAGAACTGAAAATGACTACCCCTAGATTGCCAACTGAACTCAATGGATACCCGGGTAGGGGCTCCAGGTCTGAACCCCAGGTTCATCGAGCTGAGTTTCCCACCAGAACTGTGTCTGCTTCTACTCTGCAGCACCGTAGCCATGAGATTAATCACCAGTGATACGCCCGAGTGTACCCGAAAGTAGACCTAGCAAACAATCATTCCTCTTGCTGCCAGATGGGAGAAAGCCTTCCAAAATCCCTGAGCACGGAAGGCCTTGCCACTTCCCAGGGAGTTGTTGACATACGGGGGCTTTTCAATTACTTCACAGGGCTGCAGCCCAGTGTGACCCAAAGGGAAAGCAAAGCTCTTCCTTCTGAATTTCTAATGACTATTGCTTCTCACCTTCTAGAGCACCCCCTCTGGGAGGCTTGTGGGGGGGGAGGGGCAGGGGGGCTCTGGATGGAGCGGCAGCTGGCCTCACCGTTGTGAGCCCTGCCTGGGAATGTTGTGATCCCAGGCCTGACGCTGGTGCAACTCAGTAATGAGCTGAATAATGCCAAGTGTTGAATTATTCACAGCGCTGCCTCCGCTCACCTGCAAAAGGAACCATCCGAGCCAAGCCTAGCGGCTACTGAGAACCCTTGCAAAGAAGCACAGACAACCCAGGCTGAAGGGAGAAGGGCTCTTACTTAATCCTCCCTCCTGCGTCCTTGGACTCCGGTCTGGGTTTGTAATTAAACTTCCTACCTTGCCCACCTCCCTAAGGATGAACCATTCTATGCACTCACTAGCCCTTTTCTTACCGAGACAGGGTAGCTCAGAGCTCTGGAGCCCAGGTTGGCCTTGGCTCCCAGCAATCCTTCTGTTTTTGCCTCTTGAATGCTGAGACCACAGGCCTGAACCTCCGTTCCCACTTTTCCTGGACCTCTCTTCTATGAACACATAAACTTCAGATTCCTCAGGCCTAATAGCAAATCCTTGCTTGGGAGGAGCTGAGGTTAAACCCTGAGAAAGACATCCCCAGCTTTGAACTTCTCTTTGTTGACACAGCAGCTTTTAGTAGACTTTCTTCCTGCCGGGTGTTAGCCAATAGCATGCTGGGACAGTGTGGGGAGTTGTGTGTTTGTGCTGGGGTGGGGGTGGGGGAGTGAGGAGAGAGAAAGAGACAGAGAGAGACAGGGAGGGTATGTAGGGTCAGGGAAGTTGGAAGGCTCTGACTTCTCTTGTGTTATGACCTGAAGGGTATTCAAAGTACTTCATAAGGTAGACAAAGGGGCCCTTGGCCCTCCAGTTTCCCTCTGAGGTATAACCTTGCTTATGGGTAGCAAGTAGACTTGCTGCCTAGTTGTCCGTGGTCTTGATGCCAAGCTGACTCTTACCAACACTGTCATCTTTGTAGGATGCAGTTTGAAGGCTTTTTAGCTTGGCCCCTGAGGCTGTTTTGCAAAGTTCAAGACAGTGCTCCAAAGCTGTAGCAAGACCCACTGCCAAAGATGTGTAGCAAGTTGTTTCTTTTAGCATTTATAATAGAATTCACCCATTACTTTTATAAAACTTATAATGCCATAGCTTGGGTCTTAAATACCAGCCCCCAGGGCTGACAGACTGAAGGTTTCATTGCCCTGTCTGTGTCACTATCAGGGGGTTGTGGAACTTTTGGGAGTGAGACCTGGTGACAGAAAGGTAGTTCATTAAGGGCATGGCCTTGAAGGGATCCTTAGCTTTTCCTTAGCCTTTCTCTGCTCCCCTCCATCCCGAAGTGAACAGCTTGGTTTTATCACGGACACCCTGCCGTAAGGCTATCCTCAGCCACGGGTCCAGAGTGATGTGGGAGTCAAGTGACTGAGAATTGAAACCACAGACACAGCGAGACAAAATAAACTGTTCTTCCTTGTAAGTTGTTCGTCTCGGGCATTCTTTACAGTAACAAAAGCCGATCAATGCATGCCATCCCTAGAATAGTGTATCTGGCATAGGACAGGGAGTGGCTGAGGTCTGACTACCGGACTCCGTGACTATCACCCGCTACACAGTGAAGTATGCTGATACAAGGCATTTAGTGACAACTTGCCACATGAGATACCATAAAGGAGAAAAACAGCACAAACAAAAGATGCAACCCAACAAGCAAAAGCTAGAAATAATAATGGGATTTTTTCTCTTCCCAGTTCTGATGACAGAGGCTGCATGTTGTGGGAGCCTGTGTAAGAAAGCTGTGACCTCGCTCAAACCGGTTCAAACCGGTTCAGACCGGATCAAACCGATTTAGACTGTCCCAAACCATTTCAAATGTCACCTCAGGTTTTATTTGCTTAATAATAAAAATGAGAAGGTCTTTGTTTGCACTCCTCTTGAGCTCGGAATCCTGCAGCTCCCTGATTCCTCCCCACTCAGATCTTTGGGATACATCCTTCAATCCTTGAGACTTAGTCCCGCCAGCTACAGTGGGGCAGGTTGATGGTGCTTGGAGATGATTTTCTGGGCAGGGGCTGGGTTAAATGAACAAGAGTGCCACAATCCATTAACTGTACCTGCTGTGGGGTGAAGGTGGAAAGTTCCACAGCCTTACCATAGCAGTGGCTTACAGAGTGGAACATTGCCTGAAATGCTCTAGACTAGATCCAGACAAGATCTTTGAGCCTTGCTAGAGGTGACGGTGGGAGGGCCTCTCAGGGATTTGTATGCAAACTGGGTGTGTACCTGTTGTTAGCAACTCTAGTTTGCTTCCCTTTATTTCCATCCTGAGACTCTGACCGAGGAAAAGGACATACTCCGGCTCCTGTTTTCAAGCCCTTGAAGGATTTCCACAGACTTTCCCCATGATGCACCACTGTTGGGGGCTGTGGACGCCGAGACCCTTAATTTCCTGTAAAACAACTTGTTATGCTTGCATCTGCTCCGAGCAAAACAACTTGTTTTCCTATGTTTGCGGCTGCTCTGAGCACGAGACCCTCAGGCGTTCCTGATGGCAGGGAGTGGTTTCTGGTGGGTTTGACTGGGGTGTAGTTATCCCTATATAAGCTGCCCTGGAACACAATAGACGGGGCATTCTTGGGGAATTCAAGGATGATCCATGTCTCTGTGTGTAAGTGTGTGTGTCAATCTCCAGTCCTCTTGCCTGAGACTCGTGGACTGTCCCGTAGTACAGACGGATGTTACACACCACGGTAAGTTTAAGTACCTCAGAAGCCACTATGCCAGCTCGCTGTTCTTTCCCCATCTCGCCCCAAGCTCCTCTGGGATGTAGGGAAGTTCGTTATGACTAAAGCACAGAAACAGGCATATTTCCCACTGATTCTAAAAATCTTTCTCTCACAGTCTAATCCTGAGGCCATTTCAGTAGTAACAGTGACATTTGTGGCAGGCTCAAAAATGACTTTAGCTTTATGCTTTTATTCCCCTAAATATCCAGGGAGAGAGAGAGAGAGAGAGAGAGAGAGAGAGAGAGAGAGAGAGAGAGAGAGAGGACTGGGAGGGAAAGATTGCCTCAGACACTCAAGAATCTCTAAATCCCTCACTAGACGAAAAACAAATTAAGGATCCTTGACAGGTTAAAATCAAGTACCTGGGGTTTCTCTACTGGAGCAAATGAATTTTCAGTTTAATAACTTCCTTACAATTCCCCTGATCACTTTATTCTGTGATCCTTTTGATGGCATAAGCTTATTTCTGGTCTCTGTCATGAGTTTTAAATATGCCAGGGGCTTTTAATTAAATCCTTGTTTATTATACAGTTAATGGGCTAAGACTAGTGACCAAAGAAAAAATAGGCTTTCAATCATATGATACTTGAGAAAAATAATAAAGTGGTTTATTCAAGGGTGAGCCAGCATAAATGCCATTTCTCCTATTTGTTCTCCTACATGAGTTCTGGAAGGATTTGGAAGTCAGTCACTCTGCCTGGGTGCATCAGGAAATTACTATAAATCTATCTGCAGGAGCTGGGAGATGCAACATCTCCCTGTAGCCAGGAGCTACTGCGAGGTCTGGGCACTCTGCCATCGGTGGTTCCACCCTTGATATTGGAGATGACAGATCTGCAGGGTCACCTTCCTCTCTTTTCACTCCTTTCAGTGTGGGAACAGAAGTCAAGGGTCCACTCTGGGAACTCGGCACACACTTGCTCAGTGCACAGCAGCTGACCCGAGTTACCTGGCTTCCATGATCCCACCATCTCTCCCTATCCTTCCCCGAGTCCAGGTTCTCAGCAGTGAATTGGACTTAAACATTCACACCTCCCGTGCTTATATCCGCACTAATGTTCTGTGACCAGAGGACAGTCCGCAGTTCATCTGTACTGCATTTTTGGACGCATTTACAAAGCAGGGATAATTATACCAACCTGGATCTACTTAAGTTCATTTCATTAGTTATAGAAGTGGAGTTCAAAATGAAACGAAGGGGGTAGAAGTGTTTGCCTACCCAAGGATTGGTCCTCTCAGCCCTGGAAAGGGAGGTGGCACAAGGGTGAGAACCGGATGGTTGGGAATCCCCAAAGGACCAGAAACAGCACAGTGACCCTGGACACAGTAGTGGTGATACACTATAAGATGACATCACAGTGAGCCTGGACACAGCAGTGGTGATACACTATAAGATGACATCACAGTGAGCCTGGACACAGTAGTGGTGATACACTATAAGATGACATCACAGTGAGCCTGGACACAGCAGTGGTGATACACTATAAGATGACATCACAGTGAGCCTGGACACAGTAGTGGTGATACACTATAAGATGACATCACAGTGAGCCTGGACACAGTAGTGGTGATACACTATAAGATGACAGCACAGTGACCCTGGACACAGTAGTGAAGATACACTATAAGATGACATCACAGTGAGCCTGGACACAGTAGTGAAGATACACTATAAGATGACATCACAGTGACCCTGGGCACAGTAGTGAAGATACACTATAAGATGACATCACAGTGAGCCTGGACACAGTAGTGGTGATACACTATAAGATGACAGCACAGTGACCCTGGACACAGTAGTGAAGATACACTATAAGATGACATCACAGTGAGCCTGGACACAGCAGTGGTGATACACTATAAGATGACATCACAGTGAGCCTGGACACAGCAGTGGTGATACACTAGAAGATGACATCACAGTGACCCTGGACACAGTAGTGGTGATACACTAGAAGATGACATCACAGTGACCCTGGACACAATAGTGAAGATCACTAGAAGCTGAGCTTCCCAGTTGACCTTCAAAATGCTTTTCATTCCCCTCACTTAACCCAAGTTGGCAATCTCAGAACACCCAATGGTCATGGAAGAGGAAGGACATATATTTGGTCCTGATGATGATTTTGAAGCCCTAACTCTGAGAGGCCTTAAGCCCATGGTCTGGGAGATTCTGTGGAAAGAATTAAATGGTTCTGTAAGATGGAGAACAAAACATCTTATTTTTGTTAAATAAAATTAAGTTATTTTTTTCATTTATAACATGATTCCAAACCACAACAGTTTAAATAGGTTCAGTGTCTTTCTTGATACCAGAAATTGAAGGTATTTTCATATGACATTGTGATTTCTGCACATTCTTTAAAATCTTATTCATTCTGATCGCAGCTTTGAAATTGCTAAAGTTATTAGACCAACTGTTGGAGCTGGCTGAGTTAATAAAGGAGCACACATATAACATTATATCACACATTTTATTAAAAATATTTTTCTACTTCAGTTTCCTTTGAGATCCTGTGTACATATTTAAAACCATTCTTCTGTCTGGGATGGCCAGACTCCCCAGCATAGGAGGGTTCACACTGCCTTTCTGTCTGTCATGGCCTCCTAAGCCTACTGAAAGCCTGGATGTGAGTTCTGGGTTCAGTGTGACCAGGGTCACCCCATTTCTCTGAGCTTCCACTTGTGACTACAAAAACCAGAGGCTAAGTACCCATATGGTTGGTGAGAACATCAAATAAAATGACAAATGTCACGGTGGTGACGCTTTGTAAACTGTAAAGCTCTGTGCAAATCTTGGGCCACGAGAGCACTTCCAGGCAGCACTTCTGTTCAATGTTTCTAGGATCAAGACAGCAGTGAGCAGGAAGCAGGAAGAAAACCATCTAGAGGTCAGATGCTTTGTGTGCAAAAGCTGGGAGGGAAAAGTGTTTCATGTGACATTCCTGTACTTGCTTAAGAATATGAAGAAATTTCTGTACTTTCAAGTGATTGAATAAAAACTTTTGTTTTCCCAACTATGAGTTGAATGTCCAGTAAATTTTTAAAATTCTACAAACTTCAGTTCGTTTCTCTGGATAGTTGGGATGATAGATAACACAGAGTCTTGCTGGTTAAGATTAAATAGTACTTATTCCTGGGTTAGCGTGTAGAGTTCCAGCATGTAGAGTTCTCGAGTGTAGAGTTCCAGCATGTAGTGTTCTAGAGCATAGAGTTCTAGCATGTAGAATTCTAGCGTGTAGAGTTCCAGCATGTAGAGTTCTAGAGTGTAGAGTTCCAGCATGTAGTGTTCTAGAGCATAGAGTTCTAGCATGTAGAATTCTAGAGTGTAGAGTTCCAGCATGTAGAGTTCCAGCGTGTAGTTCTAGCATGTAGAGTTCAAGTGTGTAGAGTTCTAGCATGTAGAGTTCTAGCGTGTAGAGTTCAAGCGTGTAGAGTTCTAGCGTGTAGAGTTCCAGCATGTAGAGTTCTAATGTGTAGAGTTTTAGCATGTAGAGTTCTAGCATGTAGAGTTCCAGCATGTAGAGTTCTAGTGTGTAGAGTTTTAGCATGTAGAGTTCTAGCATGTAGAGTTCCAGCATGTAGAGTTCTAGCGTGTAGAGATCCAGCATGTAGAGTTCTACAGTGTAGAGTTCCAGCATGTAGAGTTCTAGAGTGTAGAGTTCCAGCATGTAGTGTTCTAGAGCGTAGAGTTCTAGCATGAAGAGTTCTTTTTTATTGTTTTTATTAGCTATATATGTTTCTTTTCCCCTCTCACTTCCTCTTCCCTCCCCTTATACCCTTTCCCATGGTCCCTATAGTCCCAATTTCCTCAGGAAATCTAGTCTTTTCCTACTTCTGGTGTACATTAGATCCATTGTACATAAATCCATGTACATTAGATCTCTTAGGTTTCTCTTTGTTGTCTAGGTTCTCTGGGATTGTGAAATGTAGACTTTGCTTTATGTCTAAAAACCGCTTATGAGTGAGTACATAGCGATTTTTGTCTTTCTGGATCTGGGTTACCTCACTCAGTATGATGTTTTCTAGGTCCATCCATTTGCCTGCAAATTTCAAAGATGTCATTTTTTCTGCTGTGTAGTACTCCGTTGTGAGTACCACATTTTCCTTATCCATTCTTCGGTCGAGGGGCATTTAGGTTGTTTCCAGGTTCTGGCTATGACAAACAAAGCTGCTATGAACATAGTTGAGCACATGCCCTTGTGGCACTATTGAGCATCCTTTGGATACATACCCCAAAGTGGTATTGCTGGGTCATGAGGAAGGATGTTTCTTAATTTTCTGAGAAAACACCACACTGACATCCAAATGGGCTGTACCAGCTTGCACTCCCACCAGCACTGCAGAAGTGTTCCCTTTCCCCCACAACCTCTCCAGCATAAATTGTCATCAGTGCTTTTGATCTTGGCCATTCTTACAGATGTAAGATGGAATCTCAGAGTTGTTTTGATTTGCATTTCTCTGATGACTAAGGATGTTGAACGTTTCCTTAAGTGTCTTTCAGCCATTTTAAATTCCTCTGTTGAGAGTTGTTTGTTTAGGTCTGTACTCTATTTTTTTTAAATTGGATTATGTGTTCTTTTGGTGTCCAATTTCCTGAGTTCTTTGTATATTTTGGAGATCAGACCTCTGTTCTGATGTGGGGTTAGTGAAGATCTTTTTCCATTCTGTAGGCTGTCATTTTGTCTTGTTGACCTTGTCCTTTGCTTTACAGAAGCTCTTCAATTTCAGGAGGTCCCATTTATTAATTGTTTCTCTCAGTGTCTGTGCTGCTGGGGTTATATTTAAAAAATGGTTCCCTGTGCCAATGCATTCAAGTGTACTTCCCACCTTCTCTTCTATAAGGTTCAGTGTGGCTGGCTTTATGTTGAGGTCTTAGATCCATTTGGACTTGAGTTTTGTGCATGGTGATAGATATGAGTCTTCTACATGTTAATATTCATTTATGCCAGCACCACTTGTTAAATATGCTTTCTTTTTTTCCATTTGATATTTTTTGCTTCTTTGTCAAAAATCAGGTGTTTGAAGATGTGTGGATTGATATACGGGTCTTCTATTCGGTTCCATTGGTCCTCCTGTCTGTTCTTATGCCAATACCGGGCTGTTTTCAGTACTGTAGCTCTGTAGTTTGAAGTCAGGGATTGTGATGCCTCTAGAAGTTCCTTTATTGTACAGGATTGTTTTGGCTATCCTGGGCTTTTTGCTTTTCCATATGAAGTTGAGTATTGTTCTTTCGAGGTCTGTGAAGAATTTTGCTGGGAATTTAATGGGTATTGAATTGAATCTGTAGATTGCTTTTGGTAAGATTGCTCCTTTTATGTTAATTCTACCTACCCAAGAACATGGGAGATTTTTCCATTTTCTGGTGTCTTCTTCAATTTCTTTCTTCAGAGGTTTAAAGTTTTTGTCATATAGGTCTTCCACTTGTTTGATTAGAGTTACTCCAAGATATTTTATGCCATTTGTGGCTATCGTGAAGAGTGATGTTTCTCTGATTTCTTTCTTGGCCCATTAATCATCTGTGTACAGGAGGGCCACTGATTTTTTTTTTAATTAATCTTGTATTCTGCTACATTACTGAAGGTGTTTATGAGTTGTAGGAGTTCATTAGTAGAATTTTTGGGATCACTTATGTAAACTATGGTATCATCAGCAAATAGTGATAGTTTGACTTTTTCCTTTCTGATTCATATCCCCTCGATCTCCTTTTGTTGTCTTATTGCTCTAGCTAGAACCTCAAGTACTATATTGAATAGATATGGAGAGAGTGGACAGCCTTTTTTTATTCCTGATTTCAGTGAATTTGCTTTGAGTCTGTCTCCATTTAGTTTGATGTTGGCTGTTGGCTTGTTGTATATTGCCTTTATTATGTTTAGGTATGTTCCTTGTATCCCTGCTTTCTCCAAAACCTTTATTATGAAGGGATGTTGTGTTTTGTCAAAGGCTTTTTCAGCATCTAATGAGATGATCATGTGGTTCTTTTTGTTCCAGTTTGTTTATGTGGTGGATTACATTGACAGATTTTCATATGTTGAAACATCCTTGCCTCTCTCACATGAAGCCAACTTGATCATGGTGGATGATTTTTCTGATGTATTCTTGAATTTGTCTTCCAGTATTTTATGGAGTATTTTTGTGTTAATGTTCATCAGTGAGATTGGTCTGTAATTCTCTTTCTTAGTAATGTCTTTGTGTGGTTTGGGTATCAGGGTAATTGTAGCCTCATAAAAAGAGTTTGGCAATGTTGCTTATGTTTCTATTGTGTGGAACAATTTGAGGAGTATTAGTATTAGTTCTTCTTTGAAAATCTTGTAGAATTCTGAGCTGAAACCATCTGGTTTTGGGCTTTTTTTTTGGTTGGGAGACTTTTGATGACTGTTTCTAGCTCTTTAGCAGTTATAGGTCTATTTAATTTGTTTGTCTAGTCTTGATTTAATTTTGGTAAGTGATATTTATTCAGAAAATTGTACATTTCCAGTGTTTTCCAATTTTGTGGAGTACAGGTTTTCAAAATGACCTAGTGATTATTTCTAAAGCTTAAATCACACATTAACCCCCCACACTAGTAATGGGAGACTTCAACACCTCACTCTCACCACTAAACAGGTCTGTCAGACAGAAAATTAACAGAGAAATAGGGAACTAATAGATGTTATGACTCAAATGGACTTAACAGACATCTATAGAACATTTCATCCAAACATAAAAAAATACAACTTCTCCTCACTACTTCATGGAAACTTCTTAAAAGTTGACCACTTACTAGGTAACAAAGCAAACCCAAACAGATACAAAAATTTTGAATAACTTCATGTAACTTATCGGATCATCATGGCTTGAAATTAGAATTCAACAACACTAATTCCAGAAAGTCCACAAACACATGGAAATTAAAGTGTTCACCCAAATCATCAATGGGTAAAGGAAGAAATTAAAGACTTTCTAAAATTCAATGAAAATTACCACACAACATACCCAAATTTATGGGACACAATGAAAGCAATGTTAAGAGTATAATTCATAGTACCAAATGCCTACATAAGGAAACTGGAAAAATGCCACACTAGTGAGTTAATAGAACATCTGAAAACTCTAGAACGAACAGAAGCAAATTCACTCAGGAGGACTAGACAGCAGGAAATAATCAAACTAACAGCTGAAATCAACAAAATAGAAACAAACAATACAAAGAATTTTGAGACAAGGAGTTGGTTCTTCAAGAAAATCAACAAAATAGACAAATCTTTATCCAAACGAACCATAAGGCAGAGAGAAAATATCCAAATTAACGAAATCAGAAGTGAAAAGGGGGACATAACAACAGATATGAAGGAAATCCAGAGAATAATTAGGGTATGTTTCAAAATGTGTAGAATTCTAACATGTAGAGTTTTAGCATGTAGGGTTCCAGCATACAGAGTTCTAGCATGTAAAGTTTCAAAATGCAGTATTTTTTTTTAATTGTGTGTGTGACTTATGTTTTTCCTCATGTATTCATGAATGTGAGTGTGAAAGTGTCAAAGCACACATGTTGAGGTCAGAGGGAAGCCTCAGATGGCGATCATTACTTTTCACCTTGTTTGAGCCAGGGTCTCTAGTTCACCTTTCTGTCTACCAGTCTGATTGTCCCAGGAGCTTCTGGGAATTCTCCCATCTCCTCTTGCCGTAGAACATTGTGAACACTGACACTCCCTATGACGTAGGTTCTGAGGTTCCAAACTCAAGGCTTCACACCTGTAGGGCAAGCACTTTACCCTCTGAGCCATGTGCCCAGCTGAATGTTGTTCCTTAACCACCTGATCGGGAACAAATGAGAGAGAAGCAGGTCTGTAGGAGGTGTCTACAGGCCAGCCTCCAGAGCAGCTTTCTTTTCCAACAGTTGGTCAGCTGAGCATTCTCAACAGTATTTACAGAACCCGGTGCTGTCTTCTCACTTCTCATCTGCTGAACTGGGAAGGACATTGACCTCCACAGTGCCACTGCTGACCTCACCATGTTCTAGCTCTAATCCCCTTGGCTGTGATAGCTAGTTTGGGAGCACGTACTCTAATTGTTCTTAATAATAAAACTTAGAGTCAGCTATCAGGGTGAAAGCTGAAGGATCAGAGAAGCAGAGTGGCCAACCACTAGAGTTCTTATCTCTACTGCTACTCAGGCCAAAGGGGCAGTCCTCAGCTGCCTCAGACTGCTGCGTCCTCAGACTGCTGCGTCCTCAGACTGCTGCCTCCCCAGACTGCTGCCTCCCCAGACTGCTGCCTTCTCAGACTGCTGCATCCTCAGACTGCTGCATCCCCAGACTGCTGCATCCCCAGACTGCTGCATCCCCAGACTGCTGCATCCCCAGACTGCTGCGTCCTTAGACTGCTGCATCCTCAGACTGCTGCCTCCTCAGACTGCTGCATCCCCAGACTGCTGCCTCCTCAGACTGCTGCATCCTCAGACTGCTGCGTCCCCAGACTGCTGCTTCCTTAGACTGCTGCCTCCTCAGACTGCTGCATCCTCAGACTGCTGCGTCCCCAGACTGCTGCTTCCTTAGACTGACTGCTCAGGCTGCACTGAGCTTCTGTCTTCTCCCGCCTTGCATTCCTCTTTCCACCCAGCCATATCACTCCTGTCTCCACCTCCCTAGTGCTGAGTTTAAAGGCGTGTGATTCCAAGTGCTGGGATCACCTATGTGTGAACTCTGTTTCTCTTTTTCTGAATCAATTTCGTGTAGCCCAGGGTGTCATTGAACTAACAGAGATCCATCTCCCTCTGCCTCCTAAATCCTGGGATTTAAGGTGTGTGTCACCACTGCCTGACCTCTCTGGCTAACTAGTATGGCTAGCTCTGATCCTCAGGCAAGCTTTATTTGCTAGATCATAAACAAAATATCGCCACACAATCTTATATATGGTTATTTTAATTTTAAATTAATTAAAATAAATGGAAATAAAACCAAGGAAAAACATAAATGCTATTCCTCAGGTGCCCCAGTCCCATTTCCATTGTTCAGTAGCCAGATGTACCTGTGCCAGGACAGAATTTTAGAACACAGCGTCATGTGTAAATGTTACTGGACAGTGCTGTGGTGCTGACCAGCCGTGTATCCAACCATCTACAAAGTTCACACTCCAGAGCCTCACAGTGGAGTCACTAAAGTCATCTCAAAAAAAATCCTCATTCCTGTTTCAGTAGGGTCTCCGATTTTGTGTTCAATCGCATTCGCAGCTCTACAGGCATGCGCAATACAAGTGGGAAACATCTGATGGTTTCTATGAAACCACCTACTTCTCTCCTCCCAGCCCCAGCCCGTCTAAATCTTAGCAAGCCCCAGATATGGGTGTGTGTTATTCATCAGGGATCTCAAGTGCAACAGAATGATGGGATGAATTCTTATTAAAAGTGCGGGAGGTTAATAGATTGACTTAGAGATATGTTTTGTATAGTTCAGCAATGGCTGCCTCCACACTGGAGAAGTGGAAAACCAGTGCTTGCCCAGTCCCATGAGGCTAGATGCCTCAGCCATCCAGTCTGGGCCTGAAGGCCTGGAACATTCCTGCATAGCCAATGGTCTTCAGTCCACATTGGATAGCCAAAAGAGCTGTGTTCAAATGTCAGTGAAGAATGGCCACAGCGGTGGCGGCAGTAGCATGATGCCACACGGTAGATGAACTTGCCATCACAGCAAGAAAGCAGCAGGCAAAAAAACAAAACAAAAAACAAACAAAAAACCCCCACAAAACAAACAAACAAAAAACAATACCAAAAGCTTCTCCTTTTAAGGCTCCTTTTAATCTGGGGTGCCCTTGAAGGTTCTGTCCACATCCGGGACTTTCCACTTTGGTTAAACAGCTCAGGAAGATCCCTCACAGCTGGTCTCAACAGCTGGCCTGTTAGTTGATTCTAGATCCAACCAGGTTGATAAGCAAGGTTAACCATCCCAGTGTGGAAGACCTGTTTACACAAAGCATCAAGCTCACTAGTGCCCTGCACAGTGTCTAGACCTCATGAGGTTCGCGCAAGAATGAGGAGATGCCGCTCACAAGGTCACTCTTTCCAACCAAGACACTGAAGGTTTCTTTCAAATTATTTTTATTTGGAGATTTCCCATTATAGCACTTCAAATATGCCTCTTCACACACACACACACACACCACACCACACACACCACACGCACACAAATGCCCCATTTCCCAGCACATTATTGACCACTAGTCATGTTATCAATTATAATAACACATTGAAATTCATATCTCAGATGGTGCCTACAAAAGAGATGGCTGCAGGGGTCCTTTAAGCCTCCCCCCTTCCTTGCTTCACATCACGTAATCACTACTTGTGCTGCGCAGGGGCTTTCTATGGTAGGTTTTGCAGATATCGAAGGAAACTTGGCTACTGTCTGTGCCTGTTGGGTCTAAAGTCAGGCAGAGGCATGGGTGAGAGGGTAGGAGGCAGGCACAAGACTGGAGGGAGGGCACAGCTCTTCTTCCTTGCCAAATGCCTCTCTATGGCGTGGTTTCCTGTGGGGCCTTTTGGCCTTGGGAGGACAAGGTCTGGCCTCTATCCCAGCATCCTTCTTTTGGTAGCACTAAGGACAGCAGGCCTTACAAAGGCTGCCACAACCCTGTGTCGGCAGCTTCTTTAGACCAGAACTCCAAGGCTTGGTCAGGTGAAGTGGCTAAGAGCCCAGTGCCCAGCTGCCATAGCTCCAGTCTTCACAAGTGAACTCTCGTTACCGTGATGCCAAGGGCCTCAGGACTTCTGCAAAAGCAGCCAGTGCTCTTAACCACTGAGGCACCTCTCTACACCCGGCTTGTTTTTAAAAACCTAGATTTTGCTGCCCATGAGGACAAGAACAAAGAATTGTTCATCTGATTCAATGAGCAAGGAAAATAAAATATTGTATGGACTCTTTGATATGAGAAAAAACCAACATCTAAATTGTCCCTAGGGCTGCTTTTGCTTGTTGTTACCTTAGTACCTTCCAATTGTCCCGAGAAGCCAACCGGTCTCATTAGAAGAGTTTTCCTAGCCCCCCCTTTCCATAAACACCCCCCTCACCTCCGTTTCCTTTGTTTGGGCAGGTGAGGCGGAGGCGGGGGCGGTCCCCAGAGCTCAGGGACTTGCTGCCCAGCTCCCTCTTCCCGAAGTTTGTTAGTACGCCTGCTCAGCTAGCAATTGGAAGAAGGTCGCTGTGTTCCCGAGGAGCCATTCAGTCATAATAGATATGGTTAGAATGATAGCCCAGAGGCTATGGGTTAGGAAAACACATTAGAGAAGGCCTGAGACCGCAGTAATTAAGTGACACAAATGAACGCGAGCTAATGAAATCGCAATCCCACTGAATGTGCTCCACCGCAGTCCGCTCCTCCGCCCGGCACAGCAGGCTCAGGAAGGGACAGGGAGCACTCTAGGGCCCAAGCAGCTGCTGCGCACTTCTCTGGTACCAGAAGGGGTTCTGGAAGACACTCCCTGTCCCACGCGGCTCTCCGGAGGAAGATGCAGAGACAGACACAGAAGAGCCCAGAGTTGCTCTCTGGCTCATATTCCTTGACATCTTGAGGTGTAAGGATGGATTAGTCTTCCTGCAGGTTCTGCAAGTCCAGAATCCTTATCCCTAGGACATTTTGAAAAACACAAGTTGTTGCTTTGTTTTCTTCATTTTTTAAAAAATTTTCCCTTCTTAATTTACTTTTTATTTTTGCGAGAGTTTCATATCTGTATATGTGAGTTTTAGACATTTGCACCATTATGGTGTCCCATGCCCATTCCTCCTGCTGAAGCTCTTCTTCTCTCAAGTCCCCTCCTACGTTCATGTTGTATGTGTATATGTATGTGTTTCTGTCTGTGTATGTGTTATGTGTTTCTATGTGTGTGTGTATTGGTGTGTGTGTGTGTGTGTGTTAGATGTTGCACTTAGTACTAAACACTCCACAATTACTTATTCTCTGCAGTTTGACAGTTGTGAGGCTCTGTATTAACTTCGATCCACTGCAAAAAGAGGTTTATTTTGATGAAAGCTGAGAGGTGTATTAATCTATAGGTATAAAAATAAGTATTCAGAAGGCAGCCCAATACACTTTCCATCTAGCAAAATAATGGTAACGGGTCCTCTCCGAGGGCTGCTTGGCTCGCCAGCTACATGCTCTTTGCCAGGTTTACAGTACAGGCCTGAGTTCCCCTCTGTACAATGGGCCTTAAACCCACTTTTGAAAAGGGGGTTAGTCTCCCCTAACATGTGTGCCACTATTGCACCAAAGGGCACATCATGTCGGACTTGCAGTTATTTTAGATTGCAGTGAGGTAAGGCCATTGTTGAAACCGCTCTGCCCAGCAACCTCACAGCACCCTCACAGACTATAAAAAACTAGCTGGGAGGAAGCTTCCAGGACAGTTACAGCTTGATTTCCCTATGTCCTTGGGTGAAAGTATACAGCATCATCAGGGACAGGTTCTCTCCAACAAGCTCTGATAGGTAAAAGTAAAAAGCGGCAAGGACCTGTATTGTTTTGGCAAGATTTTTTTTTTTTTGGCATTGAAACAAAAATAAAAGGCATTTAAGAGGTCTACAGTGACACATATTTACAGATGTCTCATCTGTTCATTCACACACGTGACAGAAATTTATTAAATAGTGCCCTCTTACAGGCATGGTGGTAGCCAATGATAACAGTAATGATTGCCATTGTAACCATTTACCATGGTTACTAATTACCGTGGTAACTAGTTAGCATTACCATTTCCCAGGCATTGCGGTAAGTGCTTCTGTATTTTCCCATTCATCCTTGTAATAATCCACCCCTACATAACAGGTAAGCAAGGCAGAGCACATCCTGAGAGAATGCAATTAGGAGGCAATACCTCTTCTGAGAGGTCCAAGGACATAAGACCCCAGGGTTACACTCCACCCCAGGAGGCTAGCAAAGGCCTCTAGAAGAAGCCTAGCTGGATTCTGCATCACCCCAGCTGAGATGGGAGGCCTGGCGCCAGAGAGCGCATACTAAGAAGATTGCAGGGATGAACGCCCTCCTGACTAAAGTTTGGGCACCTGATAAGAAATGGTGGGAGAGGAGGGGAGGTTGAGGAAGAGTTTCTAGCAGAGATGACAAATAATGATACCACATACCTCCTCCAGAGGACTGTGGGATATATTGGTGTTGATAAGGCTAAGTAAGATAGGTGTTATAGCTAGGAGTGAGCCCTGGAGGGCCTGTGGAGGCCTGGATCTCAGAGTGCTCAGGACACAGGTGGAGGGGGAAAGGGGAAGGTTGGAGGAGTTGAGTGGAGACCAGGCCATCAAACAGGTAGGAAGTTAGATGGCATTCTAAAGGCATCATCAGCTTTCTCATTGAGGAAGAATATTCTGGCTTCAGGGTGAAGCATAAATAAAAGACGGTGTGGACAGTAAAGAGACCACAGGAGTTGGTGAGGGTCAGACCATAGTGGAGTTAGAGAGACAAAGTAAGTGTGAGATAACAGTGAGTTCCGTGGAAGAGTTAAGGGGATCTAGAATGATTTCTGAGGATGCTACAAGGCCGAAACAGGCTGGGTTTAAGGGGCCTGCTGCTGCCAACTCAGGTTGCTTCCCTATGCCGTACACTGCAGAAGGGCGACTACTGCAGCCTCCGCAGCCCTTGCCATAGTTGGAGGCTGCTTGTTCCTTCCCGGCCGCCCAGACCTGAAACTGTATTAATTACAACACAGTTTGGCCAATTTCTTAGGAATATTGCTAGCTAGCTCTTAAATCTTAAATTAACCCATTTCTATTAATCTGTGTATCGCCACATGGTTGTGGACTACCACTAAGGTTCCATCTGGCTTCTAGCATCTGTCTTGTGCGGTGGCTACAGTGGCTTCTTCCTGACTCCGCCTACTCTCTCCCTACATCTCTGCCTGGATCTTCTGCCCCGGCTTTACTCTGTTAAGCCATTGTCTGAAAGCAGCTTCTTTAATTAACCAATGACAATAAAACATATTCACAGCATACAGAGGGGAATCCCACATCACTTACCTTTCCCATGTATCCACACTTAACTTCACATCCTGGCCCCAAGAGACTGGTAGATAGGTTTATGTCTATTTAACTCTGTTATGTCTACGTAACCCCACAGTGGAGGTCACTTCTGAAGTGGCATCTCCCCTGGGGCCTCATTGTGGCCCAGTTAGCCTGGCTTAGCTGTGGAGGTGATGCTTTTGAATCTTTTCTGATGTCAAGTGCTTTTGTCTGCTGGCTTCTAATCCACCCAAGAGAGCATCCTTTAGGATCATGGGCTGACTCTCTAGCTACCTTGAGGGGGTTTGTGTGTATGTGTATGTGTGTGCATAGCAGCCTTCTCTGGGTACCATATTTATAGCTATCCCATTTCTCTGAGGAGTTTGTGGTTCCTGGAAGCTTAGGGCCCACTGAATTGGGCTCTGATTTTCAAGGTTGAAATCTTCCTGGTCAATTTTCAGTCTCATTATCAGCACAATCTCCCAGGGCTGACACCGTGGATGAGTTTCATCTCATCCTGCCACAGCACTGGCAGAAGGAATTCAAATAAGCACTTGCCTGTTGAACCTGTTCCCTTGGAAAGTCTACACTAGCCTTCATATCATCTTTTATAATGTCCAGCCTGCAAGTTAATATTTAACTGGAGGAAAGAAGTCATTATCTGAGAAGTCCCTGTCACTCTAGGAGGCCAAAGCTTACTGGGCACTTGTCTGACTTTAGGCCTCCTGAATCAGACAACTCCTTTCTTAAGGACAGTTGCTAACTCTGGTTGGGTGCTTATCAGAAATCGGGCAGGCTCTGTGTTAAGCACTTGCGTTATCTTCTTTAAGCCTCTTAGTGATGCTGTGTCTATGGTGTGGGAGGTCCTTTTGTCTATGTGTTGCTTTTATTGGTTAATGAATAAAGAAACTGGCTTGGCCTGAAAGGGTAGAACAGAGTTAGGCCGGGAAAACTAAACTAAATCCTGGGAGGAAGAAGGCAGAGTCAGAGAGAAGCCATGGAGCCACCGGAGGCAGATGCAGGGAGTTTTACCCAATAAGCCACAGCCTCGTGGCGATACACAGATGGATAGAAATGGGTTAAATTAATATATAAGAGTTAACCATTAAGAAGCTAGAGCTAATGGACCAAGCAGTGATTTAATGAATACAGTTTCTGAGTGATTATTTCGGGTCTAAGCTAGCCCGGTGGCCAGGAACCAAGTGGGCCTTCTCCAGCATGTCTACACCAGTGTTGCCCCCAGTTTGAGATAGGGAGAGTGGGCACAGAGCTCAGGACATAAAGAAGGAAGCAGCAGTGTGGCATCAGTCTGAATTTCAGTGCCTGCATCCTTGCCTCCCGCAAACCTCTATGTCCACTTACTCTGTTCCTCTGCCATTGGGGAAGTCACTGCTCCAGAAGGGTTCTCTGCAACAGTTGATGAAGAGCTTGAGGTCAGAACTCCAAACCTCCCCTGGGCCCAGGCACCAGCCACTGTCTTCCCTAAAGCCCTGTTGCTGGTTTTTTATTTTTCTTCTTCTGGAGATGACTCTATTATGAGCTGCAGCAGGTTTTCCCAAAGTTCTGTGTTGAAGCTCTAGTTCTCAGTGCCTCAGAATGTGACTGTATTTGAGGAAAGGCCTATTTGGATGAGTGACCTTAGAGGAAGAGGCATTTTAGTCACACAGAATCCCCATGCTGCCAACACACAGAGGGGCAGCCCTCGAAAGAGGTAGGCAATAGCCAGCCATTTGCAAGCCGAGCAGAGAGGACACAGGAAACAGAACCCTGGCACTTTGGTCTTGGACTTGTAGCCTCAGCAACTATGAGAAAACAAGTTCCTGTGATCTAACCATCTCAGCATGTGGTAGATTGTTTTAGAAGTGCAATCGAACTAGTACAGACTCATTTTTAAAGTTATGACAGTGGTCTCTAAAATGGAATGTGTTCAGACAGTCCCTTGAGATGGATGAGAATAAAACCTATTGATTTTCATTCTTTTCATTTCAATTTCTCATGCATACTTTAAAATGCATGTAGTGGATGACTATAGGAAGACATGCATAAAACCTATGATCACATAACTTACTGGAGAATGTGTGCCTACACAACTGTACAGAGAGAGTAAGCAGTCAGTGAGCTTGGAGACCATTGAGGCAGGAGGTTGGTTATTGAAATGTTTCTAAATCCCAAAGACAAATAATCATAATTCCTCTTTTCATAATTACAAGTGTCCTAAAGAGTTCATTGTCCATTTATATTCCTTCCCCAGCTTAAAAAGGGAAGGAAAGAAAAGTCTGGGGAGATTTATGTTGTCATTACCATAATTGTTATCTATGAGGGTTTGTGAGTAATGATTAGTAGAAATGTCTTCTATTGAACGTATGAGAAGCAACAGAAAATCAATCCATTAAAATCTATGCTTTTCTTACACTTCTCAATTTAGCTCCCCTTTTTCTTTCAGCTCTTGAATGAGGGATCCAGAACTTACTATAACTGACGCTACCAAAATCTTTAAACTCTAATAATATTAGGGTCAGGTACCAAGCAGGTCCTTGCAACTTTCCCGCCCTGTCCCCTTCATTCCAAATTCTGGTTTAGAGCTGACTTTGAAGAGCCTGGCCACACCAGGGGAGGTGGGGCTCATTTAAGACCTGTCTCCAACTTGCTTCATTACTCCTTCAAAATCTGTCAGTGAAGACGTTTCAGTCAGACATGGTGGTTCACACTTGCTATCTCAATGCTTGGGAGGCTGAAGAAGTTGGATCCTGAATTGGAGGGTAGCATGAGCTACAAAGCCAGTCTTAGAAAAGCTTAGGATACTATCAAGGCCCTGTGTCAATGAAAGAAGAAGTGGAGGACAAAGAAGTTATTTTATTTTGGCTAAAAATAAAACAGTTCTTGTGGACCTGGGACACTAGAACTCAAAAGAAAGTGTGTCAGACTCCTATCCTCTGGAGGATCATGGCTGCCAGGCCTGACAGCATCCTAGCTAAGTTTGCTCTTCACTCTGTGGTTAGACAAGAACCATTTATCTCTATTAAAGGGGGAAGACCCCTCCTGGGATAGCAAAGCAGCTTGCTTGACCTGGCTCAGCTGAACTCAGACCCACTTGCGATGAGAGAGAGAGAGAGAGAGAGAGAGAGAGAGAGAGAGAGCTCTCCTGCCAGGTTCTTCTGGAGTGAGAATTGATGGTTTCTGGCCTATTGGTGGCCCTGTGTCGAATCACGCCAGCAGAATGTTAGAGGTGGAAAAAGCCATTGCTACGGTGGTGACATCCAAAGTGTCTCTTTGCTGAGCAGTTAATCTCCTTGCATTGTTTAATGTTCCTGCAGGGCCCAAGAGAGCAACAAATCTGAATGAAGGGAACATGGGTCTGAGAATTAGCTGGAAGCCACTCACATTCTGACCGGGCGAGGAGCAGCCTGAGAATTTTTGATGCTGTTAGGACTTGCGAGTCACCATGACCTCTGTCCTAAAGAGTCCTTGTGACAGGTGCACAGACAGAAAACTGGCCTCCAGGGTCAAGGCCTTTCTGTACTAATGAGGAATCTCTGGTCTGGTATCGCCACATCAACACAGGACACAGTCATTTCAGGACAATGCTGGTTCCACTCACTGCTGTGGTTTTGCTCAGAACATATATGACGAGATTTGCTTCTCAGCTTCCTGAAATAAATGAAGAGTGACCCTGTGGTAAAAGGAGGTGCATGCCAGCCAGCAGTCAGCTCTGGTGTTAGATGCCAGTTCTCCCGTGTTCTGGGTGTGAGGTTGTGGTTAAATAATACAGTTTCGTTGGCTCTTGGTTTTCTCATTTAAAAAAGGAACAGTACGTTATACTCCATAGGTATTATCATGGTGGGGTAAGATGACATATTAAGTGTGAATTAAGAATCTCTCACTTGTGTGAGCCCTGCACCTTTCTGTCGAGGGCAGGAAGCTAACATGTTTAGCTATTATGTTGTCCTGTTGGCAGTTGCCAGCCAATGTGGTGTTTCTTGGGTACAGCTGAGCACTATCAAGGCCTTATTTGGGCTTATCATGATTAATACCATTTAATATATATTTGCTGCAGCTGGTGATAAGGCTCAAGTGTGTTTCTCGACTTTCCCTGCAGAACTTTGGTCCAGGTGGGCAGAAGGCGCTTGTCTGAGGAAGTGAGGCTTGAGTGGGACCTGAATGTAAAATACAGAGATGATCCAACAGGATTGATAGAATGTATACAAAGCCAGGTCATAATTACACCTGCCATGATAGAACTATCCCACGTACAACCTCAAATATGTTATATATTTTAGAGCATGTGACAATGTCCCTTGGGGGACATTCCTTTTGTGTCTCAAAACTTTAATATGATAACCACTAATATCTCTCAATTGATGTCACATTGCATGACGAAGAAATCAAGGAAAGAAAACACACACACACACACACACACGGGCTCTATTAGAGTGACTTACAGGTTATGGTCTGACTATTCTAACAATGACTGATGTCATTGTCTCCTGATAGAAAGTTCAGGAGTTCAGTAGTTGTTCAGTTCACAAGGCTGGATGTCTCAGATGGTCCTCGGTACATGTTGGGATTCTGAAGAAGTAGGCTCTGATACTGGTGAAGGGTAAAGTTGCCAGTAGGAGCAAGGATAGGAAAAGAGCCACAGCCCCCTTCTTCCATGCCTTATATATAATTGGCCACTAGAAGGTATAAAGAAACAATCTTCAGCCATCAGAACAAGGCAAACAAACCCTCTAAATACAGTCAGGTGAATAATATGCAGCCATATAAAAGATTATTGTACAAAATACACATTATTATAGAAAGATGTTAGTGGTATACATTAAATGAAAAAAGACGCTATAAAATCCAGTATGTTTATATTATTTCTTAGAAAAGCTTGAAAAGAATAGAAAGCTACTATTAGTAATTATTTCTGACTTAGGAAGACCCATTTAATGCTGCTGTGGTGTGGATGTGGTTTGACTGTGTCCCCGGAGACAGTGGGGGCGTGGTCCTCCTTATGGTGGCATCAGAAGGTGGTAGACCTTCAGAGGCGCGCCCAATGGGAAGCACTTAGGTAACTGAAGGTGATACCCTCAGTCTCCTCATGCCTTCCTGAGTGGGTCCTTTTGAGAGACAGTCAGTATGAAAAAGGAAGTCTAGTCTCTGCTCCTTGGCTTCCTATCTTGTCCTGGGATATCCCTCTGTCCCATGCCCTTCAACTCCAACCATGATGGCCCTTGTCAGGAGGCCCTTGCCAGTATTGTACTACACTCTTTGGACTTTGGTGCCAATACACAGTATTGGAGCTCAATACTCAATTAATGAGCTCCATAAACCTCTTTTTAAAACCAATGTACCCAGTCTCAGATATATTGTTTTAATTGTTGATTTTATCATTTTATGTGTGGGGATGTTTTACTTGAGTGGATGTCTGCACTCTATGTGTATGCGGTGTTCTCAGAAGTCAGAGTACAGTGTTAGATCTGTGGAACCAGAGTTACAGATGGTTGTAAATCACCATGTGGGTGCTGGGAATTGAACCTGATCTTCTGGAAGAGCAGTCAGTGCTCTTAGCCCCTGAGCCATTTCTCCAGTCCCCAGATATTTCAACAATGGAAAGCAGATGAATTCAATTAACATTTTTTTTTTTTAGTTTTTCTCAATACCATATATTCTGCTTAAGTAAAACACACACACAGATACTGAGACACAAACACACACACACATACACACTCACACCCACACAGCGTTCATGGGGTAAAATAGTCAGTCTCATTAGTTAATAGGGAAATGGAAATCGAAATCGAAACCACAATGAAATATCTCTTCACATCTACTAGGATGGCCTTGGGTGTTAACAAAAGGAATGACAAATGTTTGTGCAGAAGCCAGAAACTTTCCAAAAACAATCGAAGAACCTCTCAAACTTAAGCATAGAGTTATATGTCCTAGAATTTATATGCCTGTGCATGCGCGTATATACCAGGCACCCATATGAATATTCAACACGAATGTTTGTGGCAGCCTTGCTCATCATTGCCAAAATGTGAACACAATACAACTGTCCATATACTAGTGGTAGGCAGACAAAATGCTGTGTATCTACACAAAGGAGTATTACTCACCTATTAAAACAGTGACATCCTGGTGTGTGAAACAGCGTGGGAGGTCCTGGGACCGTATCCAGAGCTGACCAATCCCTAGAGACAATAAACAGATGCCCAAGAGCCTGTCTCCATGTGTAAGCCAATTGAAGAGAGCCCACATCCCAACCATTTTTTTATTGGCCTCTCAATCAGTGCTTCTAGCTTCTATCCTATGGGCAAGGAACAGAGATCCCTCAAAGCCTGCCCTGTCAAAATCATTCTAATTAGGTCATCCTAAACCTACTTACCTGGCCCTGCACGTCCCTTCCAGCAGAACCCACTGCCGCATAACTGCCTTTCCATCATGCCCCTTAGTCTTCTGACTGGCATGCACTTTCATGTCTGCGCTCTGCCTGCCACACCTCCTGGGACTGTGAGTAGAGCCGTTTCCTTTTCCCCTTACCACAGTCATTCTGTGTCTGTGTTTCTTGCCAAATCTCATGAAAACACATCCTGGGTGCCCTTAAAACAAGATATTTCTGGAAGCTTATCAAGCCCTGGATGGATACACTGTTAGAAGTCACATGACAACAGAGAAATCAGCAGGAACAAAAGGCAGCTGTTGAAATTGTCAGATTCTGTCCCCACCACAGTTAGGAAACACGGCTAGCAAACATTTCTACTCCACGATGGGTTTCCATGGAAAACGGGGTTTTGAAACTCTGTGCTTTATCTGTGTATAAACACACCTATTTATATACTTTGTCTCATTGGTCAAGGACAGCTCCGGAAATAAGACCTGGGTGTTTGGTTTTGCACTGCCTGACAATATGCATCTTTACAAAATCATAACAATACGTGCTCATCCTCTCTAATCTTGAATTCAGTCGAGCTACCTCAAACATAAAATGGGCTCCACTGTGGAGGACTTAGGAACAGCCCACAACTCTGGTGCTGATCCTTCAAATACAAAGCACACAGCGGCGCTGCAGAATGCCAACCCTGTTTGGCTCAAACTTAAGAACTGTTTTTGCTCGCTTGTTTGTTTTGTTTTCCCTTTTTAAAAATGGGATGTGTGTGTGTGCGCGCGCATTGTGTGTTTTATGTGCAGTGTATATGTATGCTAAGTGTGTAGCATATGAGTATATGTGGTATAGGTATGTGCTGTGTACATGTATGTGTGTGTGTGCACACGCCCATGGCCAGGCTTGAGTGCAAAGGCCAGAGGAAGACATCAGATGTCATGCTGTATTTCTCTCTGCCTTATTCCTTCGCGATAAGGTCTCTCGCTGTACAGAGCTAAGCTAGCAGCCAGCAAGCTCCACCAGTCCTCTTGCTCTAGCCCTTACATTGCTAGGGTTATAGGCATGTGTAACCCTACCCAGAAGTTGCCATGGTTGCTGGGGATTTGAACTCAGTGTCTCATGGCTACTCAGTAAGCATTCTTACCCACTAAGTCATGTCCCCAACCTCAAGACAGCCACTTTAGTGACTGTTCTTAACACCAATAATAAACAACTGAGCTTGCCGACCACAAAGGCTGTCAAAGGGTCTCCAAGGGTTTGAGTGGTTGAAAGACAACACACCTGTGGGAGGGAGGGGAGAGAACGCCAGGCAGGATTCTGCAGACAACCCCAGTGTATGGGGAGAGGCAGCCCTTCCAGGTAGTGCTTCTTATTTAACTACAGATGTTTGACTGGTGTGTGCATCTTGCCAATATGGAGAATCAGCTAGGCCTGATCGGGTCTAGTGAGCAGGGACCAAACTCCACTCCTAAGCAGCCAAATCAGCATTGTCCTTGCTCAGAGCTCTGGGCCCTCACACCTCCTTAAAGGGATGCTGATCAACAAGAAACAATCATGAGGTTTCCGGAACATGGGGCCTATGTTATGTCAGCCTGTGTTCAGAGCCTTGGATTCTTTACCTCTGCAACAGGGGTGATGGTGTTGATCACTAAACAGAAATGTTGGAATATTAACAAGCTAAGATGTGTACAATTTCCTCATGCGCCAAAGGAAGAAGAGACAATATCCCAAGCTTCTAGGTCCTTGTTAGGCAATCGAGATTCCATTTTATCTTCCTTAAACAAATGAACAAAGGAAGACGGGGCTGTGCTCTATTTCAGAGGATGAGCCCAGCCGCTTCTCTCTCTTTCTAAATAACATTTCTCCTCCGGTTGCCTTTTGGATCACTGCTAATGTGCATTCATTTCCAATTTCCCCGCAGCCACTCTCCAGAAGTGCAATGTTGGTTCTTTGTCTTAGGGATATTTCATTTCCTCAATCATGTTAAATCAAACAAGCTTCCCATACCAGCAAACAGAACAGAGCGGCTCTGGGCCTCTGAACTAATTTGCACTGGTAAAACTGATCAGGCCTTCCTCCAGTGTCTTAATTAGGAGGCTTAATCCCTTTGATTTAAAAGCAGAAAGAAATAGAAGATATAGCTGGAAACTGAGCATATTTATTCAATACAGACAAATAGGGTTTCCAAAGTCCACTTAATATACAATGTCAACAGAAATATATGTCCCTCTCTTTCTAATAAGTCTTCCAGGATGAAGCATGGTTCACGCTCGGATCGGAATCATCCGTTTTCATGTTCCCTTTCATTTAAAGAGACAGTTATTTTCCAGCCCACTCTGTGCTCCCAGAAGCCTTTGACAGTCTGGCTTTCATTTCTCCTGGACCATAAGGAAAGAGTGGCGCGGAGAATATATGCAATATTGCTCTCATTGAATTGTTTAAGATGTGATGAATAGGTGGTGGCGGAGGGAGGCTGAAAACAGAATAACCGTGATTATGAACTGTCTTCCCCAGGATGGGTCTGTGGGTCCCACTTTATGGAACGTGAATTGTTATTGAACTCCAGCTAAGAAAGCCCAGCTCTCAAGGAGGCCAAAGGATAGGGCAGGGGTGCTTCCGTGAGGGTGGTGACACCTGTGTTCCATATGCGTCACAGCAGGGGGGGCTCAGGTCCCTCAGGTCCATCACCAGTGATGTCACTGATCTAAATAATCAGATCAAGCTTCTGGGCAGCTTGCTTGCTACAGGACTTCATGCATGTGGACACTGGTTAAAACCCAGGTGAGGTGTCATGACCGGGTGACCCCCAGGCACTTCCCAAAGGGTTTCATGCAAGAGAGCCATGTCAGCCCAGTCCCCTACCCAGTCAACAAGGCCATTTTCTCCTATAGAAAACAATGACTGGACCCCCAGAAATGAGTTGCATCGTCTTCAGAGGAGCATCTCTGCTTTCGGATGCTTCTGGGCTCCATGGGTGCTCAATCACGACATCATACCTTCGATGCTCTGGAAAAGCCTCCATACCCAGATGAGCATTGTTTCAAATGGTACTTAGCCTGCCTTGCAAGCTTCCAGGGCTCAAGTTCACAGAACCAGCAGCATCTTGCTTCCTTTCATGTAGAAGAAGGCAATCTCTTCGGAGATAATTGCTACGGAATGGAAATGTAGCCAACCGCTCTGGGTTAATAAGTCTTTTTAATTTTTTTCTTTTAAATAATCCCTCCCCTCCTCCCACTCCCCACACCTTCTCCCCCACCCCACTCCCCATTCACTCCTCAGAGAGGGTAAGGCCTCCCATGGGGGGGTCATGTGTTGGTAAGTCTGAAGAGAATTAGTTTGATTAACTTTCAGTAACATATGTAGTAAATCTAAGTGGATAAAACCTAATAGATACAAGAGAGAGTCTTCAGAAGATGCTCGTTACAGCTCCCCTCTCCCTCGCTGGATTTTGGGTTTGTTCTGGTTTGGTTAGGGTATTAGGGAGGGATCTCAGAGGCTTGCTGTCCCTGGAAGGGCCAGACCGCTGAGCAGCGTCCCCAGCCCTTTATAGCCCTCTTTTTAACATAGGAAGCAGTGAAGGGGCATACCAGTTTTCATGTTTGGGAGTCAGTATCCTATCTTTGTCTTCACTTATGCCTATAGCACATTTGCTGACAGCAAGGTCACATTCCTACTTCATAGAAAACCAAACCCAAAGAAAACCAAGAGAGCAAGCTGAGCACAGATATCTGGGAGAAGTACTGAGCCAGGGTGAAGCAGGGTCTCTCAGCTCTCAGACTTGAAAACGATTTGGGGGGATGCGCTGGCTCTTTGTGTGTAACTGGAGGCTGCTACAGGGCAGGAATGACAGATGACACTGGAAAAGCTAATCCTCAGAAGTATCTCCCGCCCGCACCCCTGCGGCTTTATTAACAATATTGAATGATGCCTTCCCTTCAGAGAAGCTCCGCTTGAGAAAAGATCAACGGCAACAATCCACACCCCATCCCAATGAGCAGGAATTCTGAATGCAGAGAATTCTAAGCTAATAAGATTTGATTGTTTACTACTCCTTGGCACAGAACCATCACACACATCTGAAGCCTGGCATTAGACAATTATCTTATAAAGTGGGCTTTTCCTCCGCTAATGTACGGCTCGGCTCTGCAGCAGGTGGCTACGGCAGGAAAAATACAGACGAGCCTAGTGTCGCTGTGCTTACCGCCTGCCCTGAAGGAGCAAGTAAGACTGAGGGGGTCTGGACAAAGACAGGTCCATTCCTCACTTTCCCCAAAGATGATGTTTCCGGTTTGCTGTAGCCCCCACCCTTGGAAGAGAAGGACACCACAAACATTGAAGCAATCACAGACTGTCACGCCCAGCTAGCTGGCAGCACGGAGCACTGTAAGAAATATCATGGCTTGAGCTACTGGTGGGCCCATGGCAATTTTACCCAAATGGTTTTAATTGGCCAGAGGGAAATGCGCTGCAGAGAACGTGCTCCCACAGAGGGCATTTCTCCCCTTCTGTTTAAAGGGAGAGTTGGAAGGTAATGACACAGCTTTAATATGTGCCAAATAAAATAGATGGCCATTTGAAAGGTGGTGAAGGAGAGATGAAGGAGTTGACGCAAATGGCTTAAAACACGTGGCTTAGGATGGATTTGCTCCTCTAGGAGCCTCCAGTGTGAAGAAGAACCCAAGACACATGGGTCAGAGAGCACAGGCCAGCCTTGTAGAGATGACGGACGAGGGCAGAGCTAATGGCAGAGCAGAACCGGGTCTCCCGGGGCTTGGGCACACCCTGGATCCCACTGTGATCTCCTTGGCCTCAGAGCTGCATCCTTGGTTAAAAAGTTGACATAATTAACCAGCTGAGACTGGCGAGTGGCTAAAGAAAGTCATTCTTGTTTACTGAAGTTCTTAGTTCCCTTAGGCCTCCTTAGTCTTGAACTCAAATCATTCTCTATTCCAGTGTCTGATAAGGACACCACGTTTAGTCATTCGGTCTCCTTAGATTCCTCATGGCTGTGATGGTGTAGAGACTTCCCTGGCTTTGAGGAATATTGGTTAGTTACATTGATGGCGACTGGAATTTTTTCTGATGTTTTTCTTAGGAGTACACAAACAAGAAGCACAACATAATAAAGTTGGCACAACTAAGCCAAGGGGGTGAGATTAGCCATGTGTAACAAATATGTGCAAAATTATCCCTTCCCCAAGCATAAGCATACCAACACCACACATGCATACACACACATGTGTGCACGCACACACGCACACATGCACATATAGAGTGCTCAGTGTTGGTCTTGAACGTAACAATCTAATTGCTGGTTGGCAAATAGAGACACAGGGACAAGTGTGCCAGCATGCACACACACACACACACACACACACACAGAGTGCTTAGTGTTGGTCTTGAATGTAACAATCTAATTGCTGGGTGGGTGAGTAGAAACACAGGGATAAGTATACCAGGCTTTCCTTTGGGCCACCAACCAGCTCCCAAATCCTGAGACGGAGACTTCTTCTTAGTTATGGATGCTAGGCCTAACTTAGGCTAATTTCTGGCTACCTCTTTTAACTTAAATTAACCTGTTTCTCTTTATCTACTTTTTACCTTGCAGGGGAGGGTTACCTTTTCTTTCTGTATGCCTTACTTTTCTACTATCTCTGTCTGTGTGGTGGCTGCCTGGCCTCTGGCCCTGGGCATGTCCCCCTCTTTTTCCTCATTCTCTTCTCTCTTCTCCTCTTCACCTTCTCTCATTCTCTCTCTCAAGCCTGGATTTTTTCTCCTTCTATTTATTTTCTCTGCCAGCCAGCCCCGCCTATCCTTTCCCTGCCTCACTATTGGCCATTCAGTTTTTTAATTAGACCAATCAGGTGCCTGAGGCAGGCAAGCTGAAACAACAACACATCTTTACATAATTAAACAAAAATGCAGCAGAAACAAATGTAACACACCTTTACACAGTTAAAGTGATATTGGGGGCATGAACAAATGAAACACATCCTTGCCTAGTCAACATAAAATTCCACATCTTCACCTGCCACCATCTCTTCTACCTTCATGACTCTGTGTTACAATAACTTAAAACCTTTCAGGAGATATTAGTCAATTTTTTAATGGACTTTGGAATTTACACTGATAGGTGTGTGACTTGAATTATTTTAAATGACTCAGATACTACCCTACAGTTCAGGCCACAACTGACCATAATTGTGCTAAGTCTCCAATACCAGCAGGATTTTGGGATTTACACACTCACAGAAGAAACTCCTGTGAAAATCACAGAACCTATATGAGTACACCAAGAATATAGCTTGATTTTTTTTAAAATCATAAGGTGTTTGTAAGATGAAATCCCTGCCATAGGAAAAAAGAACAGAATTAAATAGAACAGGATTTGCTTAGGTTAAAGAAGAAACGTGTATGGAGAACCTAGTTTTAACTATCTATACCCGAGGCAGGTCAGAAAAAGTCATCTGGGCTTGAGACCCAGCCATGGCTCTGTCGTAAACTGGCGAATGTGACCAAAGGCAAGTTACTTGACTTCTCTGGACTTCAGTTTTGCAGGTAGGGAGTGAATAATGCTTAGCTGTCAGGGCTATGGTAGGTTAGCTGGGAGGAGCTTGTGTATGTAAGATTCTCAGCTCCATTCCTGGCATGAAATGAGCTCTTCGATATACGCCAATTCCTGCCATACTTACATATGAGTTTAGCTATGAGAAAGGGAACACTGCTTGATATTTCTATGACTCTTCATAGCTTAGAAGGCATTTACTCATTGTTTATGGTGATAATAGCCCCTCTGAGTCCAAATAAAAGAAACTGGAATTTAAGTCAGGTGAGGGTGACTTTGGTTGGTAACTACGGAAATGATGCCGCTCGGAACACGTTTCCTGGAGGCCGAGGACTAAGGTCCTAGGACTGACTTCACCGTCAATAGCATAAGTTCCCAGCAGGCAGGAGTAATCCTGAGCTCTAGAATATTCAGGCTTCAGTTTCTAAGCCCACTTCTGCTCCCGGGCATCCTCTTGTTTCTGGGCATGTCTCCTGGCTCCATGCTTTTCCAGAGGGAGGTATATCAGTGAGAGGCAGAGGGCATAGCCCTGTGGGCAAAACAGATCCTACCTTTGCATTTTTTTTTTTTTTTTTTTTTTTTTGGTTTTTCAAGACAGGGTTTCTCTGTGGTTTTGGAGCCTGTCCTGGAACTAGCTCTTGTAGACCAGGCTGGTCTCGAACTCACAGAGATCCGCCTGCCTCTGCCTCCCAAGTGCTGGGATTAAAGGCGTGCGCCACCACCGCCCGGCTTACCTTTGCATTTTTTAAAAAAGCAGTTTTCAGTCCAGCTCCGATGCTCTCAGCAGACTTTCAGAACTTCAGCTTCAGTTATTAGGACCTCTCCTGCTTCAGGGCAGCACCGGGGTTCTAGAGCCTCACCTGGCGTCGAAGCACCAGGTGGTTCTTAGGCCTGCTGAGAGCTACAGGTTCAGTGGGGTCCCTGTTGCTATTACAGTTTGAACTACCAGTTTTGAGGTGGGCTATGCAGGTATCTGCCTCCCCTTCTAAGAAGCCAGAACTCCAGGGCCATGTCTTCTGCCATGGTGCTCCTGGAATAGGTGCATTGACAGGCGTGCATCAGGGGTGTAATGAACAAACAAATTTTATTATAGTATTTAACTTGATGATCGCCCACCCCAACTGGAGGCCTGCTAAGGGAAGGGGCTGTACTTTCATCTCTCTTTCGCACCATGGCCCTTACCATAAATTCCTTGATGAATGATTTTTTTTTTTTAATATTACGATTGCTTGGTGGATGATTTGCATCTCAGTGGTAGGTACTATCTACTTGGTCCTACACCTTTGTTTTCTGCTTTAAAGGGGTACCTGAATTTCCCCTGGGTGTATGGCAGCCCCTGTAAAGTCTTTCAGTTTTCCTAGAGGGGTCCTGTGCTGGCTAAGTATCCAACAGCCCCATGCTAGAGGTGCTTTCTGGAACTCCGCCCTTTTCCATTCTTCCTCCAGCTGATAGGAGCAGAGATGTGATGGGAACCTTTCCCTGACCGCAAGGTGGGGGCAATGACCTGAGAATAGTGTCGCAACAGGAGAGAGCAGAGTCTCCCACAGTGGGAATTCCATGCGGGTTCAGGGGGGCTGTGTGAGAAGTAACTTGTCTGGCTTCAGGCCCTGTGCTCAATGTTCCTGTGTGCACAGGCAAACCTCTATCCCCCGCGACAGCCTCGTCTGGGTGTCGCTGGTGCTCTTGCCCAGCGCGCCCGGCAGGAGCGGTTCTCTTCGTTTCCCCGTCCAATTCCACGTTTTCATCCCACCTCCTGGAGCCTCTGGGGAAGTTGTGTAAGCAGCCAGGAGGCAGCCGCTCTTTCCCAGCTCCAGCCTGAGTCAGCAGCAGTTTGCAGTTTAATGAGATGACACTAACGATTGTGCCTCCCTGGGGTGAGCAGGCTGGTCTTCCTCGGAGACCTATGGAAGGTCCCAGCATTTCCACGATTGCTGAGTTTGAAGGTCCAGGGGAATACAGGAGTCTCAGAAATGGGCAGCGCGGCCACAGACCTACAGACCATACATTTGCCGCCCTAGAACCAGCAGGAACTTTAGTTCAGCCGACGGGACAAGAGCAACATCTGGGCCTGCTTTGCCCTGGCAGGTGCCTCTGCTGAAAATGCTCCTGCTGCCTCCCCCCGAGAGGACCTGCTGTCCAGGGCTTTGCTAGGTGCATGGTGGTCCTGGACTTCCTAGAGATTTGTGGTCCTCAAGTTCTGGGCGGTTCGTTTTGTATTCGTTATTGCTCTGGGTTTTCTGGAGAGGTCACAGATCTGCCTGTTGAACTGCTGTCCTGCAGACTTCTGCCTCTAGATCTCTACTAACAACCTCTACCTTCTCAACCTTTCTTACCCGTTAGGCCCCCTCCCCCATAGGTCCCCCACCCCTCAGCCATGCTGTATGAAGCTGGTCCATAGGCCCATGGTTTGTTTCTGATCCCAGTTGTCCAGAACAGAGAAATATATATTACTGTAACTATTTCTATGATGGATTTTGGGGGTATGGGTGCCAAGCATCCTGTTTCTCACTAACCAAGAGCAATGGAGGCTTGCAGAATTGTTTCTATGTTTTATTTTATTTGCATTTACATATATGTTCAGGGACATGTGTGTGCACGTACACGTGGTCAGAGGAAAGATCGGGTGTCATTTTTCAAGCATTTGCCTATGCCCCCCCCGCCCCTCTTTCTCTCTGAAAGAGGGTGTCTCACTGGCCTGGGGCTCATTAAATTGGCAGTGCTAGCTGACCAGTGCATCTCCACCTCTCCCGATCTGGGATTACATATGTATGTTACCATACCCCACATTTTTTACACGACTTCTGGGGCTCCAGCTCACGTCCTCAAATTTGCAAGGTAAGCACTTTATTGGCTGAGTCTTCTCCCCAGCCCCCATCCTTCTGGTTGTAGAGTGCTTCTGTGTTAAGCACTTTACTGAGTGCCTAACATGCAAATTAGCCTGGCGAATTCTCCTCACAAGGCCTGTGTTGCTATGATTCCCATTTTACAAAGGAAGCATGAAGGCTCAGGAGGAGTCAGAACTTCACCATGGTCATGGGCATCCGTCGCACAGCAAGTGAGCTCCAGAAGCGGGTTCTGTTTGCAGGGGGTCTAGCCCAGCTGCCGCTCTTTCAGGATGCCTCCAGCACCCCGAAATTTTATGTAATAAGAGGAACAAGAGTCGGCCCTAGAGGAGATGCGGCCTGCACGAACTCTGCTGGATCTGAGTGAAGCCAGACGCATAGCATGAGGCCAGAGGTCAGTGTCCAGAGTGAACAGAAGCCAGGAGGCAAAGCTGGAGTCAGAGAGAAGCTGGGGAAGAACGCAGATGAAAATAAAGAACAGCAGAGCTCACACTGGCCACTTGGGTCAAGGAGAAGATGCTGGAGGCAGGGGATATGCCACCTGGCTTTGCCAGCACAGCTGGGACCCTGGGAAGGAAAGGTACTAGGGAGCCAGTGAGTGGTGAGCCGTGAGCGACGAGCGTGAGTATCTAGTGCCTCTCCGTGCAGCCTTCTTCCTCCAGGTTCTAGAAATAGCAGAAGGGCTGTAGATGGGCTGTGCAGCAACTCCAGACAAGGGAGAGGTCCTCCAGACTGAGACCTGGTCTCTCCAGCTGCGCCACACTGGAACATCTCTTCCAGGAGAGGAGGCCTGGGGGTGTGGGAGTACACACACGTACACATGCACACACACATACACACACACATGCCTGGATCTTTTGTCTCCTGCCTTGCCTTTGTATAGCTCCCTCCCGGTTGCAGTGCTCGCCAAACCAGCCTTCCTCCGCCACGGCCCCACTCCATTTATTTTCAGATTTTAGTGCTTTAAAATAGCCTTGCTGATAGGTGCCAAAACCCAGCAGACCTGAAAAATGCTTACCGGGATGAAAAACTGAAGGACACTGGCTTCTCAGACATGACTCAGGGATGCCTCATCCCTTGCTCGTTCTCCTTCCCCTCCATCTGCAGACAGGGTAACATACCCCTACCCCCAAACTTTCCCAGCCTTCCTTGCTTGACACAGATTTCTTTGAAAAGTGTGTAAGAAGCTAACAGGAAGAATAGCTCCCAAGGGCTGCCAAATGGCCCAGTAGGAAAGAAAATTCCATTTTCATGCGACAGACAGAGGATTGAGGCAGGCGCTAGGGTTAGACTCATAGAGAACTGAACTGCGGTTCCCAATGGGCCTGGAGGTGAGAAGGAAGAGAAGGGCAGGAAAGAGGACTGGGCAGCGGGCAGCAGTTTTCTTGGCTACTCTGTCCCTTTCCTTTCCTTCCGTGGTCCTTCTGAGGCTTCAGGTATCTACAAGGGGATGCCTTAGGGGTTATACCAGGGTATGTCTCAGCCACGCAGCCTGGACTGGCTATTTCAATTACTCAGTTTGATCAACAGACTGTAGAGAGGCCTCAAGCACTGTGCTGTGTCCTTGGGAATCAGAGCTATGTAAAGTAATTGCGAAGCATCGCCTCTGCCTTCGAGGAGGGCCCAGAAAGCACCGGGCATCATAGGCGTCAAATCATAGGCCACCCACCTGTTTCGGAGAAAACTCAGTGGAGGTGGTGACCTTGAGGCTGAGACTGGGGAGGGGGATGAATAGGAATTGACAGACAAGTGGCAGAGATGGGAAGAGGGGGTTGAGGGAGTAGGGGAAGAGGAGGGGGGATCTGTGTGAAGTGGATGGGGATAAGAGTGGGGCTACGTCCCCCAGACAAGGGGCTCTGTGTGGATGGAGAAGAATGCTGGGATCAGGGGAATCAGAGCCATAAATGACCCAGAAAACAATGAAGGATGCCCAAGGATGCTGAAGAGCCGCTATAGTGGTTGCCTTTATCACTGTGGTAGAATAAAGGACAGGAAGCAACTGAAGGGAAAAAGGATTTATTTTGGCTCTTGGTTGAAGGTATCACAACGTGGATGGTTTGACAGTGGGAGTAGAAGCTCTGGCTACAATAGCTGGGGTGTCTGCTTTCTCACATCAGGGTGGATCAGGAAGCAGAAACGGGATGCTGGAAATGTTTACTATCTCTCTCTCTTTTTTTCTTCAGACCAGGATCCTGGCCCAGGGGGTGTGCTGCCTACCTTCAGTGTCGGTCTTGCCTCCTTTGTTCCCTTTAGAAATGCCCTCACCGTTATAACTAGACTGGAGCCTCACTAATGCTGCAGGAATTTCCTAATTCAGTGAATGTGATGAAAACAACCTTCATACCTTGGGAGCAGCTTGAAGCGTTTTGATACCCTGGAGCAGGTTTTGCTTCTTTCAGAGCTCCACTGCGCTTGGCCATACCAGCTGTTTGATAGGCATCATTGTCGAGTAAAACATGAGTATTGCAAGAGACATCTGATGAGCTCTGAATCTAAGAATCATCACATTCAGGCTGCAGTGTAAAGAATGGCTTTGAGGACAATGGGGCTGGAGGCTAAAGACAGGGAAGTGATGGAAGCTCCAACCACAGATAGCCAATGGCCACGCTGTGGGAGAGGCAGACAGTAGAGTCCACAGAATTGGTGACAACTCAGGAGGAGTTGAGACAAAGTACATTGTGTTAATCAGTTTTCTCTTATTGTAGCAAAGTATTTGAGATGATCCATTTAGAAGGAGGAAGAGGGGTTGGGGGTTAGGATGCTTTCTGTGCAAGTATGCAGGCCTAAGTTTGAATCTCCACCACCCATGTAAAAAGCTGGGCATGGATGCTTATGCCTATAACTCTAGCGTTGTGTGGCAGAGACAGACAGATCCCAAGAGCCTATTGCCCCAACAGCATAGCCAAAATGGCAAGTTTCTGGTTCGCTGAGAGACCCTTTCTCAAGGCATTGAGATAGACAGAGATAAAGGAGAACACCCAGAATCCTCTCTGGTATCTACATGAATATGCAGAGGCACAGGTACCTGCATTCTCGCGTCCATGCACACCTTCCCCCCACCACACACACAGGGAGAATAAAGGAGGAAGGGTTTGTTTCCGCTCATCATTTTAGCCCATGGTTACCTGGGCCTATTCTTGAGCTCTTGATGACACAGCAAATCATGGCAGATGCATGTGGTAGAGGTCTTTCTGTTTGTGGCAGCCAGGAACCAGGGGGAGGGGTCCCTTTGAAAGCCAATGACTTTCTTTCTCCCACAGATTAGCAACCAAGACATGAGCTCTGACAGACAGTGTAAGATTCAAATCATAAGAGACATTTAGGTGTAACTCCTGTGACCTCTAAGAGGGTACAGAGCCCAGTCCCATGGCAGGGCAGCTCCATTGACATAGTAAAAGTATCTACTCAACTCAGGGCTTGGACTCCAGGTCCAGAGGCCTGCAGGACATAGGATCATGTGACAAACGCCACTCTCTTCTAGCCCAGAGTCCCCTTGAAGCAGTGTTGGGGAATATTACTTTCAGGTGTATGGCTTTTGTTTACTCTGCATTTAATTCTGTGAAGTTGTGTTGATTAGATTGTCTAAAACACCTGGTGGTCCTAATAAAGAGATGAACGGCCATCAGTAAGACCGCGAAGCAGAAACAGGCAGGGCTGGCAGGAAGAGAGAATAAATAGAAGGAGAAATGAGGAAGAGGAAGAGCAAAAGAAAATGACAAGAGCACATCAGGGACAAACCACCCAGCTACACAGCAAGCCATGGATAAATAGTAAAGAAAGGCATACAGAAATAGAGAAAGATAAAGCCCAGAAACAAAAGGTACTTGGAATAATTTAAGAAAAGCAGGCAAGAAAAGTCGGGTGGTGGTGGCACACGCTTTTAATACCAACACTCAGGAGGCAGAGGCAGACTGATCTCTGCAAGTTCGAAGCCAGCCTGGTCTAGTTCCAGGACAGGTTCCAAAGCTACAGAGAAACCCTGTCTTGAAAAACCAAAAACCAACCAACCAACCAACCAACCAACCAACCAACCAACCAAAACCAACCAACCAAACAAACAAACAAAAAGAAAAACCGTCAAGAAACAAGCCAATCTAAGACCGGGCATTAATAACTAAGAATAAGCCTCAGTGTGTGATTTATTTGGGAGCTGGGTGGTGGGTCCCCCAAAAAGCCAAAAGAATAAAATATCCTACAACAATGGAGTCATTGTCTTCAAATGTTCCTGCGTCTCCCCATCCTGCTCTGCTTCTTCAACTCAGCTCAGACGGCTCCCAGGAGGCCCTCCTCTCTCAAACTCCAGTTTTGCTGGCCTGTAGTCCATTCTCAGAATGGCTTCTGGAGCCCAGGTTAGCAGTGTGGACTCAGTACCTATGAGGGACCACTGAGGGTCTTGATCAGGGGAGTGGTCAGTGGCACTGTCTCCGTTCTGCTATCCGGATAACAAGGCACCACAGCAATGCCCTCACGGAGCATTAGCAGGACAGCTGGCTCATTTGGGGAGGCTGCAGGGGCGCTGTGCTACAGACAGAACTCAGCTCGAAGGCACTCACACCTCCTCCTCATGTGGCCCCTGCATTATGTGTAACCCAGACTTCGCCTTACTTCATCCAGAGTGCCCCAGTGACGGGTCAAACAGACTAAGACCCCAGGGTCTGGAATCTAGATCCCGTATGCACAATAATCCTTTATCTTAAATATCTATCTCAACTTCGCCTTTTCTTACGTAACATCATGCTTATTTTCATTTTAAATTCCTTTAGTTGCTGCATATAAAGTTATTTACCCAAATCTGTAATCAAATTAGCATCTGTGGATGGTGGACTACCCTCTTCTCTAGCCTTGCGTGTGTTGTGACCCAGACAGCAGCAGACTCCCCAGCTATAGACAGCTAATCGAGAGCACCCAATACAACCTGGGTGCTCTTCCTCTCTTGAGTTAGTGAGCTCCTTTTTCTCCAGGATCCAGACATTTTCTCTCGATTGAAAATCGCCCCGTTTATCAATTCACCAGAAAGCCCACGAGAGACTCTTCCTGCTAGCCCGCTCAGCCCCGCTCCTTCCACAGAGATGAACTCAGCCTTCCTTGAGTTGCACTTATTCAGATCACACTGCCCGGTGATGACACAGCATTTTGCTGCTTCTCTCTTGAAGATGTGTATTGAACAGTTATGGACAGGCACGGGAGAGGAGCCAATAGCGGAGTACCTACTCGCCTGCCAAGTGGCACATTTACTGGCGACTATTTAGCTTCCTGAGAGGCCCACGGACTTGGACTTGGGTTTGGGAAATGATTTGCCTAAAACCACACAGCTACTTTGCAAATAGAACTCCATTGTAGTTCTGTCAGTGTAAAAGCCACACTCTTACCTTAAAGGAAGCAAGGGGGAGGGAAGGGTTATTCGGGAACCACTTTGAGTGACCATGGCCTGGGAACACACATTTAGGTTACCCCCAAATCCCATGCCCCAACCTGGAAGGAGTTTCGTGAGATTTCATAGTTTCACGGAACAGAGAAAGTCATAAATCAAGTCACGTTTAAAATACACTAGTGGGGACACCCGAGGGGAGATTGCAGCACAGCTTTTCTGTTGGTCTAAGATACCCCCTGATGGCTTTGGGGATGGTGAAATACAATGCTCTGCTGAGTTAATAGATCCCTAAAGGGCTTTTATATATTAATCACAAAAAAGGGCAGGGAATGGTACAAAGGGCTTGAACTAACCCAAAACAAGGCAATTAGCCCCGGACCTGCACCATTCTAGTCTCTCCACAGCACTGAAACTCAGCAGTCAGTCCCTGCAGCACCCAGTCTCTGCAGACACGGCTTCTTTCCAGGAATTTCCAGTCACAGTTTTTATCCTATCTCATTGGAACTTGATTTTGCTGTTTGGTGTGTATGTGTGTGGTGTGCAGAGGACGTCAGGCATCCCTCTCTTGCTCCCTTGAGGCCAGGCCTTTCCCTGAACCTGGAGTTAGGTGCGGCAGCCAGTAAGCCTCAGGGATCTTCATGTCTCTGCTCCCTATAGTACTGGGGTTCCATGTGAGAGTACACCCATTCCTGGCTTTTGACATGGGTGCTGGGCCTTCAGGTTCTCATGCTCATTCAGCAAGCACTCCTACATACCTATTAATCTCCCCAGGCCCAGGGGCTTGGTTCTGAAGTGTGTGCTTGTCCTTTCCGCTCTGTGAAACGCTCCGGCTCCTCATCTCCTCATCGTCTTGTGCGTTGGCATTCACTACAGGGCTCTGTCCACTGGCTGAGAGCAACCACAGAGAGTCTAAAAATGTCAAGTACAGGGGACTCCCTTAGAGCAGGGCATCCAGCGTGGCTCTCCTTTCCCCCGGTCCTTTATCATCCCTCTGCCGACCTGGAAGATGCAAGAGCCTCAATAAAGGAAGCCTTTAAACTACAGCAGTACTTAAAGTACAGCGGTCGAGGGGAGGCTGGGAGGCAGCTTCATCAGCCTTTACACAGAGAAGAGAGGGACCACCTGTTCAGCTTCCAGCGCACCCAGGTCGACTGGATCTCCAAGCTGCTCCCGCGCGCCCTCTGCAGGGCTGTGACAGCCTTGCGGAAGGGAGCGGGCTGTGGGCTGCAATGCTTCCCAGTTCCCTCCGAGGATCCATGCTACACCCTCGTCTGATTCCCTGGTTCCTTTTCTCTCAGGAGTTTTCCCAGGTCCAGGTTCTCCAAGCTCTGAAACTCCTGGTCTCCTAGGCTGGAGGAGAGGCCTGCTATCAGCAATGTGATTCGTCCATACCTTCGAGGTCCTGGGTTTTGACCTTGACAGGGTTCACTGACCAGGTAATCAAAAACCAGACGTCCAAAGTTCAGAGTGCCCAGTGGTGTGTGTGTGTGTGTGTGTGTGTGTGTGTGCCTCTGTTTATATTATTTGCCCTCTGGTTTGCGATGGTTATAAACTGGACTGGGCTTGGGGCACAGCCAACTCTTTTCCTTTCCTGTCTGCAGCTGCAAGAGCCCCCAAACTTCTTCCTCAAGTCACAAAAAGAGCTGTTTCGGCCCGAGCAGCGCAACTCCAGTAATTTCTTCCAGAAAGAAGAAAACACATCAATGTTTTCTTAAGGAGTAAATAAATAAATAAATAAATTCCTCTGGAAAAACAAAGTGTGTGTGTGTGTGTGTCTTTTGTTTTTCTTTCTTTAAATTATCAAAGCTGGCTTTAGGAATCACAGCGGAAACGAGACCCTGGAAGCTCCTGAGTTGCGCCTCTCATAAACACCAGACTCCAGTCCGTGATTAATTCCTGGGTGCCTCGTTCTTCTCTCTCCTCCTGGCTCCCGTTTCCCTGCTGTCCCTGGCGGTTCATCTCCATCTTCATCTGTCGCTGCGGGAACACAGATCAGCCCACAGAGGAACGATTAGGCTCAGACGTTAAGATGCGTCCACCCTCCCACCCCGCCCCTGGAACATTAAGCTAGGCTCCTAACACAAACCCTTGGCTCTAATTCTCCTTTCCTTTCTCCTCACAGCTGCTGTTCCAGTGTCTGTCTGAAGTAAATGTGTCCCCTGTTGACGCTGGCAACGGTAGTAATCGATGTCTGACGAGGGTTCTCTGGGTTTAACACTGCTTTGCTTGTTTTGTTTTTGTTTCTACAGACAGCGACTCACTATGTAGCCCAGGCTGGCCTGGAACTCAAAATCATTCTGTCTCTACCACACCAGCGCTGGGGAGGTGCCTTCTACAACATCTGACTGTTAGCATGACTTCTTGCTTTTGCAATCCATTTTTAAAATGCCACGTGAACCAGCCTTCCTGCACAGACCCGGGCTTCCAACAGTGTGCCTGTCTTGAAGCTTTCCTCTGATCAGACCTTCTGAGAGCAAAGAGCTAAATTTAAAAATAAATAAAGACAAGAAAAGGTGGGGGCATAAGACTTTCCAACTTGCATTTTTAGGGGATAACAGCAGAAGTAGGCACAGAACTCATTCTTGTTGAAAATAAAAAAGCAAAAAGAACGCACACATTCCATATACACGTGCGAGTATAACATACATTCTGAAACATAAATATAGAGCTTAAAGAACACGCATTAACAGAACATACTTTCATAACCATCATCCAGACCTGGCACAGAATGTGAACCGCACTCCAGGAGTCCCCAGCCATCGCTATTGTCCTTGCAAAGGTGTCCATATTGACCAAGTTTGTGCTTTGTGGGAGTGCCATCCCATGGCTTGAACTCCTTCGTGTCTGGTTTCTTTTGTTCAACATTATATTGATAAGAGCAGGTTTAGTTTATTTATTTTCATTGTTGAACAATTTTTAATTGTATGACTATACTATTGTCTATCTGGTCTACCATTGATGGACATTTGGGAAACTTCCAGCCTGACTGTTATGAATAATGGTATTCTTAACCATGTAGTTCATTCTTTGGATTCATGTGGAGACAGACCTAGCAGTGATACTGTCATGGTTATGGAAACACACACGCTGTTGTAGTTGCTGTCAAACAGCTGAACAATATACATGAATTCAGATGATATGAACTGAGATTTCTGGTGTCTCCACATCCAGTGGTATCAACAGTCTGTGTTCAGATAAGGGTAGATTGTTTCCTATCGGGTAATTTAATTATCATTTCCCGGATTCAACCAACATAAGCACCTATTTCTAAGCGTATGGGTTGTTCAGCTATTCAGTTATGGGAAGCGCCTGTTCAGGAATTTTGCCTGTCTTTCTATGGCTTGTCTGTGGTTTTCTTATTGATTCCTGGGGTTCATTTGTCTGTTGACGGCAATGCGTCTTGTTGGCGGGCACTTAATGTGATTTGCATGTCTATGCTTGCTTCACTGGGATTTTAGAGGAGTACAGTCCAGAGCTTTCTGTGCCTCAAGCTTAACCTGTCTCGGAAGAGTTTGAGCTCTCAGGCCTCCTTGCTGCACAGAATTCTCAGGCAGGACTTGGGTGGAATTTCAGTCAATTCTTTGAAAGATTTCCATAAGAGAGCCTGGAAGAGAAGAAAGACCAAGCCATCTGAGGCAGACTAAGTGTTATTGCTTCTGTCCAGCGCCACAGATCCCACAGGGAACTGTACTGCTGCACAGTCATGCATGGTAACGAGCGGCAACAAATTGATATTGATGCCGTTTCCTCGCATGCTTTGAGGGAATAGCCAGAACTCTGTGTCAGAAAACGGGAGCTTCCCACACCACACCTGTTCTGGGATTCCGCTGCTGCTGTCTTAACGGGCCACTTCTGTTTATAAAGAAAGATGCAATGAACGAAGGGGAAAGGGCGCTGAACTCAAGCGTCCATCTTTCTCTGCTGTCCGCACTGCGGGCGCACTGTGACTACGTAGTCACCTTACGCTCCTGCCACAATGCCTTCCCGCACTGTCCGAGACTGTGTCCCTTTTAAACCATAAGCCCAAACGAACCCTTCATTAAGTGACTTTTGTCAGGTATTTGATCCCAGTATTGCAAAAAGTAATGCGTTGGGGTGGGCTCCCAATGGCTGTGGTCCAATTATTAAAGGCTGAGAAGTTTGCTCTGGGCTTCCGCCTTCGTCTCTATGGTTCCAGGGCCTGCATGCTGACCGCGACATGAAGTGGGGTATAGAATTTTCCACCCGTAGTGTCATGTCGGTGCTCACCCTTTTAGGTTTGGGACTACATATTTGAGGATTATGGGTGTTCCCCGACTGTTCCGTGTGAGATTTAGTTTTAGCGGAGCGATATGAAGCTGCCTCCTCTGGAGTGGCCAGCATCCATCTAAACTATATTACTCGGTGCCAGTGACCCGTGACTCGGGCTTCTTTATGCAAAAGCCATGGCTTTGGTCTAGATAAACTCTCATACCCTGGCATTTCATCCTGCTGCTGTTTCCTTCATAACCTTTTACTTCCTTTGTTCCTTCTCAGGTCTAGAAGACCTTTGTTACCTGGACGGGATCCGCTCAGACAGCTTCCAAGCCACATCAAGAGATTTTAATTTCCTCCCAGCTTTGTTAGCATTTCATATCGTTACAGGTCAAAACACAAGGTCATTTACCGGGAACCACGAAATGTCACAAATGTGAATCGGGAGCCTCGCGACTTCCCTCCCACTCCTCGGAGCCATACGCTGTACCCCTCACCCTGGGAACCTTAGCCCAAGGCTAACTCCCATAAGTTTCTGCCCCCACTGTAGGAGGGCTACCACCCTAGGCTGGGACACGCCAACGCATCTTAGATTTGGTGAGGAGACTCCACCGCTGGGTACTATTAGTCAAAGAAAATTCTGAAAGACTTCAAATCTAGTACCTAGTGTTGAGAATTTACTCGTTCAAAAGCCACTCACTCTTTTGCAGCCCCTGCATCTCCATTTGATTCTTCTCCTTCGGATGTCCTCTCTTATTCGCTTCCTAACGCTACAAATCTTTAGCTACAAGCATGGAGCCAGGGAGGTAGTGACGAGGAGGGGGCCTCACAGGTTCTCAGGGAAACAGGATGCGTTGGCGGTCATTAAAAATGGCACTCTGGAACACCCCATCTTTAGCTCCTGTGGCACTGCCCTTTACTGATTTTCTCCACTTAAGTGTCTTCAGGATCCGTCCCAGCCCCTGTCTAACTTCACTAAGACAGTCTCAGGCATTTTCCTGGCTACACTCTCCTCCAATAGGCCACCTGCCATCTCCAGTCCCCATTCCAGCCCCGACTTCTCTTCAGACTTGTAGAAAAGTCCATCTCTCTGCTCAGTTGATCTGTTCACTTGGCAGTTGCATTTGTTAGTGTCCTGTTACTGAAGTGAAATGTCTGAAAAGCTCAGCTTAAAAAGAGGAAATGATTATTTATGTGTGGTTTATGTACATGCTGATACGTGCTCTCTCTATGTGTGTGTAGTTATACGTGTATGTGTGTAGATGTGTGTGCAGAGACCAGAAGTCGATGTCAGACATCTTCTTTTCTTGATTGATCTCCACTTTACTTTTTGAGGCAGGGTCTCCCACTAAGTACAAAGCTCACCACCACTAGACTAGCTGACAGCAAGCTTCAGGGATCTGCCTGTCTCTGAATCCACCCCCAGTGTTGGGGTTTCAGGTGCATGCCACCTTGGTACAGGGATCTGAATTTAGGCGCTCATACACAGCAAGCACTTTACCCACTGAGCCATCTCCCTAGACCCAGGACTCACAGTTTTGGATGTTTCAGGCCATGATCAGTTGGCTCCATTGCCTTGGAACCTGTGGTGAGCACACCACGGCCGGATGGGAAGCATAGAAAGAGGAAGAGGTAAAATGGGGCTCTCTAAATGTCTTTTGAGGGTATCGCCCATCAGGCTCCACCTTTCAGAGGTTCAAGCCCATCCCACTAGCGCTATGACCTGGGGAACAAAGCTTATGACAAGAACCTGTCATAAGGGAGGATGCCGACGGGTCCTAGAGTAATGGAGTCAGAGGTGTCTCCAGCTTCATATGTCAACAATGGGGATGCCCATCTTCACATCAGGTCTGTCTCGTCTCGGCAAAGCCAGGAGTCCAGGGGGCATCTCGGCCCTTTCTCTCCATGTCCTCTGTCCCCCACTCAGCACCCGCGAACAACTTATCCATAGGGAGCAGTACACCCCGGCGTCATCTCCTGCCAGAACTCCTGCCATGTCTCCTCACCAAGTCCCTTCCTTTTATCCCATCTGCTCTGCAGGAGGAATCAGCAAGTGTGAGCTTTAAAATGAGAATTGGGATTCTGTTCCCCCCCTGCCTAAAACCTGAGGGGGCTTCCTGCAGCCTTTGTAAACTTCTTAATTGGCACATGATATTTTTTTGTGGAGGACGGTATGTTCATTTGATATATGTATACAATGTTCATTTGATACATGTATACAACGCACACTTATTAGCATTTCCATCTCCTTGAACATCGACGAGTCCCACGTGTTAGGAAGCTCCAGAGTCATCTAGTGATTTGGCAAGTAGCTCACGGAACCTGAGTGGCAAGCCTGCCTTCACATTAGCCCATCCTTTCTTACCCCCGCCTTTCACCTCACCTGCTGACCTTTGACCTCTCTTTGATTCAGTCTGTCTGCGCTTGGGAAATTTCCTATGCCTGAAAGCCTTTCCTCTCAGGCTTTACCTAGTACCTGCCGCAGTGGCTTCCTAGCTCAAGCCAAACCCCAGCATGGGTGTCCTCCTGGCTTTCTGTTTCACATGTCTTCAAAGCCCTTCCAGTGGAATTATTATTTAAATTAAATGCAAAAATAGACATTCTATTTATTCTTTGTGAGTATAAAAACTGTCATTTAAAAGCTGGCCTTGCCCTTAGACCTGGGAAGGCATCGCCTTGCCCTCATGCCTGAGCTTTGGGGGCCTGGCTCCAGTCTCCTTCTGTCTTTGGCCTTCCTAATGGGGTGTAGAATCCACAGGGCCACAGCTCCCATCCCAGACAGAATGGGCAGATTTAGCAAAAAAAAAAAAAACCAAAAAACCAAAAAAACACCAAAACAACAAAAAACAAACCAAAAAAACCCAACTTGATGCACAGTTCAATTCAAATGTCAGATGAACAATCACTCATTTTTTTCATATGCCTCAATCAATATTTGGGAGATATTTATATCCAAAAATCTTCGATCATTTGGAATTCGAGTTTATCCTGGTGTTATGGATTTTATCCGGCCGCTCCGGGTCCATTTTCTAGATCAGATGTCAGCAAACTATAGCCTGAAGACCAAAGCCAACCTATTTTTGTACGGAGGGCTGTACTGCAGTGTAACCACATTCGTGTCTGGATTCTCATCGGCCACTTTTATACTACTGTGACACAGCTGAATGACTGTGACCAGAGACTCTATTGTACACACAGCGGTTGCTATCTGACCTTCTACAGCAAGACCAAACCACACACTGGGTCTCCTGAGTGTCCTGAGCCCCTGCATGAACAACCCAAAGTGTCTTGAATCCCATGTGCCTTTTGACCTGTTAAGAGTATCCCAAGACCAACATTACAGGAACAGGGGAACTTAAATATGATGCCCTCGCAGCATGAGAAGGGCTGGAGGGGGAGACTGGATCCCACTCTTCTGTACCTCCACAAGAGTCTGAATACTCTAAACTTACACCTGCCCTTTCCTTTAGGGAGGAAGAAGTGTTTTTACAAGTAAACATACCCTATTGACTTTGGGCATTAGCTTGATTTAACTTTTAAATAACGAATCATGCGGTAGACTAGACAGGCCTCCTGGACTCTTGACTTGGCCCCTCAAATGTCACATCTGCTTTAATCAAGACAAAGAAATGTCATCAGCAGTGCCACCTGGTGGTGAGATCTACTGTCACCTTTCCAAGCAGCTTAGCTCCCCAGGGATATATGTGCCCAGGCTAAAGAATTGACAGGGACGGTAACAGGCCGAGTGGATCATGTGGCTAGAGTACGGTGCTTTGTGGAACATTGAGAAGATACTAAATGGTATTCTACATAGTTATCTCCCCACAAAAGTGGCCCATCCCATAACTTTCTCTGTTGTTGCTATACTTTATAGTATGGAAAGTGTGCTCACACACATATACCACAAAGAGGCCTCCGCTAAAATGGGGCCTCTGATAGCCACACCACAGCCTGTCCAGCAAGTCAGCACTCGAGTCGTATTAGGGCCATCCTGTTCTATTACCCGACAGAAGTAAAAAAAAAAAAAAAAAAAAAACCCGCCTCCCTCACCATGAAGAGAACAGAGGTTTCATATCAGCTGACTGGCCCCTTGGTGTTGGCCTTTTCTTAGAGTTCCCAGGTCAAAATAAAGGGGAAGAGTTTTCTGAAGAGATCCTGTCAGCTCTCCTTCCATTTGCGAGACCCGTGACCGTTTCTTACTGTTCCCAACAGAGGCATTTAGCTGCGGAGTTGATGCTGACGTTTCTGTTACTCCTCAAGAACACTCGAAGCCGGGTTCTCTGCTTGTCAGGCAGAGTCCATGGGAGTCGCCAAAAGCTTTAACTGAAAGTCAGGGTTCATTGGGTTAACCTCCACAGATGCCTGTATCAGAGCACAGTCAGGGGCCCTAGCTGCTTGGCAGAGCCAACATCTCATGAAAACAGCTGTCTCCCAGCAAGCCAGTTGGGTGAGCTGGGGAGCTCACCGCAAATCTGCTGACATGCCGCTGAACCTCACGTTACAGTTGGAAAGACTTGGAGGGAGGTCAAGGAATGAGACAAGAGGCGGGAAGAGGCACGTTCATTCCATTATGCTCTCCTTAAAGATCAACAGATGCTTCCCAGGGAGTCCACAGATGGGGGTTTTGTGTGGTTTTGACGAGAAACAGGTCTGTGTTTCTGGCCTTGGGGGGGAACCAATCTCAGCCACCCCAGAGACGCCCTTCCAGCTCCTTGTTTGTGTGTGATAAGATTTGTGAGAAAACAGGGTTACCTTGCTGTTCACTGCAGACTTCTGGGCTATGCAGAGAGCTGAGCAGGGGAGGAGGGAGATTTATCAGATCTGGGCTGGCCTGCTGTATTCTCAGCACATCGTTTTTTATCATATGCTCAGCAAATATCTATGTCATGTCTCAGATGCTGCCCGCACTCGGGAATCAACAGATACTACTTGACGATGGCCATGTCGCATGTATAATGTCATGGGGCCCTGACACGTACTGCCAGGGACCAGGAGAGGCTTTCAGATGGGGAAGCACTTGAGATGTGCTTTGACCAGCACTGGCTAGCGAGGCAGATGGCGGCAAAGGAAAAGAGTAGGCTAGCACCAAAGCCAGGAACTTTACTAAGAGGGGGTCCTTCCTGAATCTCCCGCTTCCTTGAAGTGCTCAGACTACAGCAGGCGGCCAGAGGCCTACAGAGTCTGTGTATTTGAGAGACTGGGAGACAACCTCAGGAGGACGCAGCATATTCTCCCATGGTGGCCGATAGGAGGCAGCGGTGTCCTTTTCTGGGGGAGTTGGTAGACTACATTCTGGGTGGGAAGGTTCAAAAAGAACTCCCCAGGCGGACTATTACCCTTGGAAATGTTACTGTGTGTTTCTTTACTTTCTACTCTTTATACTCTTTCCCTCTCCAGGGCGCATGCGCCACGATCAATGAGCTCCCCTGGATCCAAAGTGCGCGCATGCGCACTAGTGCTGAATGCAGCACTCTTTGACCCCACACCATGTGTGTGTGTGTGTGTGTGTGTGTGTGTGTGTGTGTGTGTGTGTGTGTGTGTGAAATGAAGGTTGTGGGAGAACAAGGATGGATATTACCTTTCTCTTCTGAAAGAACATCTGGTTTAATCTTGTCTGTTCCACTCCTTTAACGTACCCACGTAGCGTAGCAGCCACAGGAGAGTCACTTTGTTGGCAGACGCTTTTGTGTAATCTAGATGAAGTCCTCCCGAGGCCAACATAAGCTGGGGGTGCCAGAAAGCCAAGGCCCAGGACAGTGAGCAGGGAGGAGCGGGCCAAACCTGGACGCTTCACTGAGTAGCTACGGGAAAGAGAAGGCTCCATGGTGGCATCAGAGGACCCCAGTGAGGGCAACACTAACACCAGCAGCAGCAGCCTAAGGCTTCAAGAGGACGAGAGTGTGACGGTCCCGAAGTTTGGCCGTGCCACATAGTCCAGCGGCTGTCTGTGTCTGAGAGACCTGGAAGGTCACACACTCACTTGTGTTTGTGTTGGGTACAGGGGAAGAAGGTCTGGCTGCTTCCTCCAGCCATTTTATCACCCGCTTTTAGCATCAGCCTCATGCCTATGTCCCGGCTCTTTAGACAGCCCAAGAAAAGAAAAGCTAGGTAGACAGGTGGTTTTAAAAATCCACACAAGTCTACAGAGCACTCTGGAAACTGGATGCGGTTGCGATCTTGTTGGCGCTGGCTTTTCCACGAGACTTCAGAGACACCGGGAGTAAGATCCACAAAGCCTCAGGGGGTACACAGTCTACACCTTACCTGTGCATGCTTCCTAGGGCCAGTACTGCAGGAGGATCCAAGGTCACAGTTTCAAATTTGAAGTGCTTTGGCGTCAATGTGATGTCAGTGATTTTCGGGCTTTTCTCCGCCCGCTCCATTATAACTAAGACACACCTATGACTACCAGCTGCCCCACTTAGCCCAGCATGAGAAGGACCCAAGCCTTTCAGCTTCAAAATTGGTCAAGTCCCGGGTAAACCTGCACGAATTGGTTACTCCATTACTGGTGTTGCCAGCCACACTTAGGCCTTCCCTCTCGCTTGGCCACATCAATTGTTTGCCATGTCTTTCTGCCCTGGCATCTCTCCTCCTCCTCTCCTCTTGCTTTCAGATTTTCACGTCTGGTCACCAGTCTGAGACTCCTCCCTTTGGTGCCATCTGGGGTGAGGGTCGTGAGCGATCGAAGGGCATCTCTGGGCAGCTTGGCTACAGCGGAGGATCTTGGGACTGAATTTCTTTGGGACCCATCCAAACCACTGCCAGCTCAGAGGAGCCCTGGAAAGTGAGGGGAATCAGTGGCAGGGCACAGCATCTCTGTTTGTGGTACTTAAGCCTGGGCCATCATTCACGCTGTCAGGGCTCTGGAGAGGCAGACTGCTAACTGATGCAGAAGCATGGCCAGGCAAAGGGGGCCCCACAGAGGATACTTAGCTTCCGCCTGATGTAACTGATGGGCTAACTGGAGCCGCGTGCTGACTAAGCAAATTAATGAAACAACAGCAGGCATGTCGGTCCAGATAAATCTCCTCCCTGAGATTTGAGCATAAGTGAGCACTTAGAGAAACCGTTCAAGATGAGAGCTCTGCCAGAGAACCCAGCTTGCTTCTTCCCTGAAGGCCATACCCTGGAGAGGCTGGGTCCTCCTTAGCATAGCCTTACATCCTGCCTCTCAGGTAAGACATAGTAATGTATTTCACCTAATTACATCTGGCATTGCTGTTGATGAACGAGAGAGGAAATGCTGGTCAGACCCAGTGGTTTACATAACTGCAAGTTTGTCTGGCAAGCCTAGGTTTGGAATGAATGGGCCGTTCAGTTTACGGCCCTGCTGTGATTCCTTGAGAAGAATAAGAATACGGAACTGAGATAGAATGGGAGCGAAGGTCTTCATTAACAAATTACTGATAGAATAACCCACAGTTACAATCATGCTTGGTGCTACAGGTCACCTTTGGAACGCCTGACCCCCCAATTTCTGGCATTCATTCATGAATGAAAAGGAAAATACATTTTTATCATTAATTTTGGACTTGTGGCTCCTGGTTGAATCTACCCCTTTTCACATATGTTTGTTAGTCAGTTTTATATTTCTATGGCAGAATACGCTAGGCGGATGTATTCACTAATGTGTGTTTTCAATGCTACAATAAAACGCCGTGACCGAAGGGAACGTATGAAAGAAAAGGTTTAGTTTGGATTGTGGTTCCAGAGGGGCGGAGAGGCAGAGCAGCGGTTTCTGGAGCAGGCAACTGAGGGATCACATCTTCACTCACAAGCAGGGAGCAGAACAGTAGCAAACAGGAAGGGGGACAAGGCTCTAAGTTCTCAAAGCTGCCTCCAGGGATGCTTCTTCAACCCACACCTCCTGAAAATTCCATAACTTCCCTAAGCACTGGGCCAAGTAGGGCCAAGTGTCCAAACACCTGTGCCCGTGCAGGACATTTCGCTTCCCAACCACCGCAGACTACTTTACAAAGAAAAAAAAACCAGGTTTGTTTAGCATACAGTTCTTGATGATCAGGTGGTTCTTGGTATCTATGACTATTGTATGTATGTAAGTATGTATGTATGTATGTATCTATCATCTATCTATCTATCATCTATCTATCTTCTATCTATCTATCATCTATCTATCTATCTATCTATCTATCTATCTATCTATCTATCTATCTTCTATCTATCATTTACCTATCTATCTTCTATCTATCTATCTATCTATCTATCTATCTATCTATCTATCTATCTATCTATCTTCTATCTATCATCTATCTATCTATCATCTATCTATCTATCTATCTATCTATCTATCTATCTATCTATCTATCTATCACTTGTACATATTTACCCACCCATCCATTCATCCAATTATCTGTCTATGCTATTTATATCTCTCCATCCTGTTTGTCTTCCTTCTATTTGTATCTATCTATCTATCTATCTATCTATCTATCTATCTATCTATCTATCATCTTCCATTTATTTACCAGCACAGTTCAGTGATCAAGCTAATATAGGCAGAAATAGTACTTCGTAATGAGGCAAGGTCTGTCTTAGTCAGTCAGTGCTCTATTGCTGTGAAGAGACATCATGACCATGGTGACTCTGATAAAACAAAGCATTTAATTGGAGCTTGCTTATGGTTTCAGAAGTTTAGTTCATTGTCATCATGGCATGGAGTATGACAGCACACAAGCAGACATGGTGCTGGAGAAGTAGCTGAGACTTTTACACCCAGATCCGCAGGCAGCCTGAAGAGAAATACCCTGGGCCAGGCCTAGGCTTTTAAAATCTCAGTGACATACTTCCTCCAGCAAGGCCACACCCACTCCACCCCCCAATCCTTCTAATCCTTTCAAGCAGTGCCACTCCCTGGTGACTAAGAATTCAAATATGTGAACCTATGGGGGCTGTTCTTCTTCAGGGCCTTTTCTCAAATAACAGAAGTGTATTTATGGCATACTAAAGAAACATTTGCTCTCTGAGTCTATCCTGTAGCTCTCTAATGTTCTGGAAATACTGCATGTCAGTCCTCTCACCCGGCTTTCCCTGCTCCAGAAGTGGTCTGACTCTCTCATTCAGATTGGTGATTGATCCTGGAGTGAGATCCTGATCCAAGCAGAGCCAATCAAAATCCAGCTATGGATGCTAGTGAGGAAGATTCTGAGACTGTCAGGGTTTCTGAAGTTACATCACTTCCACTTAGAGGAAAACTCACTGAGAATAAGACAAACAAGCAAATGGGTTAAGAGATTGAACTGGGATGAATGGTGATAGTCACTAAATTCCATGTCCACTTAGAACCTTAGAACTCATCCTTAGCTGTAAACAGGATCACTGCAGATGTCATTTGTGGTGACAAAGTTACACTAGAGTATGTCCCAATTCAACGAAGGGACGCAGAATGACACATTATAAAGGAGGGTGTCATCAGAGGACAATGCTGAGGACAGAATGCTGACAGCCACCAAAATCTTGAAACATCAAAGAAAGATCCTGTTCTGAGTCTTCAGGGAGAGGAAGACTCTACTGATGCCTGGATTTTAAGCGTGTACAACTTTGAGAGGATAAATATCTGTGTTTATTGCTTTATTTTTAATATTTTTGACTAAACACAAGATGAGATTTATCTTTTTTAACTGTTTGAAGTGTGTGGTTCAGTGGTATTAAGTACGTTCATACTGATGTACAGAATAGTTGGTTATTTGAAGCTATCTGGTCTCTGTACTTTGTAATACCAGCCCCAAGAAACTTCTTCAGACATCTAGAAACTGAATAAGCCTTAAAGATACTTTTTAAATCCAGCCATGTCTGAATTCCACTGGGCTCTCTGATATGAGGCAATAAATGTCATTGATTTATTTATATTAATTTTTAGTAGGTTTCTGCCACTTCTGACCCATAAAGGAATCTCAGCTAATATAAATGGGTCAGGTAGATGGGAATATTTTTATTATATTTCCATGAATGGTAGTCCCTAACTGTAACATGTACTGTCTGGTTCAGAGCAATATAGCTGTCTATTTAACCCTGGACCAAAATTTGCCCCATAAATTCATTCCTTTCATGAAATTATTATGTCGAGGAGGATATTAACAAACAATAAAATATTTTGTAAAATAAGCAGTTGAAAGGCAGAAGTTATGGAAGATCTTGGAAAATTATAAACCAATTGGAAGGAATGCCACTAAAATGCCAGGTAGGGGGATATGGAAGAGAGAAAAGTTAGGAATCAAGGTGAGTCTGGAAGAACTACCCAGAAAGCACCTCCATGGACACAGCTCTCCCAAGGCAATCCCAGGTCTCATTTCCAGGGGATGCAACTGATGATGCATAGCAAACAATTAATTTCTGTTAAGTAGCAGCTCATTAATAAAAACTACTTTCAAGTCCAAGGCAATTCCACGAAGGAGGTGCTTACAAACGGTGCTGGTATTTAGCCAACCAACCATGTCTGTGGCAATGTTTGATATCAGTGGAATTTGTTGTTTTATATTAATTAACAGTACATGGATTGGTACCTCTGTTTGGCGGGATTTCACTCAGGTGATGGTCCTCTAACGATGAAAGAGCTGCAAAATTTGTTTGATGATTTGTCTAAGAGCCAAGTCATATCAAGTATGTAATGAACTCTTGTGATAGAGTACAATCACAGGACACAAAGAAAATGAGATTTGGATGTATGGGGAGGAAGGGCAAGGGTCACCACTTGCCCCTACAATACAGATAGATGCGCGGTAAGTAGCCAGAATGGGCTACACTTTGTCCTTAGGGTTGCTGTGGGCTTCTAGGAGGGGCAGGTAAATGTGAGAAATGGGTACCAGCTGCTTAGATCACCACCCTGCCAGACCGCAGTCAGTCTGTGAACAAGCATGGATAACTCTGGCTTTCCACCTGGCTAGATTGCCCAGAAGAGGGTGTGAATACAACTGTTGTGTAACTTTTCCTGGGGGGACACAAATGGCCATTTATTCACCCCAGCTAGAGAACCGATCCAACCAATCCCAGCTTGGCGAACCAGTGGGTGTTTCAGCATGACTTATAGGTTCACGGGTGTGAAGTCACTTTGAAAAGTAGAGATGAGCCAGGCGGTGGTGGTGCACGCCTTTAATCCCAGCACTCAGGAGGCAGAGGCAGGCGGATCTCTGTGAGTTCAAGACCAGCCTGGTCTACAAGAGCTAGTTCCAGGACAGGCTCCAAAACCACAGAGAAACCCTGTCTCGAAAAACCAAAAAAAAAAAAAAAAAAAAAAAAAGAAAAGAAAAGAAAAGAAAAGTAGAGATGACCTAAAGGCACCTGCCTTGCAGAAAAATCCACCTCAGGACAGGTGACAACTCGGACAGTCAGCATCCCTCGAGCTCCCTGTCCTTTTAGGCAGCTCCGGCCAAGAGTCCTCGCTTCCTCAGAAAGCAGTTACTGCTTCAATCATGTGAGGAGGGCCTTGTGAGTCTTAAAACATCCTAAGTTTCTGGAATCTTGTTTTATGGATTTCTTGAGCCTCTGAGGTTCCCTTAGCTTTCTGAGCTCATTACATGTCTTTATCTTCCTGTTTAGTGACACAGTGACAACCAAGACCAGTCTAGGCTCCACAGGTTAACCTCTAGTTAATACATAAGGACTAACCATGAGTTTTATTAGGGTTGGACATTCTAATGGGTGGCAAATGTTTATGAATTATAAACCCTAGGCTTGTCCATATGTACCGAGTGGATTGCTGTGAGCCACAGGCACACGAGGTCCAACTCTTACAGATGTGGCAGGAGCTGGTTTCAGATGCTGCCAGAGCAAAAGTTCTTACAGCTGGGCCAATGGCATTTTGATGGAATTTGTCAAAGCTGCTCTAGCTGAGGCTTCTGTAGACATGACCCCTTTCTCGTTACCAGCCTACATGTAGATGGTTTGGTCTGTCCTTCTCTGGCATCAGGCCAGTCCAATTTGGTTTTGATGATCTCTGCCCTGGACTTTGAGTTTCTGGCTCCTTCTTCAGAATGGCTGACACACAGTTCAACTCTACTCTGCCCCCTGGACAAGGACCAAGTCTGATGCCCAGTCTCCAACTGATAACGCAGAAGTGCTCTGGGCTCTGCCAACTCCTATCTGGTAGAATATATAGAGAACTGGGCCTGAATCCCTTTCTGCTGCTGGAGGCTGGCTGTCACTCGCTGACTGTGGACTCGGGAACTCTATCCTCTGACGTGCACTGCAAAGACCTCACATACAATAAGGCACAGAAGACATCAAAGGAGGAGGCCATGGGAATGGGAGCAGGTGGTGCCAGCAAAGGGAAATGCAGCATGGGAGAGAATTGGGGGATAAGTAAGCGGTCTGAGGAATCCTGGGGAACCATGTGGCCACCTACATTCCCAACACTGAGCTACCATGAAGGACTTCAGAGGGACTTAGCCACATTTCCTGACCGCGGCTCTGGTGGAGATACTCTGTTCTTGGTGAGGAAGGCTCAGAGAAAGGCATTCAGCATCGTCAGCATTCGTCGCCATGTGGTGCTCTTCCAAGGAGAGCACATACTCAGCTGCTTGCTCAAGTTTTTACTCCCAGGGGCAGTCACAAACCTCAAGTTCTTATCTCCTGCAGACTGGCTGGGACTCGGTTCCTCCACCCCTGGTGAACTGTGAATTTCCATCAGGCAGGACGCCTTGAATCATCAGCTGTGAAATTGCTCACTAAACACCTCCAGTGCCTAGTCATAGCCGCTATTTAATTTACTTTTAATGTTACAGATTTCTTAAGTGCCACAAAGCTGAAGCTCAGCTAAGGTTGAGTTTCTGATAACACTTGTTTAGAATGGATCTTTGAAAGAACATTACCGTGGGTCTCTGAGTGGCATCTTGCCAGACAGCTGCATCCCCCTTTGTTTGATGCTGAACAGCTTGCTGAATATTAATGCCATGTGATCCCTGCTTTCAGGTAATTCTCTGTTTCCTGTTTGTATGCCCTCATGCATGCTAAGATTCCCAACAAGGAGGAGATCTTGCTTTACATGAACAACCTATGAGATCAGAGCTATGCAGGGCCATTTCGGTGGCCTGCTTCACCGGCCCGTATTACATCCCAAAGATCAAATAGTTGTGGGGATCTTTGAAAAGATTAGCAAGATTTCTAAACCTCTTACTAAACTAGAAGGGACAGAAGACTCAAATCCATAAAATTAGAGGTGTAAGGAGACTGTTTACAAAAGAGTCCAGTGACATCCAGATCATTAAGGTGTGGAGGATGCTGCATTGGTTTTACCGAGAAGTACCTGAGACTCCAGAAGGCTCAGCAATTTCTCCCAGAAGGGAACCCAGAATCATATCCTTTCGACTTGAGTAATAGGCAATTTTCTTCCTATTACATCTTTGGTTTGCACTTTGATGCCTCAAACCCATTCCTACTCAACAAGCGAGAGTTAAACAAATACATTTAAACACCTGTACTGTCCATCAACTGGTGAACTCCTCCCGGACAACTTGAAGTTACAGACACTGCAGGGGTGCAGGGTTGACACACCCACGCTCACCCTCTAGAGCTAGGAAGAGAGCATTTATTTATTTATAAAGAAAGATCTCACTATAGAGCTTAATCTGGCATCAGACTTTGATCTTCCTACCTGCATCTCACAGAACTGATCTACTACTACAGGCGTCTATCACCATGGCCGGCTTTAAGTCTGGGCCCTTACTGAGGGGCCTGGAGGACCTCTAAACATCTCCCTGATGCCCCAGTCTTGTAAGAGAGTCTTTATTTTCAATGTAATTTGTTGTATTTGAAAGTTTTGCTGATTATGGATCCTTTACACTGTACACTTACTGAATTAAGGAAAAAGAAACCTGTCTGTGATCATCAGCCATGTTGATCAACAATTTGCCCGTCACTTGCTTCTTACTCTGAGGGGTCATAGAAGCTGTTGCTTAGGTGGAGGGAAGTCAGAGCCTCATCTGAATCTTTGTGTGTGTGTGTGCGTGTGTGTGTGCGCCTGAGGTATGTGTGCCTGTATGTGCATCAGAGGCCAGAGTTTGACTTTAGGTATTTTTCCTCTATCTTACTATTTGAAACAGATCGTCACTGAACCTGGAGTTCACCATTTCAGTCAGACTGCCTGGCCAGCAGCCTTCTGGAATGCTCCTCTCCCTCCATCCACTCTCAGCACTGGATTCATGGATACACACTGCCGCAGTCAGCTTTTATAAGTGTTAAGAATCTATTATTCTCGGGTCCTCTTGTCTCATGGGTAAATACTTGGAACATCACTTTAGCCCCTTGTCTAAATTTTAGGCCAGGTTAGCCTTGAGCTTCTGATCCTCCTGTCTCCACCTCTTGAGTATATCCCAACAGTGTGCACCACCACAACTGACAGAATTGTAAAAGAATTAACTAAGTCCACATCTTAGTTGTTGGTTTATTGCCATGAAGAGACAGCATGACCCAGACAGCTATGATATGGAGAGGCATTTAATTGGGGGCTTACTTACAATTCCAAAGGTTTAGTCCTTTATAATCAGGGCAGAAAGCATCATGGCACACATGGCCCTGGAGCAATAGCTGAGAGCAACATTCTGGTCCAGGCCAAGAGAGACTCTGAGAGTGGCGTGGCTTTTGAAACCAAGGTCACACTTTCTAATCCTTCTAATCTTATCAAAGAGTTCCATTCCCTGGTAAGTAAGCATTCTACTACTTGAGCCTATGCTGCCATTCATACTCAAACCACCACAGTCCAGGGACAGGCAGCAGAATTGACTGAGTGAGAATGAGGACCAAGCCCAAGCTAATCTCCATGTGTGAGTTCACCACAACACCTGCTAGATTAGAATTGCTAGAGTTTTGTTATTTTAATTGAAATCTGTATACACAGAGAAGAAGTTGCTCACACAATACACTCCTCGAAGTACATGTTTTAGGCCCTATGTGTGACAGCAAATTGAACTTCACAAAGCTTTGTTGGTTTAGACACCATGAGGGCCACTGCAGTGCAGACTGGATGGGAGGGTAATGATAGTACAGTTCTTGGCCTCTAATAATTTAACATTCTTGGCAGGTAGGACTCAGACAAGGGATCAATATTAGTTAATTCCCTACTTGTAAATGTTGACACATACCTACATATGCACATAAACACACTAAAGTCTACAGCCCACTGTGCACTTTTTTGGAGGTTAGAGGGGATGGATATGGAGAAGACAATTGGGGTGATCAGGATAGGGCTAGGGAGGCTTGGATGATGTTGGCTTCAGCTATTCTCTGGCTCACCAGGACCACACAGCATCTTCTGCTCAGCTTTTGTCTCCGTGGGCAGAGCCCAGAACCTATATTCTCTGGTTTGCAACCTGCCAAGGCACACACCACACATGTACACACACACCTTTCTGTATATGGATGACAAAATGGAAGTCCTTTAGTGCCTTAAAGGCTTATGATCAATCCCTCTCTCCTTCCTTCCCTCCCTTTCTCTTCCCTCCCCAGCAGCATTCCCTGCCCCTCCATCCTCTCAGGCACTTCCCGTCCTTGCTATGTAGACTCTAACCTTACCACCGGAGTTAAACTCTAATTGACCTTTCAAACATTGTTTGGGTTTACCTAAGCTATTATGCTACAATCATTTGCCTGCTTTCTCTGGTTGCTAATTAATTAGTTAATTATACAAGTTCTTACTAAGTGTTCCAGGCTGGATTCAAACTTGTGACCTCCCGTTCTTACTTTCCTATGCTCTGTGAGCCACCAGGCCTAGGAACCGCCTGTCACCTTCTGAGAGACAGGGCTGGGGCACTGCTGCATGCCCAGGACCTCTTCTGGGAGCAGCAGCAGTATCTGCAACCCTAAACAGAAACCTGTAAGGCCTTCAACACCATCTCTGTGGGGCAGTTCAGCCGCTGCTGCATTTTAGCTCCCCCCCAACCTCCGCAAACAGACTATTCCTGCTTATATTTAAAACTTATAAAGCAATTCATGAAAATATATGAATAAGATAGATCGAGACCTTGAAACCAGAGAAAAGACAAATTGCTATAGTCTCCGGCTCTCAGAATAGCCTTTGTGAGGCAACGGGACAGAATTCACTAGCGATTTCTTGAGTGTCTATTGTGTAAAAGGCTTCATGCCACGTGTCTCACTTGAATAAAAGATGGTTCTTAACGATGCCACCGCCAGGCAGAGCAAAGAGATGGTAAGTAGACATGTAGTTAAAATGCAATGTGAAGGGCAGCCTAATATTTGACATTAAGTTTGGAGAATGACCCTCCAACACGGAAAAGCCATTAGAATCAGAGCGCTATTCTCCGCCAAGGGAAGACCTAACCTATTTTGTTAAATTCTCAGCATCAGTTGTTGTTTGAGCCTCTAGAGGACACTCATTAACTAAGGCCACTACTCTTGCTTTGCACAGACATGCAAGATCTTGAGGATCTTGACATTTGTCCAATCTGTGAGTAGTGATGTGGAATTAACCTTAGCGCTGGCGTTTCTGGCATCATCAGGTGTCCTGGATTGGAAGGGGCAGACGCCCAGAGGACACCATGCCTCAGGAGCTCAGCTGCAGAAGGCAGAATGGGAGGGAAGGTCACTGATCACCCCTGTCTCTTTGGCACTGTTCCTCCCCAATCCACCCCTGCTCCAGCTTCTTGCAAACAATCTTTTGCCTTGACCCCACTTACCTTATCTACTTGCAAAATGCTCTCAAGTTTCAAGACTCAGCCTAAAGAATTTAAACTTAATCGTATCAGTGTTGAGAGGTTTTTTTTTTAAATTTAGTTTTTATTTGTGCTTTTTTATAGCAAGGATCTGATATTTTGAAAATGGTTTTCTGGGAAAGAGAATTACCAGATGGCAGAAGTTTTAAGAGCCTAAGTACAAAATGATAAGAAACTCAACTAAACCGCTGTTAGGGGTGGATATGGTACAATTCCTGTTTTGGTTTGGTTTTTTCCGTACTGAGAATGATGTATAACAGCTATCCTTTGGGTATCCTTTGAACAAGTGAGTTTACTAAGCAAGCAAACGCAAGAGGATGAAGAGCAAGCAGCGATCACTAGAAACTGTAGATGGGAGGCAGAACATCATTAGATCGTCTGGTTACAACATCCAACAGAGACCACTGGAGTAGCTGAATTGAGAGAATAAGCAGCAGTAAAACCAGGGGTTTCCAAACACCCATTAACAATAACCGCAGAAGTCCTGCTGAAACCGTCGTGCTCGTGTTTCCGATTGAGTCTCAGGCCGATCACACAGTGTTCAGTCCCTGGGTGAACTTCCAGCTTCCAGTTCCCACAGCAGGCATTTTTAGAGCAGGAGATAAACAAGAAAACCTCAGCTGGAAACCGCTTACCTACTAGCTGTTCCTAAGGGCACATGTCTGTAATTCTCTTAGCTGTTTGTGTTCTTTCTTCTTGTTACAAACCCAGGGGGCCAGGATGACCCAGGACAGAGAATTTCAGAGGACAGCTGAGACAAACACATCCCCTGTCTGAGACAAAAGAGTCCCGTCCCCCCGCCCCCCCTCCCCCCCCCGCCCCGCCTTAAGAGTATGCTCTTAAGTAATGCAAAAACAGGCAATCAGCCAAGAGAATTTATATCATATAGTTCTTATGAAAACCATGACTAGTGACTTCTGCATGGCTTTCTGGACATTTTTTAAGTTAGACCAGCTCTTTTATATCACTGCTCATCCTATTATCGTTGCTGACAGTGTTTTGTTTCTGCCCCTAGAATGTTAGTGTCCCAAGGCCACACTCTGTTCTGTCTCACAATGACTGGCTCTCCAGAACCTCAGCCCACGTCTGACTACACATCGGTGACGAGAGTCCTAGATGTCTCATCTACAGATCATTTGCGACCGGAAAGAGGGACCACACTTCAGAGAGAGCCTCGGCCCATCGTGCTGCCCATCCCTGCCAGTAAGCCTGAAGCCAGCCCTCATTAAACCCAAGCGAAAAACCAGACAGGCAAATTTGACTTTTAATTTTCTCTTCAGTGATTTTAGTTGCTCTGTTGTTTGTAGGTCACAAAGTTTGACAACTTGTCTCCCTGCCTGGTTTGGATGTTGATTATATCCTATTCCTAAAGACTTTACAGTTCTCGTGGAGGCACTGGCAGGGTTCTGGCAAAGGGTCAAAGGCACGGGCTGGCAATCAGTGTGATCATAATTTATCCTGCCTGGACTCAGAATCTTCACCAGCTTCCTGAACAGAAAATACCTCCTTACTATAAACAAGGGAAGAAGCCAACCAAGCCACACCAGTGTCACTTCCCTCTGTCTCTTCTGTTCTTTTACCTGGGCGGTTGAACCTGGAACATCCACCATGCTAGGAATGAGATCACTGAATCACCCCCATCCCCAACACACACACACACACACACACACACACACACACACTTTATTTTTCTTTCTCTTAAAAACTCTCTTTCTCTCTGTCTTTCTCTCTGTCTCTGTCTCTGTCTCTCTCTCTCTTTCTCTCTTTCTGTGTATGTACATATTTGTATGTATGAGTCAGGTATGTATTTGCATGTATGTGATGTTGGACAAGTAGGTGTCAGTCCTCATTGTCTACTTTGCTTTTAGAGAGAGTCTCTATTGAGTACCACCATGAGATTCAGACTAGCTGACCTTTGAGCTCCAGGGATTCCACTGTCTCTGCTTTGCTTTACACAGTGGACACACCAGCATTATAGAGCCATGCTATTCACAGTGGGCACACCAGCCTTACAGACCCACACTACTCACAGTGGGCACACCAACATTCCAGACACATGCTATTCACAGTGGACACACCAGCATTACAGACTCAGGCTATTACATCCAACTTTTCGTGGGTTCTGTGTTTCAAACTCAGGTCCTTTTGTTTACCCAAATTTTCGGTATTAGTTTTATCAATTAATATTTTTTAAAATTGGCTGTTCCGCAGCATGAAAGCAAATTTTAGAGGTATCAGGTGCTAATAAGAACTGATTAATTACTGGTTATTTGCTACACAATGCTGCTGTTCAAATACCATTTAGTAAGTCATTAATGTGATATTAAAAGATAGGTAGTCATTCCCATTCTATAGGTGCAGAAACTAAATATTGATCAGGTTTAGTAACTTACCCTTGGTGCCTCGGTTTGTAAGCAGTGACTGAGGTTTCGATTTAGGTACTTTCTCCTTCTCTCATATCTGGGAGTCTCCTAAGGCTGCATATTAATCAACCAAACTGTGGGAACTTCGCTGCCTGAAGTTCATTCATACTTAACTGTGGGAAACACCCACCATAATAAGTAAATGCTTTCTAGTTTGGTGTAAACGTAGACAAATAAAGGCTCTTTCGTAGATCTCATGACCAGGGTGGCTTGCCACCTTCTGATAGGAAAGACAGGAACCGCACAAAGGGTTTATGGGTAGGTGCCTTTACACAAACACTAACTTAATTGGCCTCTAGCTTTCAAAAATTAGGACTTTAGTTGTTAAAGCCTCACTTTAATCTATTAAGTACTTTCCTTATCCCACGGATTTGATTGCCCTTCACAAAGCCTCCGGGGTCCCTAAAGCCCAGTGAAATGTGCAGATTCTTCTTTCTAAAATATTTTGATGTGATATGTAACACACTAGAACTTCCATGAGACATACATGTTCCAGTTGTAGAATAGTCCCAGAGCAACCTCTGTTTCGTGATCTTCCAGGGCCAGCAGTGACCCTGAACGCAGGCAAGGCAACGGTCATCAGCATCTTCTCTCGCAGAGACAGAAATACCCCTGATGGGAGTGCTCAACTCCATCCACAAAGTTGTCTCCTAGAAACCACGGGCTCCGAGCTCTAGGTGAAACTGTCAATTTATAAAAAATACAGAAAACAGAAGAAACTTTAAATGTTCCAGAGACACAACCAGAAAAGGCCATACCTGGGGGGAATTTACAGGTCAAATAATACTAACTGCTTCAAAAGCAACAAATTTCAAGAAAGGACAGGAGGGAACTGCTTGGGAGATCTACCAGTGCATTATGTATCCTGGTTTGAAGAAAGTAGCTATGAAAAATATTTATGAGACAATTGAGTATGGATTGAACATTTGGTGATAATAAAGAAATTGTCTGAGATATAATTGCATCGCACTTATATTAAAATCTTCTTCGTCTCTTAGAGACACACTAAAGTATACTCCCAGGAAACAATATGTTTTCGTGGATTTGAATGGAGATGATCCATGGGGAGGGGTAGCTGTGGGGGAATTGGATGGGGATTTCTATGAAGCCAGAGTTATTGCCTTGTGTTGAGATTTGAGAGAGCCTGGGTGATAAGCACCTGAGGGTCCACTAAAATATTCTCCATTCTTTTGGATATATTCCAATGCACCTACAATAATAAAAGAACCATTCTTCTATTGCACACTACAAACACCACCTTCCCCAGATCGAAGGCAGCCCTTCTCTCCTCTGCCAAGCTGCAGGACTTGCTTTGTTCAAACATCTCAGCATGAGTCCTAGTTCTTTGGGGGTCTCTAACCACTTATCCTTCCCTTCTTCTCCAAAGTTGAGGCAAGAACTACTTTGACCTTTTGTACCCCTTCTGGTACCCAGCAAAGTGCCTAGTGGCTGCCAGGCATTCAGTAAGCACTGAAGCATGGCAAGAGGCTCTGGAATGCATCATAAATCTCTTTATCAAAACCAGCTGCCCACAACCCCAGTCACTTTTTTTTTAAAAAAAAATATTTATTTATTATGTATACAATATTCTGTCTGTGTGTATGCCTGCAGGCCAGAAGAGGGCACCAGACCGCATTATAGATGGTTGTGAGCCACCATTTGGTTGCTGGGAATTGAACTCAGGACCTTTGGAAGAGCAGGCAATGCTCTTAACCGCTGAGCCATCTCTCCAGCCCCCCCAGTCACTTTTGAGACTGGCGCCAGGGTCTCTTTTTCACATGTGGAGAAACTGAGGCCTGGGCTAGCTAAGAGTCTCGGGTGTATGGGCTTCTGATTCTATCATCCGCCCCATGTTAAAGCAGCCCATTACACTGGGAGGCCGTAGCAGGGCTGGCTTCTGTGCAGCAGAGCTCTGATTCCAGTTAGACAGACAGCTTTCCATAAGGTCTCCACTCACCTCATCCCCTGTGACTTTTCCTCCCGTGTCTGAGACAAGAAAAATGTCCTAGGTTTGCGTTACGACAGTGCTGTTCATGACTCTCGAAGAGGAGATCTTTTTCTTTATCACAGATGCATATAAATAACAGTAAACATTAATACTCCAGGAAAGTCGAAATGACTGTGACCAGTCAGACTGTCACAGCACAAGGCTAAATGCCATGTGGTTCCTTATCTGTAGCTTAACGCTGGCTGAGAAGTCTTTGCAGGCTTTCGTGCATTCAAAGGACACCAACGCCGTTCCCTTGCACCAACATTGTGCCATCTTCACTGCTGTCACTGTTGACAATGTTTCAGTATCATTCTGAACATGGAAAGAAACTGAGTGCAGTATGGTGAAAACAGGAGTGTTACAGAGGAAGTGACCTGAGACTCAGTGAGCCGGCATCTGAATTAAGTCAGGAGTCACAGTGTTTAAAAGCAAACATGGAATTGGGGGTGGGCAGGGAAAGAGAGAATTATACTATGAAGGGGTGTGGACACTTGATCTCAGGCCATTGCGTTTATAAAGAAAGGCATAGTAACTGAGAATGGGCATTGTGGGCTATCTATAGGGGTCGCTTCTAACCCTAATGTTACAGGGCGTTTTCTCCTGGAGGAAGCAGAGACCCTTTTAGGGAAACCATTAAAGAAAAGAAGCAATGCGAAAGGATGGGGGTGGGGCCTTGTAATTCAGTTTCTAACTATAGCTGGAGCCTCTCCATCAACTCCAAAGATTAAAGAAGGAGAAGAAATGGGCCTCATCAAGAAAGTTCAATTAGAAGAACGCTGTGCCCATGATCACAAGCCAGAATAGGCTCTCGAAAGAGGTAATTGAGCCTCCACTGGCTCGTATCATTGAAAATAGAATAATTCTCCATTTCTCAGACATGATCTAAGAACAGGTGCACACAGGGACATTTGGCTAAACTAGGAGAATTCCAGCTTTAACTTCCACCAGCCCCGAATGCTGCCTCCCGCCAAGCATCGCCCCAAGTTGCGCTTTTAGCTTCTCCTCCCTTCCCCTCCAGGAGCACACAGGGAGCTATTTTTATAGGACCAGGTGTGACTGAGCAGCTACTGGCTGGTTTCACAGACAACAAGCACAAGTCTGGACTGCTGTCTCCTGGCCCCAGCCCTGGAGTGGGGTACCTGGCTCACGTCATTGTTCTTACATCTCCAAAAGCATGATGAACCAATGCCTCTTGTTCTCTGAATGCCACTAAACTCAGAGTCACTTAAATATTTTGCATAAAATTATTCCCATACTAATCTGTGTTTAGCAAATAAACAAAGCTCAGGCTTTGGCCACTCAAGGCCACACCATGGCAGGTTCCTGCTGCTACCTCAGTTACTCTTCCTCCTCCTGTGACTTTAGACAAAAACCAGGGGAAGGGAAGATTCGCTCTTAGACTGCTTACCAGACACACGCTTTAGAGAGCCACAGGTTCATAGTTTCTCACAAACAGGATGGATTAAAAGTAAAACATTAAATGGACACAAGTGAAAGTTGGAGGTCTGAACTGGGAAAACCCCACCTCCTTTCTTACTGATTACAGTTTTAATCTCTGCAACAAAACACGAGACATAAGCAACCTCCATGAGGGAGGGTTCATGTTTGCTCTAGGTTTTAGAGATTTCAGCCACGGACAGTTGACTGTTGCTCTGGGCCTTAGACAAGACCAAAACATTATGGAAAAAGAGCAAGGGAGAAAAACCTCACCATGAGGGATCCAGGAAAAGTCTGGGAACAAGAGACGAGAGACACCCCTCACAGGCATCCCCCCCCCCCCCCCCGTGTTCTAATTCCCTCAGCTGGGCTCCAGCTCCAAATCTTCTACAGACTCATCAGTGGGCGAATCCCCGGAAGATCCAGTCACCTCTCAATTGTGTCACCAGCTGGAGATCAAGCCTTCTGCTTTTGGACAAACCCTTTGGAACACTTGTCATGTAGATGGGCCAAACTGATAACAGAATAAGGTCATAGCCTTCTCATACATGTGTATAAATTCTTCCATTTCACATAATGCAGAGACCTCACCGAGTACTGGGCATTACGATGACGACTGCAATAAACTCAAAGACAAAGGAGCATCTACTCAGGTACATTTCAGACGGTCGGGCAGGTGCATGTGACTGACTGATGCAAGCACACAGAGACGTCGGGAGATTTAGGATATCCGGAAACCCCAGTGTGGTCCCCTTGGAACCTGGGAAGACTGAGGCAGTTGAATGCAACCTGTTTCAAACCATAGATAGTACATCTGCTCTAACCTCTTTCTAAATTTTTTATTTTTAAGACAGGGTCTCACTGTGTATTCCTGACTGGCCTAGGACTCCCTCTGTAGACCAGACTGGCCTCAAACTCAGAGATTGCCTTGCTTTGCCTTCCAAGTGCTGGGAGTAAGGCGTGTACCACTCTGCCTGGCTATAAATTATTCATATGTGGGTATGTGCATATGAGTGCAGGGACCCAAGGAAGCCAGAAGAGGGCGCTGGATCCCCTGAAGCTAGAGTTACAGACAATTGTGAGCCTGATGTGGATGCTAATAACTGAACTTGGATTCTCTGCAAGATTGGTACTCTTAGCCTCTGAGCCATTTTTCTAATTCATGTAAGTACATTTATTATTGTTTTTCTGCCCCTGACTCTGAATTCTCTGAATTCCAAGACTGGCTTGAGTTGTAGCCATCATCTATGGCCGCTGTCTTTGTTACACGGTAGAATAATATGGAGAAAGTGCTAACTGAGCATCCCATGTCAAGGCAGCACGGGGATTGAAGCATCCTCCCTGACCCTGCACTCTGTGATGAACGCCCACCACTTCTCAGTGTGCAGAACTCGGGCCAGGCGGCTGCTCTGCCGTTCCCACCTGGATCAATAGCAGGAGTGGAGAACCAGGTCAGAGCTGGTTTTTTAAGTAGAAACCTGCTAAAACTGGAGACTGAATTATTCATACTTGGAGGCATAAATAATGTATTGGGTGATAGTATCAGATTTAGACAAGCATTCAGAATCCTTGAAGTGATTAGTCACCTTTATGTGCTGCCTGGAGGGAAGATGCTCACTGGTCCTGGTGCCCTTGACTAGTTACTGTCCTTGGAGATGGGTCCCCAGCCAAGCGCTGCAGCCTTCCTATCTCTCTTCCTCTGATACTGAAGAGCAGGTATCTGGGCTGAGCAGAAGAAGCACAGAATCCCAAGGTACTTTCAGCACAGGCTCTTGGTCCTAAAGGCCTCATTCAGGATTAACTTGTGTGAGGAGTTGGGTGAGGTCTCCCAAGTACAAAAGGCGGAGGTAACTGCTTGACCCCAAGACTAAATATCTGTGGTAGTGTTCTCTGGATCTTCAGCTCCCCTTCCTCCTTTCAGTTTCTGCCGTAGAGGATTTACAGAGGTGGCTTCAGTTTAGACTGTTTATTCATTAAAGTGCCCTCAGCTGCACTTGAGTACCCATTTCTCTGCTGTGCAAAGAACATTAGAGAAACTGTGGGTTGTTGGGTGAAGACGAGGCATTGACTTGGGTAGTGGCTTGGAGAAAAGGCAGCTGTCATGATTTGAATATGAAATGTCCCCTTAACAGTCACATACAGAAGACTTAGTTCCCAACGCAGTGTTTAGGGGTAGGGCTTTTGAGTTGTGATTGGATCAGAGAGGTTTTCTTCCATGCATGAGTTAGTCTGTCCGTGGGCTCATGGTTAAAGAGACTAGTAGGAAGTGGGGCATAGTTGAAGGAATGGTTTATTAGGGTTTGACTTCTATCTTCTTCCTGGATTCCTTTTCTCTCCTTTCTGCTTCTTGGCTACAATTTAGGTGAGCAGCTCTTTTTGCTCTATGGGTGGCCATCATGATCAGAAGATCATCTTACCACAAGCCATTTATAGTGGAGCCAAAAACAAAACAAAACAAACAAACAAACAAAAACCCATGGACTGAAACCTCCTAAACCACAAGCCGAAATAAAAATTTCTTTAAAGTATTTTTGCTGTTTAATCAGATATTTTGTCACAATGATGGAAAAGTTGATACCATAGTGGTCGCTAAAGATTACCCCAGGAGTAATTTTGACCTATTGAGAAAGAACCAGAAGGGATCTTCCCTTTACTCCCCATGACAGTCCAACTCCTGAAGCAGAGATATCCAGGGAATGAAGTCCAGGGGTCAAGCACACTCAACAGTGCTTGAGTGGTGGTCCAAACTTTTGACCGATTCCTGAAGCCAGGGCCAAGCGTGGTGCAAGAGCTCTTTCATTTTATCTTTGCCCTAGACACAGAGTGCCTTCTAGATTCTGTCTTATGTCTAGGGACATGGGGCCTTCTTTTGAAGTGAGCTGAGGGAGACCCGGAGCTCTCCTTAAGGGTCAGAGGGATCCCCAACCATGAAGAGGGGGCCGTGACTTTTTCTTCTCCTGCTTATCTAGGTACTTTATCCATCACCCCCCAAAAAAGACAAGGGACAAGATCTAATTTCCTAGTGACAGGTCATGGGGGCAAGAGCACCTACACCAGTTACGGGGTTCATGCTGGCACCAGAGAGGGTCTGTGCAGTGCAGAATGGTTTCTCCACATAGGCCTGTCACTAAGGGATGCCTGGGGTCCCTGGATGAGTGGGCCAGTGGACAGGAGGCATCTTCTGTGGTATTCCCTCCCAACAGCGGTGTGAAAAACAATAACATTATTGCACCACTACAGGGGTGGGCGCTGCCATGCTGATGAGAATGCTCATTTCTGACAAGACTGAGGAAATGAAATGGCTCGGAAGGGAACCAGAACGCACCCAGAGAGCAATAACTGCTAGACTTTTGAAGAGCTTCAACAATGGATAACTCTGCTGTGACTTCATCAGCCAAAAACCAATTAACCCCTGTGGAGCGATCTAACACTCTGTGGCTGGGAAGAGGGGAATGTCTCCAGCAAGTTCCTACCTCCCTTCCCTAGCTAAGACTGAGTCCTGGGTTGGCTTCCAGGAGAGAATCTACACTGCATTTCATGGGTGCTGCAGAAGGTGATATGGAAAGCCCCTGCGGCAATCTAATAACCACCATGATGTCCCCTGAGAGGGCCAGCATGGGCCAGGGAGTCAGCCAGACTGGATGGCAGCACCCTGCTGGTGTAGAACAGAATGAAGTAGAACAATTTAGATAGACGGATTCAAGGACGTCTGTAAGGAAAATTGCCCCTTCCAAGCCTATGAAGCTTAGGGAGTCTACACTTCACCAAGTAGCTCTATTCTCTGTCCTTGAATCAGGAAACTGATGAGCCAGAGGAGGGCACCCAGCCTGAGCACTACTAATCCATGAGCAGGAGATGTGGGCACAGACCATCGGATCTCTCGCCTGTTACTTCACACCAGAGGATATCAGAGCAAGGCGAGCTGAGGGTGAGGATAGAACAGAGATGAGATATGGTGGAGAAGAGAACGCAGAAGCAGTTCTGGGTGGGGGATGGGAACGGGACTCAGGAGATGAGGAGACAGGTGGCCCTGTTCTCACATCCCATGGATCCTGTCAGCTCTCACAGATACACATCCTCCTTCCCTGTGACTCTCCACAGTGACCACCTCCACTCCATCTTCCCTCCAGGCAATGTGAAGGAATCTATTTCTTAACATCAAAAATGTCTATGTGAAAAAATGTGACCGGGGAGGAAAGCATGGCATAGCAAAGTCAGAAATAACAAGAACAAAAACAAAACAAAACAAAACCCAAAAAACCACTTTCCAGCTCCAAGATAAAAGGCCCTGCTCACACACATGGAGAAAATGGAGCGGATGAAGTCTTATGGTACTGTACCTTCCACAAATGGCCAGTTTCAACACACACACACACACACACACACACCCTTTACACTGTAAAATTCACAAAAATTACTACTCAACAAAATAACACAGTGTGTTCACGTCTACCCAGATATGGGCTCCACGCAGGAGTCCCAGGATTACGAGACACAGTGGCTCCCCACTTCAACTGCTAGGAGAAAACTTCCACCTCCTCTTAGCAGCACAACACTCCTCTGGCAACCTTCCCGTTGCTTCCTTGCATTGTGTTTCAACAAACCCTCCTTTTGCCTGACCATGTCTAGCTCCATTGCGGCCTGCTTCACGGCTCTTCTGTACTCTGTGGCACAGTAGCGCTGTTTGACTAGAGCTGGTACAAAGTGGTGGCTCTCTCACACTGGGCACAGGAACGGCCCCTGTCCCCTTCTGGACATGTACTCATACCTGTCTGGTCACAGGGCTAGATGCAACCCCGCTGTGAAATACTGGCTTGAAGCTAGCTGTAAGCCTGGAGAAAATCCCATCTTCCGAAGGGATCCCTTCAGCACCCCGTAGGCATTTCCCCAGTTGGGAAATGCTCAGATGTTCTACCCCGAGAATGGTGAGCCCACAGGACCCAGGACAGGGCAGACCAAAGGGTGTTGAGAGGGAGCGTTGGGCTTGGAGCCAAGGAGAGCCCAAGGGCCCAGGGCCAGAGAGATAACATAACCTTTGACAAACTGGAGAGGCTTAAGAGTTCTCAACCCAGACAGAGCTGCCTACATCCATTTAATTAGATTTTAATTTCTCTTTACACATTTGATTTTCTAAGATCCTAAGAGGCAATTATTTTCAGTATCAACTGGCTAGAAGGCACAGTCCTCAACTTAGCGTAAGCAGCTTAAGGAGTCTTGTCTCGGCCCTGTTCAAATCGTCGTGCAGAGGTGGCTTGGCTGCACTGTACATCATGGTCCTGTTGGGGAGCTGGCAGACAGACAGATACCAGGTGGAGACAGGGTGGAGGAGGGGCAGAGCTGTGACAAAGGAGGAATGCTCTCTGGAACCTAACAGAAGCCAGAGCAGTAATACAGGCATAACAGGCAATGCTACTTGGGCCGTTGTGTGAACAGGTATGTAGTAGGGAGCTGCGGGCTGCATTCCTGCCACCCAGCTCCCAGTCGCTTGGCTAGTTTATGCCCCGAAATAACAACACACAAATGGCATTCTTTTAAACACTGCTTGGCCCATTATATCTAGCCTCTTCTTGGCTAACTCTCACATCTGGACTAGCCCATTTCTAATAATGTGTGTAGCACCCCAAGATGTGCTTACCAGGAAGATTCTAGCCTACGTCCATCCTGGGTCGGAGCTTCATCGTGTCTGCCCTGGCGATGAGCTGCATGGCGTCTGTGCTCACTTCCTCTTCCTCCCAGCATTCTGTTGTGTTTACTCCACCCACCTATGTTCTAACCTATGAGGGCCAAGCAGTTTTTTTTAATTAACCAATGACTTTCCTCCATCACAGGTACTGAACTCAGTTGTCATTAATGATGAGTCTAAGGGGTCCAAGCTTGAATGAAGGCTGAGATCCCCTCTCTTCCCCTCGGAACTGCCTTTGAAAGAGTCAGTCACCTTATAATGGAATCCTTTATGTGGTGTTCTGCAGTAGCGGACACATCCTTGGTGTCATTGTGTGAAACCAGAATGTGGGAGAAACCACCCTGAACAACACAATAGATCACACTGGGTAGAATCAGAAAGAGGAAACAGGAGGTCAGGAAGCCAATGCAGTTTTAAAAATAAGTGTTTTAAAAGTACGCTATGGGTGGCTGTTGTGACAATTAAGTAATTTTAAGATTCCCTAAAAGCAGCAATATACCAAGAGGTTGTAGGTTATTGTAATGAGTCTTTTTCTGTCCCACCAGTCAGCTCCCAAATAATGACATGGAAACTTCTTATTAATTATGAAAGTTCAACCTATAACTTAGGCTTGTCCCACTAGTTCTTACAACTTAAATTTACCAATTCCTATTAATCTACATCTTATCACATGGCTCATGGCTATTACCTCTCCTCCTGCACGTCCTGCTTCCTCCTCATCTGGCTCACAACTCTGCCTCTCTTCTTCCCAGACTTCTCTCTCTGACCGGAAGCCCCACTTATACCTCCTGCCTAACTATTGGCTGTTCATCTTTTTATTACACCAATCACAGCCATACATCTTCACACCGTGTACAAATTTCTCACAACAGGTTACAACACTCAAGAACATGACCACAGGGGGAAGACTATCTGAAATAGCTAACCTGATCACAGCAAGGTACAAATAAGTTTTAATGGGCCAAGGTGTAAATTGGGTGCTGGCCCTGCCCACACCACACATGAAGAACTCACTGTCGTGATGGTTTCTGTGGGTGTTTGTGTAATGTGCTCTGCAGGTATTAAGGAACTAGCTATTGCTGTCAGTGAACAGCAGTGCAGGTGGTGTGTACCAGGAACTTCTGCAGATGACACTCCACGTGGTTTCACGGATGTGAAGACATAAATCATATAGATGATATGTGTGGGAAGTTTGGAGAACATGATGTGAAATATGAAAATGAGAAAATCAGAGTCTCTATATTAAATTACCACCCCATGGGGGTACATGCAGGGTCTTAAATAAACATGTTTAAGTTGTTTAATAAATCAGTGCTCTAATACATTATCTGTATTTCTAAATGCTCCCATGTTCAAGTTGATGGATTATGTTGTACAACTTCTTCTGGGGAGATGAGCAAACATCTGTTTATACCAACTAGGTATTGATCACAGATTGAAGAAACAATTATTGGGTTACTTAAAGTGAGGGTGTGTGTGGAACTCTCAGAAGCACAGGAAAGTCTTCATTAGAGGTGTCTACAAGCTGAGTATTGATACAGCTTTCAGATTTATCACTGTGCTGGAGGGGAGTGTGTTTTAGTGAGCTGCCTTGAGTTACCTGTAGTCCTGTAAGTAGACCCAATAAACTCATCAGTTCACCGATATAACTTGGGGTGGAACTGGTTTTTGTTTGTCACCAGTGCCTTAGTGTCTGACTCTGGATTTTTATTATTAAGACCAATTAGAATTCATACCACAGGAGTTTTTAGGAATACCATTTTCCAACATATTGGCACTTCTAGAATGTCACCAGTTCCACTGAGTTGATCTGAGCCCTCTGTCATGGTGATTGGATGTGGTCAACCATGGGGATGAGACAAGAATGCAAATGGGAAAGATGCAATCAGACTCAGAAGAGGTACAGACTATGGGAGATGATGTCAAAGATGATAGGTAGGGACCCCACCTGGTAAAAGAGCCATGTGAAGGTGAGGATTTCAGCCTTTAAGGTGAGTTAGCTCTTACAGGACGATGGGTAGAATTCTATCATGTGGAAACTTGTAAATAGAGACTGTTCTTTCATTTTTCTGGCCACCCAAACCCAAGCAATCACACAAAAACTATATTAATTACAACACTGTTTGGCTAATGGGTCAAGTCTTTTCATAGCTAGCTCTTATATCTTAAATTAACTCATTTCTACTATTTTATATTTTACCACAAGGCTCATGGTTTGTTATCTCTTGCTTCTTGGGTGACTACATGGCGTCTGCCTGACTCCACCATCTTTCCTCCTCTATTTCTGCTTGGATTTCCTGCCTGGCTATATTCTGCCCTGCCATAGGTCAAAGCAGCTTCTTTATTAACCAATGGTAATAAAGCATATTCACAGCATACAGAGGGGAATCCCACATCAGAAATTGGAGGAGTTGGAAAAAGCATTCTGGAGTTTTTAAGTAGAGGGAGTGCTGAGCAGAAACGTGACAAGGAAGATGTAGTTGGGGTCATCCAGTTTGATTGATGTGCAAGGTTTGAGGGAAGAGTTGGACGCAGGTAATGAAGAACACTTCTCTGCCATACAAGACCTTGCTCGCTGAGTTGAGCAATTTATACTTAACTTCTCAGCCAGTGGTTAGTCATTGGAGGTTTGGTAAATGAATATCTAGTCCAGCTGTGCTTAGGGAAGAATGATTATCCTCATCAGGTGACTAGCAGGGAGGGATATGGGAGATAGGGAAAGTTGCCCTAATATTTCAGATGAGGGTTAGTGTGGGCTCAGACAACGATCATGGAGGGATGGTGGCAGAACCTAAGTGATAATTGATTGGTTCTTAGGGAAAATGGAATATTCAAAGATGAACCCAAGGCCAGCAGCCTGGCAGAGGGAGGGGATAGAAGAGTGATGGAATAATCAATCAAAGAGTAAAGCAATTGGTAGAAGTTTAGGGAGGTTAGTGAGCCAGGGCTGAAGACCACACAGTGCTGGAGACAATATGGAGCCGGGCAGAAGGAACTGAGACTGAATTTTGTATTTGTCCTGTAGCTGCGTTCCACCCATCTATGTCTATACCATCTAACTCTTGGCTTAGCACACAGTAGCTGCTCAGGATTTGGTTCCCATTTTGTTCCCATCACTTCCTCTTCTAGTTAAACCAGACCGCCCATCTCATCACACAGCTCTTTCTCATTAGGGTTCCTCTTCCTTGAGGGCCCAAATGGGACAAAACTATCCTTCTGACTCGGTCTCATTTTCAAGTAGAAAAAGAGCTCGGTGACAACAGTACATTGGAGATGAACGTAACAGCATTGCAAATATGACACCGCATGTATTATGTCATTAGTCAGGGCAATCGGCAGGTACCAACCACATCCATTCAAAACACAGGCAATTGAAAACTCTGCTCAAGACAACAGTGGCACTATACTAGAAACACAGTCATCTCACAAATTCCACCAATCTTGGTTCCCTTCACAATCGCATGTTCAGCCGCACACTGGGTGGTGTGACGAAGCTGGTCTGTAGACAAGCGTGCTCAGGGAACTCCAGAAACTGCTCAGAAGCACCCGACCTTCAGGTGATCTTTAATTGTAATCTTGATGTGCTATTAAGAGCTCGCTGGTATATTGGGGCTGGATGGCTTGGCTGTTAAGAGCGAGCACTGCTCTTGCAGAGGACTTGAGTTCAGTTCTTAGCACCCATGTAGAACAGCTTGCAACTGCTTGTAACTCCAAATTCAGTTCCAGGGGATCTGATGCCCTCTTCTGGCCTTCTCGGGCAACTTCACTCATGTGCACATGCTCCCACACAGATGCAAAATTAAAATTAAAAACAAATCCTTAACTAAGAAGTGTGTGTGTGTGTGTGTGTGTGTGTGTGTACACAAACTGCTGCGAGCCACACTTTGAGAAATATGGGACTTAGAAATTCCTCCCGGGGCCATGGAACTGAGCATCCATTATCAGTTACTTTTTCTGTCAACGTGGTGACCAAAAGCAATTTAATGCAGAGTTTATTTCAGCTCATGGTTACAAAGGGCTAGATATCCATAGTGATAGGGAAGGTTATGGAGGTGGGGGCAGGAATCTGAGAGAGCCATCTCAACCTTAAGGAGGCAAAAAGCAAACAGGAAACAGGACAAAGGTATAAACCCTCAAGGTCCACCCTCAGGCACCGCAACCAACTTTCTCCAGCAAGACTCCATCACCTAAAGCTCCATTCCCTCCCTGAACAGCAAAAACCAACAGGAGACCGAGTGTTTAAATACTGGAGCCCATGTGGGACATTTCTCATTCATCCACAACAGAATCCTTGGAGGACAAGCAGTCATCAGTGTGGTGATCTATGAAGGAATTCGAAGTGCCCTTCACTTGGGTTTGAAACATCCTGAATTGATGGCTCTGTGACCTAGAAATACTCACTTCTAGCAGGGCCTGTTTCCTCACCTGCAAAATAAGCAGATTGGATTTGCCCAGTGACCACCACGGCAGAATAAAGGGAGGTAAATCTGTCTTCTCCTCCCCTCCCCTCCTCTCCCCTCCCCTCCCCTCCCCTCACCTCCCCTCCTCTCCTCTTCTCTCTTCTTCTTTCCTCTCCTCTCCTCTTCCCTTCTCTTTTTCAAGCTAGGGTTTCTATGTATAGCCTTGGCTATCCTGGAACTCCCTCTATAGACAAGACTGGCCTTGAATTTAGAGATCCACCTGCCTCTGTCTTCCGAGTTCTGGGACTAAAGACATGTACCACCATGCCCAGTTGGCTTTTTTTTTTTAAAGAAAAAAATACACTAAGCCACGCCCCTAAAGTTTATCAAAAAATAAAAGTATTCAAAGTTTGACAATTCCTGGACCAAGGGTTTTTGCTTTAATTCACTGACTCTAAGGGTTTTTGGTGTTTTAGTTTTCTCTGCCAACCAATGGTGTGAGGCTGGGGAGAGGGCTCAGTGGTTGAAACATTTACCTGTTTGGGGGCTGGAGAGATGGCTGCTCTTTCAGAGGTCCTGAGTTCAATTCTCAGCAGCCACATGGTGGCTCAGAGCCATCTATAATGAGATCTGGTGCCCTTTTCTGGTGTGCAGGCAGAGCACTGTATACCTAATAAATAAATAAATCTTAAAACAAAACAAAACAACAGTGAAAACATTTTCCTGTCCAAACATGAGGACTAGAGTTTGAATCCCTAGACCTCATAGAAACACTGCGTGGGCATGGTAATCTATGATGGTGCATTCTGTAATTCTGGCCCAAGAATGTGGATCCCCAGGGCAAGCTGGTCAGTGAGTCTGGTCATGCTGACAAGTTCTGAGAAACTGTGCCTCAATGAATAAGGTGGAAAGCAACCCCCAACATCAACTTCAGCCTCCATATTCATGTTCACAAACTACAAACACGTGCCCACGTACATACAGAATGCATCTACATGCCTGTTCATACTACACACACACATTAAAAATGGGAGAAAAAGAATTAATGGCATCATCATAGGGATACTAACTTGCTTAGATGGGTGTTGGCCTGGCTGCCTGTTAACAGAGGATCTCCAGTCCCTGTAAGTGGTCCCCATGTGCTTCCACAGGTAGGGAGTGGCAGTGTTTCTCATATGTCAATCAAACTGTCTGCTTCTGCAAGACATGCCACTGCTCCGTCTCATCACCCCTGCTATTCTCTGGACAACACCCTGGCTTTTAGGGTTTTCCTTCTTCCATTTCATCATTTAGGAAATTAAGGGTCCCAATACACTACTGGGAAGCTGAAGCAATGCCTTGCTTCCTTCCCTTCTGTGTTAGCCCATGTCCTATGATTGGGGATTTATAGAGTAAAGGAAAGAGCTATATAGAGCAATGGAAAGAGCTTCGGCCTTTGACCAGGCAGAGGTGGGTTGCAATTTACTGATGAGGAATCTGAGCACAAAGGGATTTATCTAAGCATTTTGTCCAAGAGCATAGATAATTAGTAAATGAACAAAACCAGAGGAGAACGACTTCACAGTCGGTGTTCCCCACCCCTCTGGATCTCTTTCTCCCATGCTGAAACCTTAACAGGCATGCTGCCTTTCAACGTCTGATGCTTTCTCCAAGAAACCACCACAGTTAGTAAAACAGTGTTTTCTACCAAGCAGTGCTGGAGTTCGCCGGCGCCTCTTCCTGGGTGAGAGATTACGTGTGCCCAGCGGGTCACCTCCAGCAGGTCAGTTTTTTCAACTTAGGAAGTCTTAACTTGTTCTGAGAATTAAGTCAAATAAAGAATTTAAAACCCTAGGTCTAGGGTTGGACATGTAACTGTTTAGGAAAAGACTCTTAGTTATATTTTCAGACCAATGTGAGTTCAAGACTAGCTGGGAAGTAAAATCAAACAAGCAGTTCTAAAACGAACTCAGAGCGTCGTCTGATCACCCGAGGAGTTTCGTTTGTTTGCTTGTTTTGTTTTGCGAATGTAGCTAGCTGCTCTTGGCCCTTTCATTGCCCAGAAAAATGACCTCCTTAAGCATACTTACTTACACACAAACCCACCTTGTGAGTTGGGTGAACAGGGCCTAACGTCCAGCAGGCCGTTCCTGTCTCCGGTGTGCTTTAATTGATGGAGATCTTCCAAAGAGTATGGCTAGGGACAGGGCAGAGGTAGGGTGGGAAAAGGAGAGCACAGGCACCCACAATCTCAGCAAATGTACCCAGTGGTCCCACGCTTGGGATTTTTTCCTGTTTTACCAGTGTCCTCCCGGAGAAAAACTACACACAAAGCCATCTAGATAAAGTGTGTGTTACCCAGGGAGACTTATTTTGCAAGACAAGGATTCAGTAAAGCAAAGGGGAAGGTACCCTTTGAAATCTTCTCCAGTAGGTGTTTTGGAAGGTGAAGAGATGGCTGAAGTCCAAGCTTAAGGAAAAACTGAACTGCAACCTGAAAGGTCACTCCATGTTTCTTCCTTTTCTCCTCACACCTCCTGGACCCTTTAATGCCTCGTGAAATCAAATTTACTCTTACCAGGAAGTTAGCAGCTCGTGGAATAAATGCCAAGGCTTGGAAGGAAGACTTACGCATTTTCTGTTGTTACAGGGAGCCCACCAGAGATGACAATCAGACGCAGTTTATAGCCAATTGAAAATCTATTTGGAGACCTAGGAATAGCTCCTGGTGTCCTGAGCACTGGGTTTGTTTTAAGGCAGAAACCACATTCTGGAATCTTGCTCAGCAGATACAGGGGACTTCATGTAAGCAGGCGATTTAACAGAAGCTAAGTGGTTAGCTGGAGGGAGTCCACATAATTAGCTTAACAGAAGCTGAGATAAGATAGCTACAGCATCTTGATCTTGGGTTCCTAGAACAGAGTTGGGTAGTTTTCTACCATATTCACCAACAAAGAGACCCAGTTCTGGTTAAATGGCCTCAGCAAGGAAACAAGATGGGGGAACCTTTGCTCTGCCTTGCTCTGTCACACTATGATGCAATGTGGCAGAGCCCCCTGTGGCTCTGTTCCAAACCTCTTTCCCTTCTCCTGTAAATGAAATCATTTTGCAAAGTGGGACCTCCATCCCCCAATTCATTAAGGCTGCACAAGATCTGTGGAAGGCAATGCATCCTTCAGGTTGGTGGGGACTACAGGGGACTTAAGCCCTGGTTACTGAATATGAGTGAGACAATCATCATCTAACCAGGAAACACATCATTGGACTCAAAGAGCTTCCGTGTCTCATGTATGGTTAGTTTGAGTCCGGATATGTCTTGTTGCATAGGAAAAAAATCCCTTAAACAACTTGCTTCTATGTGCTTTCTCCCAGCACATGGTTTAAAGGTAGACTGCAAGACTCAAGGCACATTTTCAATTACGATACAGTTGTTAGCTTCATGCAGGAGGCTCTTTCTGCACCCTGCCTCCAGTTAAATTCCAAACAGGTGCCCTGTACTCCCCCCCTGCCCAACACACACACTATTAGGCCTTGTGTTCAGGTTGTTTTTCCTAGTGGGGATATGCTTGGAGCCATTCACTTTCTATTATGCTTGTTAACCATTCCTGGAAGATGGCAGCTCATTCATGGAGTGTCTGTGTTCACTGGACAATCTCTGGGTTATCCTAAGCAGACCAGACATGGCCTGAGCATATGACCTTGGTCTAGGGCCCTGAGTGTCTGTATGTTCTTCCCCATTGCACTTCCCTTGTGCTTAGACAGTAGTAACTGTCTAGAGGCTGTGAGTGGGAGCAATGCATGCCCCACCTGGGACAGAGCATTCACAAACCAATGCTTGACCCTTAAATCTCTCTTCTGCTTGCTGCAAAGACCTGGAGGCCTCGTATTCCAGAAGGAATAGCTATAAAACGAGGGAGGTCTCTGTCAGTCTGTGTGTAGAAGAGAATCCACAACAGTGGTTTTTATGAGTGAGAAATAAACTTTAAGCCTTAAACCATTGAAATTCACAGTTTGTTACTGCAGTGCAGCTTAGCTGTCCTGTCTAGGAGATTCACTAAAAATTTAATGATGGAAGAACCCTGGAGACTGATCTAAACTCACCAACTTATAGATAAGGAAACTGAGGCCTAGAAAAATGAAGACAGAGAGGGTGGTAAAGCTGAACCTGGAATTCACTCCACTCTTTCTGCTCTTATACATCTTATTTTGTACTGGTTTATGACGTACATAAAATCTCTTAGTCTCAAGCCTACTTCTCAGCTAACAACAGGCACATTAGTGCGCCAAGTAGTCTTTGGTTTTTTGAAAAATCAAAAAACAAAACAGCCCCCAAACAAACAAACAAACAAACAACCTCACTGTTCTATCAGGAGAAGTCTGCGTTATGAAGACATATCAAGAGTTTTTTTTTATTCTGATTAGCCTTTTATCTATTTAATTCTTGCATAATTATCTTTGGTGTGTGTGTGTGTGTGTGTGTGTGTGTGTATGTGTGTGTGTGTGTTTATAGAAGTATTACTTAATTAGAGCCGTGATGCACAGTAGCAAAAATAAATATCAAATTCTAGATGAAATGAGAAGAAATACCAATTCGAGTCAGACTATCATATCCAAGGCAGGTCTTTAAGTTGTGAGCACAAAAAACAAAAATGGGAGGCAGAGAGAGAGCAGGTGGAGACTGAAGAGTCTGAGCTGGAGTGGGTCAGAACAGATGAAATGAGCGATGGTTGTTGAGTAGAGCTCTAGAACCATTTGTAGGCAGAGTTTTCTTGTCCCACAGGCATCTGCTCTCACCTAATCACTCAGAGGCTTAACATAAATTATAAATGCTTGGCCAGTAGCTCAGGCTTGTTACTAACTAGCTCTAACAACTTAACCCATTTCTATCAATCTATGTGCTGCCCCGAGGCTCATGGCTTTTACCTCTATTCCCTTTTGGGTCCAGTTTTTTTCTCTATCTGACTGGTGACTCCTCTAACTCTGCCCTTCTTCATCCAATCATTCTCAGTTTGGTTTTTCCATCAAACTTTATCCTGGGTTATGAAGGCATATCAAGAGTTCTCTATTCTGATTAGCCTTTTATCAGCTATTGGTCAATCAGCTTGTTTATTAAAACCAACCATAGCAACATATATTTGTTGCAGGAGCTCCTTCCGCTCCTTCAGCCAATAGCCGCTGAGATACCAGCCCATTGGGGTGTGGTCTCTCTCCCTTTAAAAAAGTGGCCACTTCCCTCTCCTCTCTCTTTTTTGCTTCTGGCTCTGCTTCCAGCAACTAGACTCCTTCCTGATTGCGCAGAGGGCTGTTGTCTGGGACAGTGATCTGTAAGTTTTTCCCCTTTAAATAAATACCATCCTATTAATCATAATTCCAAACTGGTGTGGGATTGTTTGTGATTTGATTTACACCTTCATCATCTGGCGCCCAACGTGGTTCACAGTGTACAGAAGGATTATTCTACAGCAATCATTGCCAAAGATTCCCCGATTATAGATTATATGTTATAGTAGGTGCGTTTTGTAGAGTCCAATTTGTTTGAGTGTCTTAGTGAGGGTTTCTATTGCTGTGAGACACAGCAACTCTTATAAAGGAAAACATTTAATTGGGGCTGGCTTACAGATTCAGAGGTTCAGTCCATTATGTTCATGGAGGGAAGCATGGTGGTATGCAGGCAGGCATGGTGCTGGAGAAACATGCCAAGAGTTCTACACCAGATATGCCAGCAGCAGCAGGAAGAGAGAGTGAGGCACTGGGTCTTGCTTGAGCCTTTGAAACCTCAAAGCCCACCCCCAGTGATACACTTCCTCCAACAAGACCACACCCACTCCAACAAGGCCACATATCCTAATACTTTCAAACAATGGCACTCCCAATGATTTTATGTGATCCATTTTCATTCAAACTACCACAGGGAGCACCTAAGTGACATACCCTGAACAATAAGTGAAGGGTAAAAATACCACACAGATTCCTGCATCATCAACCATAAACTACAGCATCCTCTAACCTTGGTTTTTCCTTGTCAACATGGTCCAGCTTTTCCCAAGTGTGCTTCCCCACTTTATTACTATCTAGATATCTGTTATAGACTATTACTTTAACTATGAAAAGAAGTGTTACATTTGTTTATGTTGCAGACTATTATTTTAACTATGTAAAGGTGTTACATTTCTGTTTGTTACATTTGTTTAACAACGAAAAGTTGCTTTGCCTGCCTAGGTTACCTGATTGGTCTAATAAAAAGCTGAACAGCCAATAGCGAGGCATTAGAGGAATATGCAGGGCTGGTAGGCAGAGAGAACAGGTAGGAGGAGGAATCTAGGCTTAGTGGAGAATGGGAGAGAGAACAAGGGAGAAAGAGGGACATGCCCAGCGCTAACCAGTCAGGTAGTCACCAGCCACCCCAAAACAAAGTAGAATATACAGAATGAAAGAAAGGTTAAAATGTTCCTGAGGCAAAACATAGATAAAGAGAAACAGGTTAATTTGAGTTTTAAAAGCTGGTGGGAAAAACGTAAGATAAGGTCGAGATTTCATTGTAAGACTCCATGTCATGATTTGGGAGCTGATTGGTGGCCAAAAAGAAAGCCTCCTATACATATCACCTTAGATGTTGTAAGTACACTGGTAATTCCATTTCTAGTCTTCCTTAGTTACCAGCAGAAGTGAGTGCTACCAAATTTGCCCACCAAATTTGGTTCAGGGGCCAACAAAATGTCACAGTAGGTATTTATCACTTAGGTCACCAAACTTGACCTAAGTTTGGTTTCTGGAGCCCAAATGGTTAAAACGGAGAACTGATTCCTTCATGTTGTCCTCTAACCTACACACACAAACACACACACACACACACACACACTAAATAAATGTATATTTTTCTTAAAAATTGGTTCAGATATTAATCTGATGATATCACTAACACCAAGAATAAAAACAGAAAGGTTGGATTATATAATTTAAGTCTCCGCAGGAGGACAGCTCAAGTCTGAAATGGCTTGTGAGACTCATGGAGGGAGATTGGCTCAGTGTTTCTCTTGTGAATCAGAGGTGGGGCCAGGGTGAGATTTCCCAGCAATCATGGCCTTCTCCTTCTCCTGAGCCTACTCTCCTCACTAAAAGAGACAGCACCCAGACTTTATTACCAGCATGTCCAAATGCAGACATGATGCAGACCTGTGGGAGAACAGGGAAGGGGGGCTTGATAGCTGTCAACAAACATCAGAAAACAGGGGTGATTCTTCGTTGCCTGCTCTCTGTCATAGCAATGGCTGTTCCACTAGTAGGAGATGGCAGTCCAGCCTTCTATCCCAGCACTCACTGCTCCCCAGCACAGTGCATTCCTGTGGTCTTCTCCTTCCAAGCTCAACTCTGGTGCTATTCCCCTTTCTTTCCAGCCCTCTAGCACACCTGGGTCCTGCCCCACCTCCCCTCCTGCTCAGGCATCTGTGTGCTAACCTCATTCTGGAGATAGGGGCTAAACTGGAGGATGGCCCTCCTTGTTAACATGAAAGGGGCAGTGACTAAGGGGAAGTAAAAGGATTCTACTTTTCAAGGAGTTAGGAAAGAAAGAAAGAAAGAAAGAAAAAAAGAAAGAAAGAAAGAAAGAAAGAAAAGAAAGGAAGAAGAAAGGAAGGAAGAAAGAAAAAAGAAAGAGAAACATACTAAAGGAGAAATAAAGAGGCCTAGGTAAGCAGCTCCATAAATGGAGACAGATTGAGGCTGTGACATCTTGTGATTGCTCTGGGTCATCAAGGACCTTCGCTGGTGTGGGGAGAAGCTGCTCCCGTCCGGCCATTGTATGGCACCCTTATGACTGAGGCCTGGGAGCTGATGGCAGAGGAAAGTCAAAGGCTGCTAAATTCCAATGGGCTCCCCAGTCCTCCTGTCCTGTGATTCAAGTCTGGTTCCCCATCTAAAGGAAGCTGGTTGATGGCCAAGTTTTTCTATTTCTGACAGGAACAAGCTCACAAGACTCTCCCCCAGTGAGAACTTTAATTGGCCTTCTGTTTTGTGTGTGCATGGAGACATCCTTCTGCTGTTTTGTGTCTTTGTGAATACTTTCTTTTTCTCTAGAGTAGAGAGGTGGCCTCGAGCTTTGAGATGGATTTTGCTTGCAGAGAAAAAAAAGGAAATAGCTTTCTAAGACTTAGTTTGTGACGGAAAGAAACATTCTCCTCCCCAAGCCGAGAGTGATGACTGCACCAGGTGAGATTTAAAAAGCAGAGGAAGACTCCAAAGTCACGAGTTCATTTCTTCACCCTTCACCTTCGCCTGCCATTTCTACTTTCTGAGCTTTGGTTCCAGCATTTTTATGTCCAGAATACCTGAGTTGTATTCAGTTGTTTCGGGATCTTTTGTTCACTTTTGGATGCTGATAAACTGATGAGGAAGTTTGAGAGGATGTCCCTCCCCCCATCGGCCTTAGAGGCCTTGAAAAGATACCAGTGCAGCTCTATCAATGGCTAGTTACAGAGACAGCAAGCATGAGACTTGAAATCACAGAGAGACTCCTCAGGGTGGAGATAGTGTTTGTTACAGACAGAGACTTAGCCAGAGGACCCAGGACTACTTGAAACTTGCTTCCCATAATTCCCTCTCACAAGTGAACTCTCCCAGGGAGATAGGAGCACAGGCAATGTTGAATGTGTCAAGAAGTACAGAGTGGGTACTTCATGACACCTGGGCCTTTTACCTGGGACCAGGGGCAGAGTCTGCTCTGGCTTAGGTCGTAGGATATCTTGTTTTCCCTCAGCGAGGAAATCACACCCTTAAACTACACCCATCAACATCATCAAGAATGGAACTAGAGAAACAATAAAGAAATAATGAAATCAATATCTCAGGATCTGTTCAGTTGTGAACCTGTGCTCCTTAGGGACTAAAGGAGGTCTCTAAAGCAGTCAGGAACTAACGAGAAAGAGCTGGAGTGGCTTCAAGTGCCTTCTCCATGGAGACCAGAAACGAAGCACCTCAACGTTGCGGTGTCCAAGGAAACGAAGGTGTCAGTTCATCAAAGACCTTAGCCATTCTCGTAGCCTGCTGGCCTTCTCTACTTTAACTCTATATTTAGTCTTCGGATCTCACATCTCTGAGAATGGTTTATTAATTGCTTCCACACCTACCTGCATGCTTCCTCATATTGTCCTGCTCTGCTTCTGTGCAATGGCATTGTTCACACAGAGTACTGACCTTACAACTTAAGTTAGTAGTCTCTGGGAAACACCACTACAGATGCAGTCAAGGTGCGTGTGCCTTGCTTCGCTCCTAGGACCTTCTCCAGCCAACAAAGGTGACAATCAGTTGGATGTCATCTCTGCTCCTCACCCCTCCTTCATTTGGAGGGCCAGGATGAAGACTCTGCTCCTCCATGACTCAGAGGAAAAGAAGAACAAACGAGCCATGTGACAGCCCTCAGGACTTCCGCTTGGGAATGGCACGTGGTGTGTTGCACCTGCTCAAACTATTGGGCAAAACAACAAAACAAAACAAACAAGCCAAAAAATGCTGCCGTTTCCAGTGTCAATGGAATGAAAGGTTCAGTGAGGAGTTTATGAAGAGATCAGAGTGATTAATGGGACCCAATCACACTGTCTCGTCAGGTTTGGAGGTTGAAGGATCACGAGTCTTTGAGGGAGGAATGATTAGGAAGCACGGTAATTGGCATTAGCAGACTTTATTTTCTTCTCTCAGGAATTGCTGCCTATAACTTATCGCTTACAATTGGAGATGAGTTTTCTCATGAGTCCCCCAAATATTTAATGCTGCGATGGGCTGAATGTTTGTGTATGCTTAAGGAAAATTTGACCCTTAAAGTGAGAGTATCAGGAGGTGAGGTGTTTGGGAGATAATTAGATCATGTAAGCAGCCACCTCCTAAACGGGAGTAGTGCCCTTCTGAAAGGAAGCTCAGAAAACATTCTTATCCTGCTTCATTGTGAGGACAAAAACGAGAAGCCAACTGCCTGTGAACTAGAAGGTCCTTGTTCAAGCCTGACTCTGGCGGGTTCTTAGCTCAGACTTCAGCTTCCAGAAGCACAATAAATAAGTTTTTGGTGTTAATGAGCCACTTCGTCTGTAGTACTTTCTTGGAGCAACCCAAATGGACTAAGAAAAATTCACTACTCTGTGAAAGTATAATTTTCTCAGAGACTTGGGGTCATAATTTTGACCATTAGGTTGGGTGTTGTTACAGAGTAGTGATGTTCCTAGAGATTGCTCATAAGCTCAGGGCTACTTGCCTCTTTAAAAAAAAATGGTACCCTGGTCACTTGGCTCTTGGAGTTGAAGGTTTCATTTTATAATTTCTCTGTTCATTTCCCAAAGACCAGACTCTCGGTTGTTTTACCTTGATAAGGAGAGCAAGTCTTCTCTAGACCTTCTATCACCATGAAGCTCATTAGAAATTCAGAATCTGGGCCCCATCCCAGGCCTTCTCAATCAGGCTGTGCATTTTAATAGGTCTCCTAGGTGTTAAATATGCACATTAATGTTGGAGAAGCAGCCCAGAGTTTCCCAACCTTGAGGGCACATTGGTATCACCTGGGGAAGCATTACAAATTCGGATGCTGGACCCAGGGCCCTTCCTCCAGAGCCTTGGCCTAATTGGTCCAGGGTGTGGGGAGGGCACTGGAGGTTGAAGAACTCCCTGTGTGGTTCTAATGTGCAGCCAGGGCTGAGAGGCACAGCTGTCTGCTGGTTTTCCCTTAGCGGCCTGAACTTGCTGGTTCAGTGATTAGGGAAGCAAGCTTATTTACAACTGTGCAATTGTGTCGCTGGCCATTAGCATCTCTCCCAACAAGGCTGGAAGAGCCTGAAATACACAGAAGTGATAGCTCCAATTTCCAAAGAGCTACTATGAGATGGGAAGACTACCCTTAATCTTCGTATACTCTGTTATCTAGTAAACGGAAGAGACTGAACTTCAAGAAATGCTGATTTTTCCAAGGCCACACAATGCCTATTTAGTAGAGCTAGTACTTAAATTACTTTGATCTTAAAGCCACGGGACTAACCAAACTCAGGGACATTTAGTTGGCATCCCCATGACGACTGGACCTTAAGCAACAACTATAGTTGTTCATGGGTGCATCTTCGTTGCTTCCAGACTCTGGTTAGTTTCCATTTGGGCAAAGTTACTGGATAAGGGATCAAACCCCACTGCTTGACCACTGTATGTTACCCTTAGCTATTCCTCAGTTTTTCAGAGGGTAATATTTGGGTGGAAGTTCCATCCCAAGCCTGTTCCCCTGGGAGTTGCCTCAGTCCAGACTCCACCTCAGAAAGTTCACCAAATGATGACCCCTCCCCAGAGATGTTCAAGACCACTCCCATAGGGTATTTAAATTGTACCCTAGAGAACAAACATATGGCTTCCAGTCTTTCTTCCCTGTCTCCTAACTGGGGGGCTGGAAGGCCACCCAGGAGCATTGGTATCCATTAAACCTGGGCTTTTTCTAATTCGGTTTGATTTGGTCTGATTTGGATTATTGCGTCAGCGGAGATGTTTATCGGGGTGCAGAAACTTTTCAGGTAAACTGGACCACCATGAAGACGCTTACAGGGTTCTATGGGTCATGTGGAAAAAACTGGGCACTGTAAGGAAATCACACAGCTTTGCAGGTGAGCATGGGATTATGTGAGGGTTGAAGCATGCTTTGCCACCAACTTCCTAAAGCCAGGCAAGACATTAGCTATAGAGGAGAACACACCAGGAGCGTTGTCTCATGTGATCTTCACTACAGTCTTGAGCGCAGTGTTAACTTTTCTTATTTCAGGGTAATGGGAATGGAGGCCGGGATATAAATTAGTGAATTGATAAGACTGGAGCTAGCATCAAAATCCAGCTTCAGAGCTTGTACTGGTTCCTCACTTAATCTCTAACTGTACTGTCCTGCTAGTTCATCCGGGTCCTTCTTGCTCTTGGCTAGAAGCAGGAGGGAAAATGGGATAGAGGTGGGAATGGAATTTGGAAAGTCAGCTGTCAAAGCTGGAACACACTGTGACTCAGGAATCCCTGAGCTGGCTTCTTATGGGTGAAGGTGAACTTACAATACCCCTAACTCCTTACTCTTCTTTATTTGCTTTAGATTTTAATTCATGGGACAAAGGTCTGCCTAGTGCCTGAGGTTGCAACCTTGAACTCGTCCTTCTACCCTGACCACTCACACATCTATTTGAACAATAAATCCTACTGACTCTAGATCCCAACAGAATCTTTAAAGATTGGTGACATTTTATTTCTTATGTATATGCGTGTTTTGTCTACCTGCACCATGTGCACGCGGAAGAGGACATCGGATGCCCTGGAACTGGAGTTACAGACAATTATTAGACTGTCCCCTGCCTTAAACTTCCCAAGTCCTCCAAGCCACACTGTGCAGATGTGTCCCTGGATCACCTTATCCTCTGTCGCTCCCCTGACTGCGAACATTCCATCCCCACCCCCTGAAGAGTCTCTAGCCATTTCAAAGCTCTTCATATGGCCTTTCCCACTTGGACTCTATGCTTGCCACTGCCTTTCTCTTTCTGGTCCTTCACCAGCTCTGATGGGCTCCAGTCACACGCAGCATTCCCACCTTCTCCTCCCTGCCTCCCCCCTGCTTCCCTCTCCCCGAGACTCACTTATTCCCCCGACACATTTTCTTAACTTGGTACAAACCTCCTAGAGCCAGTGCTAGCACCAGGCTTCCCTTTTGCCCTTTTGGATCGGTGCTGCGCTCCCAACGCATTCCGCCACACGCTCTTCTCTCCTGCACCATAATTTTATAAGTCATGTGTTTCTTCTACTGGGACTCTTCTCTTAGGGACAATGACTGCCTTAGATGCATATTCAATAAGATATATTCAATAAGTATAAATGGTTGGTCTACATTATGCCACAATCCAACCTCTAAAGAAATAAAAGATAACAAGGGTTTAAAAAAAAAATGTTCAGCGTAGGCAGTGGGGTGGTTTGAATGAGAGTGTCCCCACGAGGCTCACACGCTTGAACACGTGGTCCCCACTTGGTACAGCGAAAGCTTAGAAGCCCCTTAGGTTTCTCTCCTCACGTTTCCTTATTTAATCGGCCTGCCTTTTGCTTTAATTCTGAATCACTTCCAACTCTCTTTACCCTGATTCTCTTGCTTCCTGTTGAGACAAACCTTCCCCCACATCTGCACAAATCAGCCTTCCCTCCTAGAAAGACTGTCAGAAAGACAAGGTGGGCCCACCCCAGAGGAGGACACCTGCGGCTTGGAAAGTACGCTCATTTGTAGCAAAACCTAAATATAAACCAGTTGCCAAGAGGAAGATGGGACCCACTCAAGAGGAACCAGGTCCATACAGGGTAGAGGGAAAAGATGATATAAAACCCAGAAGTCCCAGAGCCAGACGTCATATTTTCTGTGCAGGTAGAAAAGAGGTCATTGTATCACCTGCAGACACAGCTGGGAGAGGAGCTTGGAAGCAGGGGTAGAGGCAGCAATGATGGGCATATTCCCACCCAGCAGAGACTGTATAGTCCAGGTGGCAGGTGAGAGATGCCTTTGGGCTGCGCTGGGGAGCCAGCTGTAATGTTAGTGATGCCAAGACTTGCTTATCAGTGGCTGTCCCCTTTGGGGGTTGCTGGTACAACTTAAAATAAAACCCAGTCTGCCTCAAGAGGGAGTTTAGAAGGAATAAAGATGTAGGATATGGAAGTTTCTCCTTCTACTCCAAAGAGGACATAGATAGGCCCTCAGAACTAGAGGGCAAGTTCTGCCTTCATTGTTTACCAGTAATTCTGTAGTCTCAATTTCCGCTCACAGTCCTGTGTGATGGAAGGGGATCTTTACTGGGACAGATGGGAGAAGTTAGTTGGAGGACTTCCCCTCATTCTCAGAGGTATTGTCCAGGGATGTTATCTGCATCTCAGGACCAGGTTTAAACAAACAAGGAAGAATTTGGGCTTCACTGTGTAGCTGGGTAACGGAGTTCTTCCCTAATACCCAGCACCACATAGTCAGCTCTTTAGAACCTGATTTCTACAGATTGTAACCATCCACCAGGGGAAAAGATGCATGCCTTAGAAAGTTTGCCACTGGTACTTAAGGACAAACTTCCTAAAGAGAGAAAGCAGCTCTAATATCAAGGGGCAAAAACATGGCTCAATCCCCAAAAGCTTGAGTGGCAAATGCAGCATCTTCATCTCTCTTCTCTGACTGAAGCTGCTCAAAGTCAGACTTATGTAAATGTTATAGGTGGTTGTTGTAGGAGGTTCCCAGCTGCTCAGCCCCAAAATAATCACACAGACACTATAGTATTTAAATCACTGCTTGGCCAGTCACTTAAGTGTATTGCTAGCTAGCTCTTACAGCTAGAATGAACACATTTCCATTATTTTATATTTTACTATGAGGCTCATGGTTTACAGGGAAGGTTCCGGCTGTCATCTTGTGTCTTTCCTCTCTGGTGGCTGTATGGTATCTCCCTGACTCAACCATTTTTCTCTCAGCACTCAGTTTAGTTTTCCCTGCCAAGCTCTATTCTATCCTATCAAGGCCACGGCATATTCTTTACTCATTAACCAATAAAAGCAACACATACAGAAGGACTTCCCACACCATTTCCCCTTTTCTGTTTAAATAAAAAGGAAGGTTTTAACTTTAACATAGTAAAATTACATATAACAAAACTGGTATCAAGCAAGAATTACAATATAATATTCATATCTACTTTTTCTTTTATCATAACTAAGGAAAACTTTCAACTCTATAAAAGACTCCAGAAGGGTACAAAAGTAAACAGGAAGTGCATTGTAAGCAATTCTTCCAAACTCTAGAACTGACAGAAACATCTTGCTGTCTGGACAGTCACTCAAAGTTATTCTGTACCATTGGAGCATCCATCTTCAGCCTTCAGGCTCATATCCAGCAGACTTTTTCATGAATCAAGAAATTTGAAGGTCTGTTCTGCCTTGTAATGGCAAAGCCCATCAGTTGCTTTTTTCTGTGTCCTATAGAATGTCTGGCAGACTCTTTTGTGTAACAAGAACCACAAGAACCATCTCACCTTTAGACAAGTTCAGCAGTCATTTCTTTGTGGGTCCTGCATGTCCAGTTCACATAGCATACAATCAAACAGTTTCTTGCCCAAATCAAGAGCAGTTTCTTGCCCAAATCAAGAGCAGTTTCTTGCCCAAATCAAGAGCAGTTTCTTGCCCAAACTCCATAAGGAACCTCTTACAGGTCCATTATCTTCTTAAAGTAATTGGTGCTGCCAGGAGCAGAAGTGTCTCACAGTCGTGACAAGTCCTAAGTTCTTAAAACATTTTAAATGCCATATTCTAAAGGCTTCTGAAAGATCTGAAGGCCTAACTGAAATATACCCCTATATATCTAGAAAACCTAACATGACTACAATTAACTATTATATACATTACATTTTTAAATGAGCTGCACAAGCACAATACCTTAACCAAGAGCAGAAATATACATATAACAAGATTGACCTAAAATTTGTGTCACTATAACAAAATCCATACCAATGCAAATTATTTAATCTCTATAGCATATCCCCCTTTAGATATAAACAAACATTTACAAACAATCATTTAGGGAATTTAGGTATAGTTCTTTCTAACTGCTTCCTGCTTTTTGTTGGGTGAAATATTTTTGGAGGTGTTCACAGTGACCTTTTGGGGGGTTTTGGTCCATCAAACCACATTAGTCTGGAAATTATTCACAGGTTCTCATCTTCTGTGGAAACAAAAGAAGAACCTCTTTTCCAAAGCAACAAATCCTTAGCCCCAAATTTTGGAATCAAGATATTTTTAAATATAGAAGTTGGTTTAACTTAGCAGCCCATACAATGAAATGTTTCTCTGTACTTAGCTCCTTCACAGTCAAAAAATTCAAAGAAAACACAGTAATATACATAATCCAGATTCTCTGTGTATATTCTATCTTTATATGGCTTATTTTTCTTACTCTATTACTTTTTCTACAAGTTAATATTTATTTTATTACCTTTACTCCTTTAATCTATGACTGTCTGTACTCTTTTATATTACATTTACTGTCTCTTAACTCTTTTTCTTCTTTCTCCCAAGCCCATGCATATTTATCTAATACTGTGACCCATTTAGAGGTCTTTTCCATCTAGATTTGTCTTTATTGAATATCTGTAATTTTTTTCTGACCAGAACTGCTTTTTTTTAATGCTAAGCAGGCATGGCTTGGGCCAGCAGGGCCCTGCCTGCTTGCTCAGTCTAGTCCAGCATAGTGAAGGCATGTTCAATGCCTCTGCAAGTCACGCACACTGCCCTAGTATGCAGTGGGTCTATGTTGACCCATTAAGCAGTTTGTAATATGCTGCTCACAGACCCCATTTAAATGCTCCATAGCTAGACCTCCTGAAGGAGTCAGAGCTGTTTGTATTGGAGAACCTGGAAACCACCATTTTGAAATCACGTGGGTCTTTTTTTTTTTTTTTTCTACTACTGAATCAGAAAGACTTTTCTTAAAGGAGCTATGGCACACTGCCAGCAAGCAGAGCCCATTCGAAAAACAAATATGACTAAACTTTGTTTTTTAGTGTCTAGAATTCCTTTCCAAGTCCTCTCAGGTTTTATGTGGATTTACCTAGCATACACTGGCACACCAATTTGTTGTAGGAGGCCGTTTGCTTGTTCCTGGCTGCTCAGTCCTGAAATAATTACACAGGAACTATATTATTTAAATCTCTGCTTGGCCAATCACTTAAGTGTATTGCTAACTAGCTCTTATATCTAGAATTAACTCATTTCCATTAATTTGCATATCACCACATGGCTGTGGCTTACTGGGTAAATTTCTGTTTAGCATCTGTCTCTGGCGGGGCTACATGGCATCTCTTAACTCTGCCTTTTTTCTCCCAGCATTCAGTTTAGTTTTCCCCCACCTACCTCTATTCTGCCCTGACAGATCCAAGACAGATTCTATTAACCAATGGTGTTCACAGAATACAGAAGAGAATTCCTTAGTTCCTGGACTTTCTGACAGCCTAGCGAGGTTTTTACCTGATCAGAGGTCTACAGATGCAGGCTGGAACACAGGAACCAAGTCTCCTTGGCTCCTTTAAGGCCCAGCACCTGCCCCCTCTTTCTCTCTAGCATGCTCCTTCCTACTCCAGACCCTTCCTTGCCAGAAATGCTCTTCTCCCTGTCAACTCTCCAGTTTCCTCTGACCTGTGTTGTGTCTCTTGAAGTTAGGAGGGATAGCAGAAATAGGTACAAGTCACTCTCCCTCGCTTCCTGGCTGTGTGCCTGACTTCTAACTATTAATGCAACTCACTAAAATACAGTTTGGATTTGGGAGGTACAACTCATGGTGGATTATTTGCTTGTTACTCCTAAGGCCCAAAATTTGATGCTGAGTTGGGGTAGGCATGCTACACCCAAACAAAACTAAACAGAAAAAAATCAATTCTCCTTAACTGTAAATGAAAGTCATCATAACACCTGTTTCAAAGAGTTCTCATGAAGGTGGAATGAGATTGGTATAGATCCCGGGCCAGCTAAGCAAAGTGAGTTGTTTATATTAGAGAGGTAGATGGGTAGCCTTGGGGTTGGTAACCCTGGCTATTGATCTAAAACTCCAATAAAACCCCTTAGAAACCACTAACTACACTACACTAAGGAAATGTGCTCAAGGAATCCAACACACTATTTATTTAATCTGCCTTGTGAGGTAGACAGGACATGTGAAATAATCTCCCCATCTTAAGGTAGCATGGGTGGTTTGTCTAAAGAGCTTGCAAAGAGTCATCCAAGTAGAAATGAAGCCACCCAAGTAGAGACCTGTTCCTTTAAGTCTCAATCCAGAGGTTCCACACCCAGTACTATATCTTAATCACCGTACCTATTAGTCTTCTTAAATTATGACACAGAGTCATTGGTTCTTTTCTCTTCTGAAAGTCTGTTTTATTGAAATGTATACAGTTTGATAAATAACTGCATTCTCCACCAAACCATAGGAGATGCCCATTCCATAGCAAAGGGCCTCCCCGTCACTGCCCCCTCATTCCTATAACAGGACATCTGTGCTATTCTGGTGTGCAATACCTTAGACACTCTGCTCATTTTAGGATTTCTCTGGGTTTGGCTGCTTTCTTCAGCATTATGCCTCTGAGATTCACCCACACTGTTGGTGACTCGGGTGTTAGCACCCCTGCTTTAGAGAACATCCTATCTAAGAATATTCTGCTTTAGAGAACATGCTATCTAAGAATATTCTGCTTTAGAGAACATGTTATCTAAGAACATTCTGCAGTGTCTCCTCTATCCATTCTGCTACAGAGGAACACTCAGAATCTTACCACTTTGAACTCTTAAGAGCTGCTTATAAAAATTCTTATCTGTCTTTTTGTGGATACACATTTTAATTTCTCCTAGATAAATATCTAGAAGAAAAAAGTTCCAGAGGACTTCTCCACAGGGTAGGTTTAATTGGAAACTGTCCCGTAGATTTCCAAAGTGGTTGAAACATGTCAAATCCACACCAAAAAATTTCAGGGTTGTGCTGTATCATTGCCATCATTTATTCGGACTTCTTAATTTTAGCCATTCTGGTGAGTGAGGAGTAAAATCTTATTGGGGTTTTCATTGTTCTCTTGTTGGCTAAGGTTGTCGACTGGTTCTCATGTTGCTGTGGATATTTTCCTTTGAGAAATATCTGTTTGCATCCAGCACCACCCCATTATAAAAAAAACGCTGTGATTTTAAAAAAAATTATTGAGTTGCAGGCATTATTTATATATTCTGAATTGATTTTTTTTATCAAGAAACATGTGACTTTTAATCCCAACCAGTGTTTTGCTTTTTATCTTAGAAATGGTATCTTATATGAACAAATTCGTTTGTGTCCATTTTTATGGCTTATTATTTTCTGTGTCTAAATATGTACTTTTTTCAGATCAAGAACATTTTCTCCTGAGGTTTTCTGCTCGGGTTTATGATTCATTTGAAATGTATTTTTGGTATATATTGTGAAGTGGAGACTAAGATGTATTATTCCTTATGAAAGTTTAGTTCTTAGAGCATTGCTTGCTAGAGACTTTCTGATCGAATAACTTTGACATCTTTGTTAAAGATAATTGCCCATGTATGCAGCTCCCTTCCTCTCTGTTGCGTTCTAATGACATATTTACTTATACAAAAATCACATAATTGGATCACTACTATACCTATATCCTGAAATCCAAATATGTAAAATTCTCCAGTTAATTTATTATTCTTGAAGATTACTTCCATATATTGAGTGTGTTTCTGTATGCATTTTGGAATGAGCATATCAATTTCTTTAAAAAAGTGCTTTGTGGGATTTTGATTGGCATTACGTAGAATGCAGAGCTCTGGTGGGGGAAGATTGACATTTTAACAGTACTGTTTTCCATATTATGAACCCTGTAATTCTCTCTTCAGTAAGGTCTTCTATCTGAGCCATATTGTATGAAAAGTTATATATGTATCTGGCAGATGGGTAGGATCAGTAACCAAGTCAGAAGCCAGCAACCAATCCATCTTCATGTTTGTACTGTGTTCTTTTAGAGTTCCAGCTGCTGCAGAAATGTCTCCAGTGTGCAGAGGGAATCTCAGTAAGTCAAACAAGGCTTCCCAGGCTTTAGGAAACTTGTGACTACTCAGAAAGGTTAAACGTTCTCCATTCTTCTTCGCTGCTGAGATACCACTTGTTCTCTTATGGTAAAATGCATGTTCTCTTATGGTAAAACTCACGGTGGATAGAGAACATTCTTTCCAGCCAGAAGCGTGAATTTCATTAGTCTTAACAATAAAAACCTGGAGTCAGATATCGAGGGCGAAAGCTGAACCATCAGAGAAGCAGAGCAGCCAGCCACCAGAAACTTCTTACCTCGACTAAATCTCAGACCAAATAAGGGCTCTTGTCTCTACGAATCCTCAGACTGAATGGGCAGAGATCCTGTCTCCACCTCCCTAGTGTTGGGATTAAAGGCGTGAGCCTCCCATGTGCTGGGACATGAGATCCCAAGTGCTGGAATCAAAGGTATGAGCCACCACTACCTGACCGCTATGGTTAAGTAATGGCTAGCTCTGCCTTCTGATCTCCAGGCAAGCTTTATTTGTGAGAACACAAACAAAATATCATACAAGACTAACCTCTGGACAACATGGCTCATTCAGAAAAGTTTTGGTTTAAGTCCTGATATTTCTTGCCACCATGGGTTTCCAATGTTCCTCTGCACTTAGCCTGCCAAAGCAATCTTCTAAAATGTAAATTACCATCATATCACTTCTAAGATTAAAATTTTCGTGTGGCTTCTGTTTCAGGAACCTATTGCTATACAGCAAAGCACCCCAAAATATAATGTCTTAAAGCCTGCAGGTCACTGTACAGATGGTAACAGGCAGTTCTTCCCCTGGTCTTGCCTGCATTCACACGTGTGGCTATAGTCCTGAGGCAATCCATGCAATCTATCAGCACATGCCAGTTCCCTAGTTCACACTTTCGAGAGTTCTGTACTTAGCCAGATTATTGGTCTGGACTTGGCCATATAGTCGCTGTCCACTTAGTAATCCACTCTAGGATTTCTTCCACGGTGGTAGAAGTGCCCAGGTAAGAGAAAGGTGGAATCTACAGTGACCCTTGAGGATGAGCCTTTGGAATTAAGACATCATTTCCGCCATGTTCTGGGGTCAAGGCAAGATCTAAGGTTAGTGTAGATTACAGAGATGAGAAAAAAAATCCTCACGGCTAATAGAGAACTGCAAAATATCATGCAACTGTTTGTTTGTGTTTCTAAGTTTCCCATTGGACTTAGAATAAAGTTTAAATTAATCATTTATTAAAAAATAAATTTGCATATTAAAAATAAAGCAAAAAAAATCCCTGCATATTCTAGCACCCGCTTCTCTCTCTGAATTAATCTTTTACCCGTGTCTCCTTAGCCTGCTGTAAATGGTTGCTTGCACTTCAGGGCTTTGGTACTTGGTGGTCCTTCTGCGTGGAATGCTCTTTTCTCAGTTCCGTGTGAAGCAGAATTCTGTTTGTCAAGTTCTGAAAGAGACTTTCCCAAATGCTTCTTCCAGACACCCCATGCTGCCTTGTCTGTCTGATTTTTGTGTGACACATAGCAATATCAGGTAAGTCTCTAATAGCTGACCTCTCACCCCGACTTTGAGCACTGTGAAAGCATGGTCACTGATTGCTCTAGTCTGCTCTCTGCTGCGGCGATAAATGCCATGGTCAAAAGCAACTTGGAGTGGAGAGGGTTCATTTTGGTTTATGCTTCCAGGTCACAACCCATCATTGAGGGAAGTCAAGGCAGGAACTGACGCAGAGACAAGTGAGGCAGGGGGCTTACTGGTTCACGCTCTGGCTCAAGGTCAGCTTCCTTTCTTATTCAGCTCACACCCACCGGCCTAGGGAGGCTGCAGTGCCATCCACCTCAACGTCAGTCAAGACAATTCTTTACAGACCATGCTGAAGGCCAGTCTGACCAAGGTAGTTCTTCAGTTGAGGTTCTGTCTTCTCAGGGGACTCAAGGTTGTGTCAAGGTGGTAAAAACTAACCGGCACACTGGCGTTTCCATTCACATTCCCACCCTCTTCCAGAACAGTTGATGCTCAATAGTGATTTGCTTAGTTAAGAAACCTTGAGTTTTTAAAATCCCTATCACTTTATGAAGCAGGACAAAGTGAACAAACAGATAAATCAATGGATGCATTTTTAAAAGACCTGTGGGGGTTTTTCCTGCTATTATTAAGTATCATCACCAAGTGACAGGGTATAGATTTTGTGTGCTGTATTAGGCAAGTGCATTCTCTGAGATTCAAATGATGTCTTCTGGGATAGAGATTAGCCACGTTGGGGCAGGATTTGAATAGCATGCACGAGACCCTGGGATGAACCCCAGAACTATGGAAAAAGTCATTTGCCAGAGTTTATGCAAACAGATTTATAATTATGAATAGGGTAATATATCTTAAAATTTTCAACTTGAAAATATGAATGGAAAAAGCTGTTTTATTTGTTATTAATCATTATTATTTTTAAATATTTCTCACTTATGATTATGGATTATGGATTCCACTTGAGTCCCAGGGCTTCAGGGCTGACACGATGAGCCGGACTCATCTAGACTCATGCAAAACCTGGAGTAACTGCTCTTGGCTTTGAGCCCGGCCCTCCTTTCAGAGCCTGCTGATGACTTAGTTTCCCCAGCTGCCTCAATATCCTCTCCTGGGCACCAGCTCTTCGACTTCTCTCCCCTAGAGCACAATTACCCACAGAGAGAAAGGAATTCCTATTCCATTATCCTGAAAGCGTGGTTCTGTTCCCGCTTCCTTCCAACAAAGAAAGTAATTTCGGCTTCTCTTTAAGCAGTCGAACACCTCCGTTCTGTTTTCCCATGGGAAGTTCTTTAAAGTACTGATTACGCACAATAGAACTTCGCTTATCAGAGCCAATAGCAAAGGTTTGACAAGAGGCAATTTATAAAAACTGTTTTTGTGATAAGAGTTTCCCCAGAAACTCTTTTCCAAGAGAAAGAATTAGAGCCCCTTAACACAAAAGGTGGCAACCCCGCCAAGCACCTGCCTGGGCATTTGAGTTTTCATATACAGCAGCCCTGTACATGCTGTGTCCAAAGAACATCTGCAGAGGTCCAGCTGTGACTCCTCAGGCTGCCAGGATTCCATCCTCTTCCAATCAAGAAAGGTTGCTGCCCAGGGACCGTCTGAATGCACTGCATGGCATGCCACCACAAACACACCTCATCTAGACCAAGGGATGATTTTTCTTTCCATGGACATGGACAACTCACAGTGTTTGCATATTATCGCTAACAAAATCTAATCATGGTTAGGTTAAAGGTACTTTAGAATGTACATGTAAGCAGTGCTCATTAAAACTTTATTTGTGTGTTATGAATATTCACTGAATGAATGAAAATGATCATTTGGAGTTTATAGTCTATAAATGTGTTAATTCACATTAGGTCTCTGGTCTTATTGGGTTGTACAACCTATTAAAAAATAAACAGCTCATAGAAACTGGTGTAGGAGTTCTGTTTGTGTGTTGTTTTCATTGGCTAATGAATAAAGAAACTGCTTTGGGCCTGATAGGGCAGAACTTAGGTCGGTGGAGTAGACAGAACTGAATGCTGGGAAGAAGGGCAGTCAGAGAGATGCCAGGGAGCTCCTGCCTGTTCTGTTTTATATACACAAAAATATATACAAACTATAAATTAAAATGGAGAAGATTAAGAATCATAATGCTTTTTAGTAATTATTTTGTTAATGATAAAATATTAATTTTCACTAAAATATTTTGTTCATTATTGGTATTTCTAGGAGGAACAATGCAACTAATTATATATTTCCTTAAATTTTGGTGATTTACTTCAAAGTCTGGTTTGTTTTCAGAGATCCACATGTAAAATACATTGTTGTCCACCCTTATTTACTAAATCTGATATTCATTATTTGATCATTTTCAATTTTTTTTTACATTATTCAATTTCATTTATCGAAGAATTTTATGGAAATTAGCTAGTATTTCCTATATTCTCAGACATTCAATCCAACTTTTTAATGAATAAAAGAGAAGTTGCTGTGTTTTCTATATTTTTGGCAAACAGGTTGAAGATTTATCATGTGAATGATTATGACGTCAGAAGGTTCATTTTCTAGGGAAACGGTTGAAGCAGGACATTAGTTGAGTGAAATAATCCAGACTCAGAGGAGACAGATGTCACATAGCTTCCTTCAGGTGTGAAGCCTCAATTAAATGAATATAAATATAAATGAAGTGGGAAGGAGACCCCTTGTGGGAAGGAAAAGCACTAAAGAGAGGAGGACAGGAGAAGACGATGGGGGCATAAACATGAGCTAAGCACAAATATTGCACACATATGAAAATGTCACAAATCCATTGTTTTATACACCAAAAATTAATAGAAGATATACAAAAGAAAGTTCAGTGTCTAAGTTTTCTTGGAGCGAAGCTGCAGAAGTTTTACCAGGTGACATGATGTCAGTTCAACAAGGAGATCAGAATGAGTATCTGTCTGCTTTCACACCGTTCTCGCTACAGCACAGATACTTTCTCAATTGTTCTGCAGTTCCCATCTTGATCTTAGGGAGTAGGTTATGCATTCTTGTTTCCTGCTGATGAAATTCTGATGACAATATTTGCTGCTATCTAACAGTGCAGAAGTCAGTATACACATGTATACATAACATGTATATGTGTAAATATTTGCATATATGTGTAAATATACATATTGTGTATATATATGTGTGTAAAAGTAAATTTTTTCTAAATGTTGTCACTTTTTTTTTTCATTTGACAACTTTATTCTTCAGTGTTTGGGATCTGAGTTCAAGGCCTTCAACATACCTGCTGGCAAGGGCCGTGTCACTAAACCACACATCAGCTTCACATATGACCAACCCTTTAAGAAGAGTGCACAGATAGGCCACGTATCTTCCCGGGGTACACATGACTTACCTCAGTGCTTCTCCACCTTCCTAATGCTGTGACCCTTTAATACAGTTCCTCATGCTTTGGTGACCCCAACCCTAAAATTATTTCATTACTATTTCATAACTGTAATTTTGCTACTGTTATGAGTCATAATGTGAATATCTGATGTGTAGGATATCTGATATATGAACCCCTAAAAGGATCAAGACCCACACCCCAGCTGCTGACATCCTTTTACCTAAAGAATCTGGAATATTTGGGTTGGGGCTTCACCCTAGCCCCTGGCATCCATATATCCAAGGAGTCTAAAATGTTTGGGTAGAAAGTTCCATTCCAAGCCTCCTTCCCTGGGAGTTGCCTCAGTCCAGACTCCACCTCTGGGAAAGCCAGCCAAACAGAGACCCTTCCCCAGAGAGGCCCAAGACCACTCCCACAGGTTATTTAAACTGCCCCCCAGAGAACAAACAAGTGGTCTTCTGGTCTTCCTTTCCCCTCTCCGTGGTTTTCCAGTATTCCTTCCCTTCTCCAGAGTGCTGCATCCCTTAAACCTGGGCTTTTCCTAATTGAGTTTGATTTGGTCTAGTTTGCATTATTGCATCGGTGGAGAGGTTTATTGGGCCAGAAAAACTTCTCAGTTGAGAACCCCTGATTTACATGATCCATCCTTAATAATCAAAGCTTATTTACCAGATTCCAGTTGTTCTGATTTTCACAGAATGAGCTCCACCCTAACTGTATAACTATATAATATCTATAATATTATGTATCAGATTTATTTGTTCTTGTTTTTATGTGTGTAGGTATTTTGTTTATATGTATTGTTTATGTACCATGTGAACGCAGTGTCCAAGGCCAGAAGAGGACAATAGATCTGCTAGAACTAAAGTTACAGAGAGCGTGAGCCTCCATGTCGGTGCTGGGAATTGAACCCCGGTCCTCCAGAAGAGTGGTCAGTGTCCTTGACAGCTGAACCATCTCTTCAGTTGAACTGTCTCTTCAGGTCCTGTTCTACATCTTTCTTTATGCTGTCACTCATCAAAGTATGGTTCACTGACCAGAAGCACTGGGTCTCATGTGGAAGTGTATAAAAATATAGATTCTAGGGGTGAGCCAGCCCTATTGCATGCATATTTTAACAAGACCCCCAGGTGAGTCGAGCACACACTCAGGTTTGAGAGTTCACTGTAGGAAATTCTGGCTTCTGCAGCTTGTTAAGGAAAAATGAAGCAAATGAATTCAACACATGGGACAATTTCAGATTCTTTGTTTTCCTTCAAATCAAACCACTTGCCTCATTGGTGCTAACACTTGGTTTTTTTAAAAGAAGTCACTTTCTACGCAGGACGTATCCTCTTCGGTGCCTCTTTCCCTAGTGACACAGAACCAGTTCTCTCTACAGTTCATTGTAAACAAAACCTAGCAAGACCTCCCACTCAGTCAACACCTGTATTTTCTGTTGAGTCTAGCCAGCCTCCACTCCGTGTATTGTTCCATCCACGTGTCTTCTAACCTCTGCCCGTGTTTTCGGTGAACCTCTTAATAATATTTGCTGACAAACAAATGCATTTTAGTTTACAGTCATATTATTTTCCACATGTGATTCCAGCCATTTTGCCCCATGACAAAGAACATAGAATATGTGTAGGTCCTTCTAGGTATACAGACGAAGCCCAGGCTTCACTTTTACAGACATTCTTTATCTTTCTGAACATGCGTGCAACAATACTAACACACTAGCAATGCAATGCACACATACTAACTCTAAAGGTTTTCGTTGTGGTTATTATTTTCTTGAAGGGAGACATTTTTAAAAAATACTGGATCTAGACTCATAACACTTAAACTACTGCTTAGTTAAATGAAGACAGATATATCTGTTTTAATTTTTATGTACTCTGTGTATACGGTGTCAGTGTATGTGTGCTTACATGTGTATGGGTGCACATGTGTAGACCAAAGATTGAGGTTGGAGATCATGCTCAACTGTTCTCCAACTTACATATTGAGACAAAGTCTCTCACTGGAACCCAAACCTCACTGACTTAGCCCATCTGGCTAGCCAGTTTGCTCCAAGAGACCTGTCTCTGTCTCCCTCCCATCTCCCCAGTGTTGGGATCAGGTGGACCACCACACCCACCTGGATTTAACCCCTGGATTCTTAATTTGTCCAGACAGCCTCCTGGCCAATTGCCTTGCTGTGCATGTCAGTATAACGTTAGGCTTGACATACATATTAATGATAGCTAGATATAAATATAAATATGCACTTTGGATAATCATCTTCATTTCCACCTTTTCTCCTTTGTCTGACTTGCCATCCACCGTCTTACAGCTTAGTGGAAATCAGACACTGATGGGAACCAATGCCTCTGCTGGGGCATCCATCACAGGACACCGACCACTTCTGAACTCACGGCCATCCACTATCACCCTTCTCCTGAAGCTGAGGGAAACAGCAATAGAGCAATTCTGCCTGACAACAGAGAAGAGTCCAGAGATGGGGGTTGTTTAAAGCAGGTAGAGAGAACACACTTTGAGAGAATCCCCTCTCAGCCCCTGCACTGCCCCTTTGCTTGCACCCTGGAGATCCCCCGTCTCTGATTCTGGAGCTCATTTCACACCCTTCTAAGGTGTGATATGGATGAATCCCACAATTCATTGATATAGACATTCTTAGTCCTCCAGACACACATGTGCCTGCACACTAACTCTAAATTAAACTCACAGCTCTCTTAATCACACCTGGGAGATTTTCTTTTCTCTTTTGCTCTGGAGCAGATGGTCCTCTGAGGCTGCGATGGAGGCTTCTCTCCCTTTCTGCCACGCGCTAAAGCTGGCTTTTCTGTCACTGAGGTTTAGACAACAATGCTGGCCTTACCACAAAGTGTCTCATCGTCACTGCTTTGCTTATTAACTAAGGCCTTCCAGCCATAAATAATACCACAGCAATGTTTGAGCAGAACAGAGGCCATGGCCCAGTCTTCCACATGTCTTTTGTCTCTGATCCTTGCAAACTGCTTTTGCTTGTGTTTGACAAAACATCAAAACTGTATTTCTTCAATTTCTTAATATTTAATTTTTTAGAAAAGCCTTCATCTTGCCCCAAACTTGTGCTCTCAGGAACATAAGTCTGCAGTGTGGGTGGGGTAACCAGACCCTGAGCTCAGTCACATGACTCGCTTCAGCCTGTGGGAGATTAGCAGTCCTGAAAGGAGAGGAGACTTCTGTAGGCTCTGTTGTTGGTCTCTAAGAGCTTGCTCTTATGAAACTCAGCAACACTCATGAGAAGAGCAAGCCTGGGCAAGTTCACTGGTCCCACACTGAAGTATTATAAAGTAGATGTGATTTATCCAGTTCAGATTACTGTTGGGGAGACTCTCAAAATTGTCAGAATCAAAATGGGGTCACTTTTGTCAGCCTTAACCAATAGATAAAGCCTTGAGGTTACAAAGAAGGGGGTCTTAGGAAGGTGCACCTGATTATAAGAATTATGCGATAAACACTCTGCTGGCACCCCAACCCCACACCAAGGCTGCACCTTACACAGAAATGCTTCTCTAAGGCCTCTGTCCTAAACTGCCTTTGACCAATGACATCCTTCTTACTGATCCTGGCAGCCAAAGGTTATATTCCCCAGATAGCTTACATAATTCTCATTTTTGATTTCAGACCTTTTTCATTGCCTCGGCCTCCTGAAATACGCTTACCGTTGGCCGTAGGGTCCACACCCCATTGCAAAGCTTTGCCAGTCCCAAAGAAAGCTCTTTATCCTTGCAGAATGGGCCTCTGGCTGCTGTCCAAGGTGACCAGCTTCGGACAGGTAAGCCTAGCCAAAATTAGGGAAGCCATGTTTGTAATTGAACTTGAATTGATTCAAGAATCAAGGCCATGAACATTTACTGGTGCAGGCACTTGGCTGGCGCTTTGTCGTTAACCAGATCCCCACTCAGACAAGCACCCCTCTTCACACATTCCCGACCCCACCTTCCCAATTGCCTGATTCTCATCAACATTTGAATGGGATCTACTTTTTTCTAGCCCTCAGCTCCTAAGCAATTGCCCCTACCAGTCTATTAGTGTTTGTTTTCTTTTGGCGCCTGTCTTACTCCCTCCTCAATAGAGATTTCCTTACTCTCCAATCCTACCTTTTACCTCCCATTAACTCTGGAACTGGAGACAGCTTTGTCACACCACAGAAACTCTTCTTCCTGGGCTAATCGTGGTTTTTGCATCGTTAAATATAAGGAATAAAACCCTCCATTCCTTTTCTTTTTCTTCATGCCTACTATCTTTGCAGGTTTGACATTTTGATAATCCATTAATTCCCAAAGCCTCTTTCTCATTCCTCTGCCATGAGCCCCTCCTGGGTCTCCTCTGCTGAACCTCACACTGCTCCTGGGCATCCTCATCTCTTCTCTCAGGTGCTGGTTGATTTCCCAGGAGTATTCTTCTCTTATCCCTGTGCCTGGAGTAATCCTATCTACCTAGTTCCCAAGAACAGGGCACAGACTCCCGGGTCTCGAAGCCTCACCTGTTCCCTCACCTGTGCTCTGACACCTGGACTCCACTAGACATCCCATGAGCAAACATGAATGGTTGAAAATATAACCCATCATTTGCTTCTTTCAGACGTCTCTTCCTGGTTCACCATGACTCTGAACAGCTCCTTCCCATGACCTAAGCCAGAGTCCTTTTTGTTTCTCTCGTAGCTCCTTTCCTAGCCCAATCCATTTCCAGGTCTTGTAATATTCTCTTCCTAAAATATCTTCAGTCTGTACCCATCTCTCTACCAGCTGACTGAGTTCAAGCTACTGTGACCATGGCCTTGATAATTACTTCACGGGGGGCCCAACTTGCTTCTTGTCCACACCTTTCCTGACTCCACCCCATTTTCTATATTACAGTCAATACTATTTGCCTCAGTTACGGTTGAGTTACTGGGATAAAAGACCATGGCCAAAAGCAACCTGGGGAGGAAAGGGTTTATTTCCTCTTACAGTTCTACATCATTGTTCCATCTCTGATGGAAGTCGGAGTAGAAATTCAAAGCAGGCACCTGGAGGCAGGAACTGATGCAGAGGCCAGGGAGGGGGCTGCTTACTGGCTTGCTCCTCATGGCTTGCTCAGCCTACCTTCTAATAGAATCCAGAAACACCTGCCTAGGGGTAGTACCCACATACACTCTGGTGAGCTAGGCTATCTCATATCAACCATTAATTTAGATAACACCCCCAAAGACTTGCCTACAGGCCAATTTTATGAGGGAATTGTCTTTTCAATTAAATAACCTATGTCAAGCTGACAAAAACAAACAAACAAACAAAAAAACAAAAAAAACCAAAACAACAACAACAAAAAAACCCAAAAAACCTGACCAGGACGCCAACTTTCAAAATGAAAATTCAATTGCATCAGTCTCCTGCTTGGAAGCTTTTAATGGTTTTCTGTTGCCTGAAGTTTTGGAAGGCTATTTGTAGTCTTGACCCTAGCTTATGTCTTCAGCTTTCCCTCCTGACGGTCCCTTCTTTGAGTAAGTAGAAACATAAAGAACTTCTTGAAAGTTGCTCAAAAAGACCTTATTTTTTCTCATTGAATCTTCTGCACATCTGAAACAACTATATCCAAGTGTCCCCCTGACAGCGTAGGGAAGAGGCACTCCCTGCCCTCAATCCCTCTTCTTACTTTTGTACCTACTCCTCCTCCTTATACCCAGTGGCCTTGTGTCTGGTCTATCTTCCGGGCTGAAATTCCTACAGTCAAGGATGATGTCCTGTTAGTCATTAGATCTTCAGAAGCCATCATATTTGGGAACTAACAAGTTCTCAATAAATAGTTAACTGGCTATTCAAGAAAATCAATTGTTTTTCTAGCTTGTATACTATCAACTAAGATCTTTTAGTTCCTCAAAGATTTCTTCTTCTTGCCTATCATGTACAAATGGATTTTGTTCTCCTTTTATTGGCACAATCTTTAGGCCCTATAAAAATGTCCTCAATTCTTTTTACTAGCTATGTCAGAACAATAAGTATCTCGAGTTTCCCGCCTCTAATAACTGCCATAGGGAGCCTGATACACTAATGCTCGCTTCAATAAGCCAAAGTTATTGTTAAAACAAACTGAGCTACCTCCAGATCACCTCGCATTTTAAAGGGCCCACTAAAATTGATTCTGTGGAATAGGCTTTTAAAAAAATATCCCCCTCAAGGAGGGACGATAAACAGGGCGGGCTGTTCCCTCAGACAACACAACCTATTTGGAGACGCAGTACGTCTCACTCAGCTGGGCAGGAGGTAATAATGCCCACTGGCACAGTACAGTCAGAATCTGGGTCTGTTCGCACTAATGGGTTCAGAGTTCTGAAGGATTTGGAGAACAAATGACTCTGGTTTCAACTTTGCACGTCTATGGAAGTGCTCAGGTATGACAGGGGTGCAATTTGTTCATTTGTGTGATGGGAGCAACAGTGCACACAGAACTGTAGCTGGAAATGTCTTATTTGTGAGTACCGCGTGTTGTCAAAAATGGTGAACTGGGCATCACAGCTCTGTACCTAAAAACCCTTCACTGTGTGAAATCTGTTGTTGATATCACAAAGGTTATAAAAGCTTTCACACACACTCAAACACCCACACACTCACACTCACTCATACACACACTCACACACATACACTCACACACTGACACACTCACACACATACACTCACACACTGACACACACACTCACACAGAGACACTCACACACTGACACACACACATACACACTCACACACTCACACACAAACACACACTCATACACACACATTCTTCATTCTGGGACTTCAATTTAATATCTTCTAAGATATCAAATAGAAAATAGTAATAAACAACATATTTCTCACCCCACCTGGGTCCCACTTTCCAGTGTTGGAATTGAAGGTCCTTAGAACAACGAAGCTGGAATTATTTCAAAACGGGGAAGAAAGCTCTAAATTTTATTTGTAGACTTCTTGTGTGTTCATGAAGTCAGCTGGCTTTTTTTCTGTTTCTAAACTTTTATTTATGCGTATGTATGTGTGCCTGTATGCGTTTATATGCACCACATGTATGCAGTACCCACAGAGGCCAGAAGTGTAGTGGCCTTTCAATTGTATTTTAATAAATAAAGACTACCTGAAGATCTGATAGTAAAACAGTACCACTGGTCAGCCTTGCAGACCAGGTTATGGTAACACAATCTTTTAATCCCAGTAGCTGCAATGACACACACTTTTGATCCCAGTAGCCACTCTAGTTGCCATAGAAATCGGGTGGTGCACACCTTTAATCCCAGCTCTAGAGAGAATTATAAAATGGGAGAAAACAGCTCTCAGACACACAGTCTCATTCTGAGATTCCAGGAGGCAGGATCACCATTTCAGACTGAGGTTGAGGTAAGAGCCAGTGGCTGGCTGTTTTACTTTGCGAATCTTCAGGTTGAACCCCAATTTCTTACCCTGAGTTTTTATAAATCGCTCTTCGCAGAGGGCATCATATCTCCTGAAAGTGGAATTAAAGGGGATGTCAGCTTCTGTGTGAGTGCTGTGATCTGAACCCAAGTCCTCTGAAGCATGGAATCATCTCTCCAGCCTCGGGCAGCTGGCTCCCTTGATCCCTGCTCACTGTGCTCAGCACCAAAATGAAATGTAGTCTCAGCTAGAACGCATAACCTAGACAGACACAGAGAGAAAGGTGACAGCAGACACAGCTGACTAGAAACCCAGGCAGGATCCATAGGGGTCAGCTGCCCAAGGACACTCCAGTGGGGATGGGAGGCCATGAGCCGTCTGTTGGTTTTTGCACGTTCTGATATGTTTTTCACAGCAGTTGTATTGTTTTTCTTTAAATTTAAAAAAACTTTGCTCTCGCGGTGTCAATAGGGTGAATCAGAAAGTGTGAGGAAGCATATCGTGCAGCAGGGAGAAAGGCTGAGACGAGGAAGTGCGGGCTTCAGCAGAGGAGCAGAAATGAGTGTCAGGAAAGGGGACCAGAGAGGGTCAGCCAGCCTGCTAACCTCCGGCCGGGCAAGATTATTATAGCCCGCCTCCACCCTGGGGTGCAGAACCTGCTTTCATAACCCTGCCAGACCTTTGCTTTTCAGTGGAAGAAATAGAGTTTAATATGTACACTGGTCTGGAGATTCTCTTTCCAGCTGTTAAAAATAAAAATTATGAGAACATAGACATCTAATGACTTTACAAGGCACTGGAGCCTAAAACTCTTGATGGCTCATTACTCAATGCCTCCATGTATGTACACACACATATATGTCATATAATATGTATATAAATTATATAAATGTCCATGGACGTGTATATATAATTTTAATATTTTATAGACACATTGTAAACATGTACCTCTATATGAACAACATACACATAAAGCATATATAAAAACAGGAGCTTAAGTGATAGGCGACAGCCATTCTAGCACAGGAATTTCTTCCCTGAAGACAGAGCACTGCCTGCTAGGCTTGCTGTTCTGGAGGTAGGCTGTAGGCAAGAAGAGAGATAGCTTCGGGGACTCGTGTGCACGCGTACCGAGTAGGAGGGAGGTCAGGAGGGCGAGGAGCTGCAGACGGTGGGGAGAGATTTACTTGGGCTTCTTGTTGCTAGTAAACTCCTTCCTTTCCAAAACAAACAAGAAAGGGCAACTTTAAAGACTGATGTCCCTAAAAATTCATAAACCTGAGACAGTACAGAGGGGCTCTAAAAATGACATGATCATGGAAACCAACAGCTGTTCTCCCTTTTAGAGCCTTGGGTTTTCATGGCCATGTTGGGGTGAGTATGAACAGGCACTGGGTCCCCACAAACAAGGAGCTGGAATCACAGGAGTCTGCACACTCAGTGAAAGGACAGACTAGGGGAACTGCATCACAAATGACACAAATGAGGAGGAGGAAGGTTCGTGGCTAAGACCTGAGACTATGAAAGTGTGGGACTTGAATTCACACTGCTTGTATGTACCCCCCAGCAAAACGACTGATATTAGTGAGCCGTTCATCAGAGCAGCTCAGTATGGAAAGTGGAGGCCAAAGCAAACCTTCTCTGAAGGAATAGGCTTCACCCCTATTCTCCTGGGGTTCCTACAGATAAAGTCCTGAGAAAAAGATACTGAGAAACCAGATAGAAGTCTATATAGGGTTCCAGAGAGAGGAGATGCAGAGAACAGTAAGGCGCCATAGCCCATCAGAAAAATAAGTGCTGAGAATTTTCTGGATTAGCAACTGCAACAAATCCCAAGCAGGATAATGAAAAGAAACCCACACTTTGCCACATTGTAGTGAAGCATCTTTAATACAATAGGCAAAGAGAAGGTTTCAAAAGCAGCCAGAGGGAAGCTCCAATCTTAGCCACAGTAAAGGACTGATGTTACCTCCTCTGCAGCTACAGAGGGAGCCAGCAGCAAGAGGGACACTGTCCCCAAAGGGCCCAGAGAGAGCAGCTGCCATGAAGCCTAGAGTATCTGTGAAAACAAGTTTTGGGGAAACAGCAAATAAAAAAAGTATCTTTCGAAGGCATGTCAGGGGAGTTTACTGCCAACAGAACTTCCTAAATAGCCTCTCTAGTCATCCCTCCTTCTCCCCAGATAGAAGGCCACGGCAGGAACGTGGCCATGAGATGTACCAGATAGAATTTCTCCATAAACAGTCTTCTTTCTCTGCCCCTCCCAGGTCTTCTCTACCATTAGTTCTCTGTTCTCGGGGTTCCCTGGACAAGGTAGGTGCACTGCCCCCTCTTTTCCTACCTCACTGTAGAAGCTGCACGTAGGAGCTATGAAGAGTTCTCTGCGCTTTTAGACTGGGCTGTCTTCACCTGATGAAAAATGAGCCTATATTCATACTCAAGTGACTCTCAGAAAGGACCTCTCCTCCCGCAGGTTCCCAAGGAGGCAGGGCCTGCTCAGTTGACACAAGGAAGAGATTAATGTCCTTTGTTTTCCAACCAGCCTGATAATTCATCCCTACTTACAGTAGTTCAATTTACTTGTTACCGGTTGGTATTTGGGAGCCACTAATAGCTCTGTCAGGTAAAGTGAAAGAAAAGCAATGGGGAAACACCAGGAGGCATAATTAAAATGAAGTGCTAAGAACCCTGCCCATCAAAAAGCCCTGTTCGCTGTGGCTCGGGCACAGTTCATTAAGGAGACCCGCCAGCTGGAAAGGAGCAGGCGACTGTGTGCCAGAGTGAACCTGTCCACCAGGCCTGGAATAGCCTCTCTCTCTTCCCTTCCTCATGGGGGGAGAGGGGGGTCAGGTTTAATGAAGCCAGAGCTTTGGGGAGTCCTCAACACCCCTCCCTAGGCAGGAGTCTCAGCCCTGCAGTGAATGTTCCAGGACCGAATCTTTGTAGCGTCCTGTGGGCTCCGGAGGTTGGATTGACTGTTCTTCAGGGTCTTGGCTGTCCATGAAAGCAAACTTTTATCTCAGAATGGAGGAAGTGAATACCAATGTGAGCAAACATGCAGGCCACCCCCAAGGCAGCTGAGTAATAATTCACAGTTTTCAAATAAAGCTGCCATTCCATTGCCCTCCTCGGGCACGGAGCCGGCCTCCTGTGCTTCATAGAATATACTTGATGAAATTGGTGGAAACTGTCAGCATTCCCATTCTGCAGATAGGAAACATGGAGGGGAGCCGTCAACCAACAGGGGTCCCATGGTTTCAAGGCTCAGCTTTCCAGTCCAGTCCTTTTTCATGCAAAGACAGCCTGAGAGGTAAGCCAGGAAGATAAGGAATAACTTTGGTTCACATCGCCTAAGTTCTCCTTGTGAGTCAGGGGAGGCTCAAGGTGTCACAATTTAGCTCCTCCAGTCCCCACAGTGGTGCTGGTGAATAGGTACTATCTTATTCCCATGCTGCAGATGGGCACAAAGGCCTTGAGAGGGTTGGTTTCTTGTCCCAGGTCATACAGCCATCAAAATGGCTGGGATCAAATACATTGGAGCGTTTGGCCTTAATCTCTTTGTGAGTATTTCCTTTCGTCCTTCTTTCTCGTCGCCTCTGTACCAGTCATCTCTTCCTTCCTCTTTTCTCCTCTTATCTCTAAACAAGGGCCTGGTAACTTCTAAAATGTAGGCAAATATTTTAAAAGGTAAATTTGTGTTCCTTTGGCCCTCAGTGCACTCCTATAGAAGGTTCTCGGTCTGGGTTGGGTCTTTCTGGCTTGCTTTGCTATGGAGGAAGATTAGGATTTAAGCATTTGTTCTTGAAGCTAATGGCATGAGACACGACAGACACTCTATGGATAGCAGGAAACCTGGCTGGCTGGACCAACCCAGGCATTGGCAGTGTGAGTTAGGGCTGAGATTAATGAGCCATCACTTTATCTTTGTGACCCCACTCAAGAGGCACATCCAAGACTGTCCCAAGGCTGGCATCTCTAAGTGCATCCAGGTGCAATGGTTTTGTTTCCTTGTCCACAGCCTGGAAAGATACGTGCTGGAAGAGCCAACAGGGAAGGCCTGCCCAGGATTTTCTGTCCTATAATTCCCACAATAGCAGGTGTGCATGGTGGCCAGCCAGACGCTGAGATGACTATCTCACAGTGTCACATGCGAGGTCTATCAAACTGTGGAGCACCAGAACTTTGTGACCGGCCAGATTCCAAGGCTATCTTTGTCATCAGTGTCACCCATTGTACTCACTGTCACAGCTTCACCGGGATGTGGCAATACCTTGCAATTGTTCTTGTCCTTGGCGCAGTAACTAGACAGTACGTCTGAGACATCTTAGACAATATCAGGTCACTGAACTCTGCTTTGAATTATTGTAACCACTCCCAGCCATTTGCAGGCAGAAAAGATGTCACTGTCACAGAGATAAGGAATAAAAGACAAGTCACAATTTTGTAGGTCACTCTATTCAGAGGGCCCACCGTAAGAAAACAGTAAAAAGCAGTGAAAGTGGAATTCCCAGGCTGTTGTTAGGGCCTGTGTGAATAAGGCAGGGGTATTAATAGAAGTTTCTGTCTTGCCTGGTCCTGCAGCCGTTCAGTCCCAAAGAAACACACAGAGGTCTACATTAATGTTAAACTGCTTGACCTATTAGCTCAGGCTTCTTATTAACTAATTCTTACACCTAAATTAGCCCATTATTCTTGTCTGTGTTAGCCACGTGGCTTGGTACCTTTACCAGTGAGGCAGTCACATCTGTGTCCTCTCAAAGGGGTGGATTACTGCGGGACAGTGGTCTTGTATTGTTTTAATAAAATGCTGATTGGCCAGTAGCAAGGCAGGAAGTATAGGCAGGGCAGTCAGGAAGGAAGTAGAGTTGGGGTGATGAGAACAGGAGAATCCTGGGAAGAGGAAAGACACAGTCTGCAGTCATCACCCAGCTGCAGAGGAAGCAAGATAAGAATGCTTCACTTATGAAAGGTACCAAGCCACATGGCTTACATAGACAAGAGTGATGGGCTAATTTAAGATATAAGAAAGAGTTAATAAAAAGCTTGAGCTACTAGACTAATGAGTTTATGATTAATATAGACCTCTGTATATTTCTTTGGGACTGAACGGCTACGGGACAAGGTGGGACAGAAAGCCCTGACAACACAGGAAGCGTTGAAGATAAGCAACATAGTAAGAGTGTCTCCTGCACTGGGTGACAGGCAGATGTGTGGAAAAAGATTGTCCCAACTATGGATGCCATCTTGTTATGGGTAACCACCCAGAGATGACCACTCAGACACAGTGAAAAGTGAAAATCTTTATTCCGGCAGCTGGGACCATACCAGGTATTCATGGACATGAGTGTGTCCCTGAGTGTCTTGGCATCTTGGTCGGCAGCTGCAAGGGGGTCCATACAAGTAGAGGTTTAACAGGGCTAGGGTAAGTAGTCAGCTGGAGGGGTTCCACATAGTCAGTTTGACAGAGGTTAAGTTAGCTAGGACATCCCAACCTTGGGTTCTTAGGATAGAGTTTGGTAATTTTCAGTGGAATTCTCCATTAAGAAGATCAAATTCTCATTAAATCTAAAACGGCCTAGCAAGAATACAAAACGGAGGAACCTCTGCACTGTCATTCCCTATCACAATCTGAGTAGGTAGACCTCTGCCGTGGCTCATTTGGAAGACAACCCATGGAACTTACTGTTCCTTTTTAGCTTTCGGACGGCGAGAAGAAGGTAGGAGGAGGTAAGAGATGCAGCTGCCAATTGGACAGGCATGAGAGGTAAGGCATCGGTAGACTATTGTAGATGACAGACCACCCACAAAGGAGAAGAGAGTGAGCACAATGAACGTCTTCAGTGTGACCCTGGGTCTTGCTCTCTGCACCTTCATCAAGAAAGGAGTCAACATGGCCATTTGGAGGTGAGGGAAAGGCTGAAGTCAAAGGACTAAAACTGTCATTTGTCCCACTAACTACGATGGTCATAGGTAGGGGTTAGGTAAGTCTGTCTTTGTCCCCTTCCCCCACCACTGCTTCCGTTCATTCTCTAAGCTATACTAAACCATCATTTCTCCCCAAAACGGCCTCCTAGAGATGGCACCGCAAGACTTCCCTTGCTCTCTGGCTTATCATTGGTTTGTACTAATGGGAAGTGCTCGCATAGATCAGGAAATAGAAGAAGGAGATGGGAGTTGGAGAAACAAACCCGGGAACTAAGGGGTCCTTGATTCAGCACCTTCTTGCTGGTAGGGGAGAAGTGACCCTGCTTCTATGGAAACAGATCTAATGGGGCTGCACCGGGGTGATGATGGCTTGCATAGTTAGGAATTTCTGGGCACTAACTTGAGACTCTGTTAAAGAGAAGGATGAAGGAAGCAGGGGAGGGAGGGTAGCACACAGAAACAGGAAGGGAGAGGCAAAGCACAAGGCAGGGAAGGAGAGAAACAATTGTATGATTGTGTGATTGTATGAGAGCCCTTTCCCTTTGCTACACCCACCGTCCACTCCTTAGTCCCTATAATCCTCCTTTCATAAGTAGGTATCTTCATAGAAGCATGATTTGTAATAGCCAGAACCTGGAAACAACCTAGATGCCCCTCAACTGAAGAATGGATAAAGAAAATGTGGTACATTTACACAACGGAGTACTACTACTCAGTGGTAAAACAACAACAAATAAAAATGACATCTTGAAATTTTCATGCAAATGGATGGAACTGGAAAAATCATCCTGAGTGAGGTAACCTAGGCCCAGAAAGAAGAACATGGTACGTACTCACTCATAAAGTGGATACTAGCTGTAAAGCAAAGGATATTGGTATAGTTCATGACTCTAGAGAAGCTAAGAAACAGGTGAACCCTAAGAAAAACATGTACCTGGAAAGGGGAAACAGACAAGATCGTCTGACAAAATTGGGAGCATGGGGGTGGAGGGAGTAGGGAGGACAGAAGGGAAAGAAGGAAGAAAAAGGGGAGGAGAAAGGAGAACTTGAGGGAACAGGATAGTTGAGCTGGAGGAAGGACAGAGATGAGAGCAAGGAAAGAGATATCTTGATTGAGGGAGCCATTATGGAGCTAGCAAGAAATCTGACTCTAGAGAAATTCCCAGGAATTCACAAAGATGACCCAGCTAAGACCCTAAGCAATAGAGGAGAGGGTGGCCAAACTGGCCTTGCCCTGTAGTCAGAGTGATGAATATTTTAAATATGACCATAAAACCTTCATCCAGCAACTGATGGAAACAGAAGCAGAGACCTGCAGCAGAGCACTGGACTGAGCTCCCAAAGTCCAGTTGAAGAGTGAGGGGAGGGTGAGAATATGAGCAGAGGTCAAGACCATGATGGGATACCCACTGAAAAAGTTTATCTGAGCAATGGGAGCTCACCAACTCCAGCCAGACAGTGAAGGAACCAGCATAGATACAAACTAGACTCTCTGAATGTGGGTGACAGTTGTATGGCTGGGGCAGACTGTGGGGCCACTGACAGTGGCACCAGGATTTATCCCTACTGCTTGCACTGGCTTTTTTGGAACCTGTTCTCTTTGGATGGATACCTTGTTCAGCCTAGATATAGTAGGGAGGGCCTTGGACCTTCCCTGTCTGAGAAGTGGATGGAGTTGGGGTGGGGTGTAGGGATAAGTCCCGCCCCTTAGGGGGCGTGTTCGCCTCGGGCTAATGTTTACCTATAAATCTGGCGAGGGTGCTGGCAGTGCTTGCTTCTGCTTTCCTGGTCTCCGCGGGAACAGTGGTTCTGTAAGTCTATTTCCCCATTAAAGTTGTATATATTTTTACAGTCTGCATTCGTTTACACCATTACAATGGGGGATTAGGTGGAGTGAGGAAAGAGGTGGAGGGGGAGGGAGGGAGTGGGAACTGGGATTGGTATGTTAAAATGAAAAAAGATTGTTTTCTTTTAAAAATAAATAAATTAAAAATAAACAAGTAGGTGAGGGGGTTTATCATAAATAATCCAATGACCGAACTTGAAGCTGAACACACAAAAAGGGGTGGCAGGGAACGTGAGTCAAATAATCCCAAGATAACTCCAAAAGAATATTCCAAGATTATTCTTTATTGTAAGGGAAAAAACTAACAGAACAGGAAGTCGAACCTCAAGGTGTGGAGCGTGGGAACAAGAGAGAGAGAGCTGGGCGGGCCAGCAGTTTTCTCTGAGTACCCAAAAAGTCATGCCTCAACCTGGTCCAGCCTCTTAAAGGTCACTGGCTGAAGGAGGTCCCTATCACAAACTGCTATTAACAAAGCAAAATTTAGTAACTTTTACTTCAGAAAAATTTGTCAGGTTTCTAAAAGTAAACATTCTGGCCTTTTAAAGAATAGAAACACATTTAAAAAATTACCCCTTCTGTCATTTTTCTGTTTTCAATTAAGTGGCTGAATGACCCAGTAATTATGTCTAAAGAGATGCACTGGCCACAGCTTTCCCATTGATCAATAGCTCTAGGCTTTGGTGGTCCATCTACCCACTGACTTGTTCAATGTCTACTCTCCTTCTTAGTTTATTCAACTTTTAAGAAATAAGACTCCATGGCTGCACTTTGAATAAACGCTGGCTTATTGACTGTGGGGTCTTTTGGGTCTGCTTTTGTATAGATCTACTGACTTTTATAATAAGGAATTGATTCTTAAGAACTGTACCTAAAAACTGAAAACCCTTCATATTGATTATCTTTCCTCACAGGCGAAAGCCCAAAGACATCAAAATCTTAGGAACAAAAGAAGTAAAATAACTGGATATTTTTTGCTTGGTGTTCCTTTCTTCTATTCCACTTAAATCTTATAAATATCACACACACACACAATCAAGCTGATTAAAAGTGAGATAAGGCAGAGAAGCTAGACACAAACAGCCATTCTTCACAACTCCACTGATCAGCAGGCTCCCTGGCCAAGCAACTTTCTCCAGGCTAGAATTTTATACCCGCTGAGAAACTGGGTGATGGAAACAGAGGGGAAAATAATTGGGGGAGAAGCCTATCTAAGTTACAAATGTTCAAAGAATGGCTCCTTTAGCCTAACTCAACACTAAAAAAAGTAACTCTATTATATAGCATCTTTTCTTTCACTCTCTATCATAAATTGCCTCCCAGAGTAAATTTATTTGTGACTGGCAGAATGCATGTCTCAAATAGAGATGAAACTGAATGTTTTTAGCTGAGATTTGAAACAACAACAACAATAAAAAGCTAGAAATCCAATGATGTCTTGCTGCTTTCCTGTGGAAGGACATCTAAGGGTATCCCCCTGGCTCCACCTCAGGGGCTCCAGCATTGAGCAGTCCCGCCTGGGATACTCAGTGGGTGTCTCATCTCCTGCTATAGCTGCAGGATCATCTGGCTCGTACTCTTGTTTGAACTGTTTTCCAGTCTCCCAATTAAAGGCATCCAGAGTCCCTAAGGTTATCATCCCGATATCTTCTAATCTCCATTTCAGGGAACAGAAAATAGGGCAGAGGGCGTGAGGAGAGCACTGAAGTTTCAAGCGGTCATGTGAGAGCAGAAAGGAAATATTAAGGGTCAAGGGGCTGGCCACTGTAACTTGTCAGGACGGCACTATGATTTCCACAGGTATCTGATATGAGATGCCCTTCTTTATGCTATGAATATGTCTTATTGCCATTGGTTAATAAAGAAGCTGATTTGGTCAATAGCCAAGCAGAATAGAGCCAGGTGGGAAATCCAAGCAAAGATAAAGAGAAAAAGAAAGTGGAACTCTCTGCTCTAAATCTAGGTGGGACCTTTGTCTGAGGTAGAAACACAATAACCTTGAAGGAATAGAAGTAAGTTCCAACTCTCTGACCTTTGGTCAAGGTGGAAATAGGCTCACATTTTTGGGCCTCCACACCTTGCTTGTACAGAGGACCGGAGTTCAGTTTCTGGAACCCACATGATGGCTCACAACCATTTGTAACTTCAGTTACAGAGTATTTGGTGCTGTCTTCTAAGCATGTGCACACATTGTGCACCAACATACATTCAGGAGGAACACACATACAATAAAATAAATAAATCTAGCGTTTAAAGAAAGGGACACAAAAAGGACAGGAGCCAGAAATGCCACTGAGTTGACAGGGAGGCCCCTCAGAATCGGAGATATGGAGAACGGTGGTTCTAGCTATGTGAGAGAAAAGGGAAACAGCCAGGAGGAGAGATTCCAAAGTTAAAGGTCAAAAGGAGAGAGAGGCCAGCTTCAGGTGTGTGGGGCAGCAGGAGAACAGAGCTGATGGAGAGAGGAAAGGGGCTGGGCCAGGCTGCTGGATTCTTGCCCTCTGCTTTTCCACTCTGAAGTCTGACTTTATCCCCAGGTGTGGAGCTGTGGGACAATGAACTGTGCTTGGAACTTGGCCTCTGAGCTCTGTCAGACAGGGCCTGCCCATCACGACCTCCATGTTGAAAGCAGCTCACCAAGAGAAAGCTTCAGACAGCTTCAACTCAGAATTACTGTTTTTTTTGTTTTGTTTTTTTTTTTTGTTGTTTTTTTCTGTGTGTGTGTGTGTGTTTAATTCATGAAGGTTCATGTTGCACATTTGGGTCTGAAATGCATTTGTGAATCAATTCCTAGCTAGCATACAAAGCAGTGGGCTTCACCACGGCACCTTCACAAATGTATATATTATACTCTGTTCTCGTTTGTTCTCCTCCCCCAACTGCCTCCACCCCTGCCTTCCTCTACCCATCGTCATCTCAGAATTCTTATTCTAGGTGGCAAGATGGCAGCTCTGTCTGTGTTAAAGAAAATATGAGAGTATATCTCTTTTCAAGGTTGATGCTCTTAGCTCCCAAACAGCCTCTTCATCTGTATAAGTTCCTGAAAGTACTTGTCTAAACTAGCTAGTATGGAGAAACAATGTTATGAACGAAAATTCATATAAAGGTGAGTCCTTGGTTCTTTTCTTCAGTTTAGATCCTTAACTCGATGGCTGTCCCTGCCCTGGAGCTGTCTGTCAAAAAAGCTGGCCTTCAAGTAAAGCAACCCTGTCTCTCTACCTTGCAAGCCTCTGCTAGAGAGTTCGCCCATAAAGAAAGAGCCATTATCTGATGGACTCAGACTAACCTTTCTGTGTGGGTTTTCTCTTTCCCTAGTCTGGCCTTTGTGTTACTCTGTGAGCTTTCTGTATCCTTGCTGTGCCATCACCAGCAAGCATGGGCTCTAACGTGCAGCCTAATGCCCCTTTTTGGCATCTACTTGTATTGCCAGTTTTTCTCTTAACACAGTAAAAAAAATTAAATAAATAAAATCACTATTATCCTCAAAATCAAAATGGAGAGACTTGGGATAATACGTCTTTTAAAATATTAAAATTTTCTAAACTAGCTAAGGCAGACAGAAGAAGAGTGGATTCTGGGTTCCAGTCAGCCAGGCAGCTGCCCTGAACATTGGTTTGGTTTGTTAAGTGACTTGAGGCTTCTCTCACTTCTGAACATTAATATAAATATGCTCAAAGAGCACAATAGCTTTTGTGGAACCTAAAGTAATTCATTCATAGAGAAACAAACCAAAACAAAAAAAAAAAAAAAAAAGGCCTGGTATCATTGGCCCCTTCCTCAGAGACACTGACAGAAACTCTGCTCTGTTCATCTGATTTTCCCTTTTCATTTTTCTACTGCATCTCCCATCTCAGCAGCAAGCTTATCTTGGCTCTATTTCCAAAATCTTCCATATTATCCTCGCAGTGTCTTTGTAACTCTTCGCTGCATTGAAGTTTAAAATGCAGTTTTCTTGAAAGATAACAGCGGAAGCTAAATTCTTATAAAGGGCTGTCACTGGGGTTTGAAGAGCAGGAGCGAGCCGGCAGGAGAGATAAGACCCTCCCTTCACGTTAGGGCCAAAGAAATCTGACGTCCTTAAGAAGGCTAATTATGAACTGCATACTTCACTGGCAATGCCAGAATAGATACATTATACTTTACAGTAAAGAAAAAAATCATCTTCTGTAGAAAAGCCCGAATAAAAATTCCATTTAATCATCATTTACACAAGGACTTGGAGTCCCGTATGACTTATCCCTTATCGCTTCAAGCATTACGTCATTTATTCCCAGCTCAGCTCAATTCCCTTGTGTTGAATGGCTTCCTTTACTGAAATTGATCTTTGTTAATACCGGGCATAATGTGTTCTCCATCTTTTAAAGGAAACCGATGGACTCTTGCCATGACAGGACATAACTGGAAATCTATGTACTCCGGACACCAATTCCCCATCAATATGCTGAAATGTCTTTTCTTTAAAAATAACAACCTTGCATGAATTTGATCACTTTCTCAAATTAGTGTAATTGATGCCCCCTGAAGCCTTAATGATTCAGAAAGTGCAGACTCGAGGGATATTTAAATAGCTATTTTGTATGGAGGTAAAGTATGGGCCACTGAAAACACATTCTCCTAAATGAGGTAGTGCTTACAGCTTGGCTGAGGGAAGACCCATGTGTCAGGAAGGTTGCTCTTCAGTGACGCAGAGGGAAGATGGTTTCCCACCAGCTTGTTCTCCTTCTCGGTGCCTTCAGTAAAAGATCCAAAAGTCTACATTTGAAGAAGTGACAGAAATTGTTTCACTCATTCCTTCCAAAATTCAGATGAAGTTCAGTTTCCTTGCCTACAATGGCTCAGCCACTGGTTGTTTCTTTGTAGGATGGCTCGTTGATGTTGAATCTAAATGATGGAAAAGGGCTATGGGTCCCTAAACTATTCTTCCCACAGGACAGCCTTACGTCTGTCAGTACAGCAGGACTGTGGATGCAAGGTGTGTCAGGGTTACTCAGTGAAGGAATACATCAATGAATAAACTCAAACAGCAACTTATAGACTTGTCCAGATGCCTATTAGCTACAAGAAACTGGCTGGACTGCCTCAGGCTGAAAAGATAGCAAACGTGTCTTTACTCATCATTCCCAAGTCCTTGGCAGACATGAATAATCAATCACAGCATTCTTCTACAACGTGACTTTCAAAATATCTCACAAGGCAATGTTCTGGGCAGCCACTGTCAATTGTCTAGAGTTTACACCAGGTAAAAAGCCCTCCAAGGGTTTCCAAATAATTGTTGGGGCATAAATGCTCACCTGAGCTGATTTTTAAGTTATGAATGCATGGTAGTTACCACCTTGGATTATTGGGTCTGCCCTGCCCCTAGCACTACCCACCTGAACAGGAGCTGGAGAATAATGCAAAAGCAAGGTCTCCTTAAAGACAGGTCACGCTCTAGACCCATGGTTCTCAACCTTCCTAACGCAGTGACCCTTGACTACAGTTGCTCATGTGGTGGTGACTCCCACCATGCAATTATTTCCCTGCTGCTTTATAACTGTAATTTTCTATTATTACGAATCATATTGTAAATATTCAATATTAGACCCCGTGGGGTTGTGACCCACAAGTTGAGAACCACTGTTTTATGCTGCGTGGTGCTGCAGAGAGGTTTATTTGGTTCATTTTTGTCTGGCAGGCCTCAACCTCATCAACTCTGCTCTTCTCCTCAGGTGATGAAGCCTGTTGTGCTCACTGTGGTCTCTGCTCTTCAGCTCCTGCCTTAGAAATGTGTTACCGTCTCTCTGCCTTGCTTCTGACTTCAGTGGGCCCCCTCCATATGGGGCTTCCTGTGGCTCCCTTAGATGCTTGCTAAATCCACAGCCCCTCCTTTGTTCTGGTGTCTGCTCCTAGTCTTCTGACTACATGCCTGTAGTTCTGTTGACTGCTGGCAAGTCAGCCGCTTGGTGTTGGATGTTTCTCCTTTTTTTTTTTTTTTTGGTTTTTTTTTTTTTTTTTTTTTTTTGGTTTTTCGAGACAGGGTTTCTCTGTGGTTTTGGAGCCTTTCCTGGAACTAGCTCTTGTAGACCAGGCTGGTCTCGAACTCACAGAGATCCGCCTGCCTCTGCCTCCCAAGTGCTGGGATTAAAGGCGTGTGCCACCACCGCCCGGCTGGATGTTTCTCAAGATGGTCGGTTTCCATTTGGGAAAGAACCAGCGAATATTTGGTGCTGGGCAGGTGTCTTTCGACTTCTTTAAATCTATTACCTAAATTAATTTTCAAAACAAACCCAGAAGGTTTGTTGAAAGAGCACCATTATCAATATGGGAGAGATTAGAACTGTGGGGTTGTTAAATAATGTCCCCAAGAGCAAGGTCACCGAGCTGGTAAATGGCAGGGATAGGAGTTCAAGATCTGACTCCAGAATCTGGACCTTTTCCACGCACCCATGCCTCCTGGACTGGTGCGTGAATTGAGGGTTGTATGCACAAGGCATAGCCTTGACCCTGCTCTCTCCTTCCCACTGCCTCTGCCCCCAGCTCCATCACTCTGACATGGCTTTCAGACTCCTGTGGCCCAGGCTGGGGGAGAGGGGACAACAGCAGTCTCTTCAGTGTCTGAAAAACTCAGCGCAATGATTTGCAGCATGTGGCCTTGTAATTAACTAAATAGGATCCCTTGCAATGATACCATCTCACTTGCTTTTATTACCACACAAAAATGTGAATCTTAAGCAAAACAAGAAGGTAAATCTTACTGGAGGAAGATGGAGCTTAAAAACAACATATACCTAATGCCATTCTCAGTAGAAAAGCCTTTCAGTAGAACTGTCTTGACTTGAGGGCTATAAACCGTTATTTACCTATTTATTTATTTTCCTTTGTTAGCTGTCTGGGGTAAGGATGTTAGGGATAAGAGCATGAAACTCATCATGGTTTAGTGATTTGGTGAATGAAGGGAATGGATGTTTGTCTGGGTCCCAGCAGGATTCTGGAGGCATAGTCGCTAAGGTACGGAGGAGCAATATCCTTTAAACTGAAGTTTTTCCTTGGTTTCTCCCTTGGCTGCTTCTGGCATTTGAATGGTCTTCATCTTAGAGAACTGAATTGTGCCCCGCAGGACATTCATATTCCTGGGAACAGCCGCCTCTCCTCAGTGTAGTTTCCAAGTATCCTGGATAGTGCCCCGGCCCAGCACGTGTCTCCAGAACTGGAGCCGGGACACTAGGGGGCGACTCCATTTTCCTGAGCTTCAGTTGCTCCCCTGCACAGGCAGCAAAGGGTGCCCCCTGCTCCTGCCTTTCCTCCAGGCTATATGCTTGTTCAGAACGAGAGGACAAGCAAACGAGCGAGGGGAGAGGAAGAAAGAGAACGTTCAGTAGAGCTGTGGAAGGAAATTTCTCATAAAAGGTAAACTCTCGACTCCCACACCAACAGAAAATGTACGTTCGTGCTTAACAATGGGAAAATCAATAAGAAATTACAACTGGTTCAAAGGAAGGCTTTTTAATGCGTGTATTCAGATCATAAGAATACTGGCGTGTGTGTGTGTGTGTGTGGTTGACAACTCTAGGGCAATTATCAACTTCCTTCTCCCAAGCAGGATTTGAACTTCTGCGGGGAAGACTCCCTTGAATTAGAACTAAAATTCTGCATCTTGACAGAGTTGTAAAAGGTTGATCATAGAATATGACCCGGAAGGGCTTTCTTGATAGGACATCTTCTACTTGACCTTCCCTTTCCCTATGTAGTTCACAAGCTTTCCGGATCAGACAATTAGTTATGATTTGTGTCCCTAAGGGAGGACCTACCATTCTGCCCTATCCCAAGCTAAACACAAAGGTGGGTAAAATAAACCCCAGAGAGTTTGGGGACTTGGAGGACAGAAAACAGTTGGACCAGTCTTCCTGATGGCTTCCGTGGAACAGGGAGTGCTTAACTCTATAGATCATAGGGAGGTGCAGAGATAGGCTGAGGTGGCTTCATGAGATCTTGGCGAATGAATCAGTCAGCAAGAAGGTCCTGTTTGATCTGGTTGTGCCAGAGCAGCAGCTCTGGCCACACCCCCTTCTTTAACCCCACCCCTGGCCCCAATATAATCACCTCTCAACACAAGCACTAGACCAAACTCATCCCCATCTTAAGCCTGGGATTTCTGCATGACTCCTTCTTCACCCTTCCGTGTCAGCTCCATCGCTGGTCTTTCGAAAGCCCTTCCTCTGCTCCTTCCCTCACACTTACCCTGTGCTACCTTCTACACTCACCAATGTGACTCTCCAGGCTATAAACCCAGAGTGCTGATAGTCTGGAGCCTCTCAAACTTCCCAGAGCCTGAGAAATGGTGGTGCTCCTTAAACATTTTCATATTTGCCTGCGGCTCAGGCAGTTATGCCGAGGCGGCCTGCGTGTGCCACAAGTGTCGTATTTAGTTGTGGTCTCTTAATTGAGGTAAGAAGACACTCTTCGAGACAAACTGCAGTCTCTGGAGAGTAGATATCTTTTCAAAGGAAAGGACAGGTGGGTGCTTTGGTCAGGCTCCTCCTTGCCAGGCCCCTGATCCATTGTACTATTAGGCCTGATAGACAAGGCTCCAGGCTGGGGAAGGAAGGAAAGAAAATAATCTTAAGTGAATCCATTGGTCCAAGCTGTTCCCTGTCCCTATACAAAAGTGCAACAGAAGAAAGTCAGGAGCGATGGCATGTGATTGTCATCCTAGCACTTGGGAGGAGGAAGCATGTGGATCAGGAGTTCAGGGCTAGTCTCGACTACATAAGTTTTTTTTTTTTTTTTTTTTTTTTTTTAGGGTGGGACACAAGATATTTAAAGAAAAACTATGAAACATATATTTTAGACTCAAATTTCTGCTGTCTCATCTACATTGCTTGCTTTGCCAGGATGGTGACTGTGAGAGGCCAGGGATCAGAGAATGGGGGTGGTGTAGATGGAGGTTTCTGTCCCTCCAAGCCCTGCAGCTTTTCAGTCCCAAAGAAATACACAGAGGCTCATATTAATTACAAATTGTTTGGCCTATCAGTTTAAGATTGTTATTAACTAGCTCTTATAACTTAAATGAACCCATAATTCTTGTCTATGTTTAGCCACATGTCTTGGTACGTTTTCTCAGGAAGGCATTCTCATCTTGCTTCCTCTGTGTCTGACTGGTGATTGACTCTCTGCCTTTCCTCTTCCCAGAATTTTCCTAGTCTGGCCATCCTGCTTAAATTTCCCACATTTAAGATAATGAGAGCATTATCCCACAGCAGGTGGGGGAGTGGCCTTGCTTGTATCAGGTCTCGCCTAGTAATTGGGAAACAACACAGAACAGTTCTGCCTTTTAGAACCTTCTGATTGGCAGAGGATAGCAATAAAAGAAAATAATAGAGTAAAAGGTGAATCTCATTGCATTTAGAGATGATGAGAGGATCAGGAATGTGGCAGGGGACACAGCAGGGTGAGGAATGGGTGTGGTCAGGGACGAACTCAGCCAAGCAAGGACCTGGGAAGTGAGGGAGGGACCTGGATATCAGGTGGAGGGAACAACTAGATTAAAGGCAGTGACAGAACGTGGGGTCAAGGTTTGTGTAGGAACAGAAATAGGACAAGGTCAAGGTGCCCAGAATGCGGGAGGGGCCGAGAAGGGCTGGCTTCAGAGACTTCACAGGGCTGGGTCATGATGGGCTGATAGACTCCGAATGATTGTGAGGAAAGTGTTCTGCTGTGGCTGCTCTAAGGAAGCACCGCACAGTTGGTGGCTCAGCACAGCAGGATGTTTTCTCTCACAGAGGTAGGCTAAAGTCAGTCTTACCGGGCTGACATTAAGGTAGAACAGGGCTAACACTAAAGAACCTCTGAGAAAGGGTCTGCTCCTGTGTTTTCAGAGCCTGGTAGCTTGGGACATTTCTTGGTTTAGGCTGATTTACTTTAGTTTCTGCCTCCATGATCACATTGTCTCCTCTTCTTACTCTAATGAGTGTCTGTCCATTGCACGCCCCCCCCCCCAATGTGGGTACCTGTGATTGCACTTTAGGGCCTACCCACAGAATTTGAGACAAAATTTCTCACGTTGAGATTCTTAATTATCTGCATAAAAACACAGAAGTCAAGATAAGTTCCTAGGATTAGAATGTGGATATCTTCCCTGGGACTGTTCTTCGGCCTTCCACAGCTACTGAGCAAAGCTGATATCAGTTGTCTTTATGAAGGATAGTAATGAGAAAAAAATACAGAAGTAAGATAAGGTACTGGTGGGAAGGCTGTTGTAGAGAGCCTCGTGAGAGACGATCTTACAGCATGGCAGCCGTGAGATGGGAAGTGTCGGTTCGAAGTGCTTTTGAACCTATCGCTACTGTTAAACGATTTCATAGGGAACATGAAGGATGGGCATACAGTCCCTTGAAAGCTTGGAACTTGAATAACTAGAAAGATGTAGTCACTTTTTCCTGAGGAGAACAGGGCTGATGGCAGTGGCAACAGATAGTTTGGGACAAGTGTGAGGTGCAGTTACGTCTTGCTTTATGGTCTCATTGCTGACGTCCTCTCAAAATTGTATAGGAAGCTGGAGTTGGTGTCTGTGGAAAAGAGGATGAAGGGAGCTACTTCTCCTAGTCCAACAGATGAGCTCCGAAGCAGAGAACAGCATCTATCAGACAGTCTGCAGGCACCTCCTTCCTGTATCCGACATCAGACAGTCTGAAGACACCTCCCTCCTGCATCTGACATCAGGCAGTCTGCAGACTCTTCCATCCTGCATCAGACAGTCTGCAGGCACCTCCTTCCTGCATCAGACAGTCTTCAGACACCTCCTTCCTGCATCAGACAGTCTGCAGACACCTCCCTCCTGCACCTGACATCAGGCAGTCTGCAGGCACCTCCCTCCTGCACCTGACATCAGACAGTCTGCAGGCACCTCCCTCCTGCACCTGACATCAGGCAGTCTGCAGGCACTTCCATCCTGCATCTTAGATCAGACAGTCTGCAGGCACCTCCATCCTGCATCTTAGAGTTTCTGGAACTACAGGAAAGAAATTTACATTATTTAAAAGTTACTCAGCTGTCCAAGTGTGGCAATATACACCTGAGATCCTAACACTCACAACTGGGAGGCTGAGATAGCAGGACTTCAAGTTCAAAGCCAGCCTTGGCTATACACTATGACTCTATATGATGGTTGGTCTTCATTGCCAACTTGAGAGAATTTAGAATCACCTAGGAGACACACCTCTGGGTGTTTCCAGAGGAAAGGGGATGGATGAAAAGGACTGAGAAGCACTCAAATGGGATCAGAAGAAAACCAGGAGAGTGCTGGGTTAACATGTAGTTGGATACCTCTGGAAGGGGTACTGAGGAGATAAAGTGTCAGTTGTATCAAATGATGCTAAAAGATCATTGTGAGTTTTTTGTTTGTTTGTTTTTTTGAGACAGGGTTTTGCTATGTAGCTCAGGCTGGTCTGGAACTTACAAGCAGAGACTCCTGTCTCTGCCTCGAGGTGTATACTACCATACCCAGTTTCTTCGGTCATTTTGACGAGAAGTGTGGCATTAGAAGATTTAGGAGAGACGGGAGGATATAAGTTGGAGGCAGCCAGTGCCTACGTCTCTTTCAAGAAGCTTTGTTGAAAACTGAAGCAGAGAATGAAATGGGAACAGTGGGGGAAAGCAGAGATTTTTTTCTTAAAGACTTTTGAATTCTTTTTTTTTTTTACTTTAAAATTTTTTTAGATGAGATAAATAACTTCTTGCTTGTGTACTCATGGGAATGACTCAGTCGAGAGAAAATTGATGATGTAGGAGAGAGAAAGATAAACCGCTGGAAGGGTGTCCTTGAATAAGACAAAAGAGAATGGATAACATCCTCAGAGGCAGAGGGTACGGATGCTGGCGGGAGGTAGATGGGGTAGCGAGAACTGTGGAAGATGTCTGATTGCTTCAATTTTCTCAAGTATTAGAAACAAGATCATCTGTGTACAGTGTGGATGGGGGAGGAGGTACTGGGGACTTGAGAATCTTGTAGAGGGTAGGTGATTATTTGAAGTAGGATGGCTTTCCTCCTGGGTGCTCTGTCTGGCACTCTCTTGTTGGCTTTGATGTTTGGGGAAGCCTAAAATGGTACCAAGTGTTCCAACCACACTTGCGATGTGAGGCTGTGAGGCTGTGGTTTAGTCTCTGGGACTGTTGAAGGGTCAAGTTCTCTTCACAAACAGGCTTTGGGCCTAGTGTAGGGGTGGGGAAGGAATGGTTTCTAGAGACGTCTGCATAGTTTGTTTTTTCTTATTTTATTTTTTTAAATAAAGAAAACAAACTAATTTTTTTTTCATTTTTTTCATTTTACATACCAGTCTCAGTTCCATTCCCTTCCCTCCTCCCATTCCTTCCCCCATTCCCTCCACCCCACCCCCCATCCACTCTTCAGAGAGGGGAAGGAACGTTGATTTGGGGAAGGTCCAAGGTCCACCCAACTATATTTAGGCTGAGCAAGGTATCCATCTAAAGAGAATGGGTTCCCAAAAAGTCAATATAAGCAGAGGGATAAATCCTGGTGCCACTGTCAGTGGCCCCACAGTCTGCCCCAGCCATACAACTGTCACTCACATTCAGAGGGACCCTATGGTGGTTCCTTCCCTGTTTGGCTGGAGTTTGTGAGCTCCCATTAGCTCAGGTAAACTGTTTTAGTGGGTGTCCCCATCATGGTCTTGACCTCTTTGCTCATATTCTCACTTCTCCCACTCTTCAACTGGACTTTGGGAGCTCAGCCCAGTGCTCTGCTGTGGGTCTCTGCAGTTTTTTAAGTGTGTGTGGTTCAGTAGAATAAGAGCAGCCCCAAGGAGAAGGAGGCTGTGGATTGATTCCCTGTCAGAATCAGCACATGTTTTGACCTTTATGGAAGTGTGTTAACTCAGGGCAAGATGGCTACTTGGAGTCCAATGCCTTTCTACTCTGCATTTGGGAGCTCTATGCTAATTTACCTGACATGAAGAGCCTGAGCTGAAAAGGTCATAGAGCAGCTGGGGATTTAAAATGGCAGGGACTGTTTAGTGGTAGAGACAAATATCCAGTACCATAGTCTCTCTTGGGGGGTGCAGGGAGAAGGGGTAGGGTACAGGACAAATGGCTGTGAGTTACAAGCCTGCCATAGAATACGGCTTGTAAGCCTTTTGCAACTTGCTCTGCAGACAACAGAGGGTCTAGGTAGCCCAACAGATACTCTGACAAGTGGCTTAGCCTCATGCGAATCGGCCAGGTCTTTTTGGGAGTTAGGCTAATCCTTCCCAGTCCCAGGAGGAAATGGGAGAAACTTTGAGGCTGTAGATTAAGCACTTCCAGCTGCAGACACATCTCTGACAACAGAGATAAGAAGAAATGAGCAACACAGCAGCAGAGCTCCAGCGCCAGGGTGGCTCAGCGCCACTGCGTTCAGATGCCTCGTGTTCCGAGCACTTGAACTTGTTAGCTCAAACACATTGGAGCTCTGCCTGGGAAGCCCTCAGCTGAGTTTGCAACCTGCGCCTGGAAGCTGTGGAGCAGCAGAGCAAGCTGAGGAGGACTCACACCTGCTGGGCACACTGCACACTGCCACAGCTGGGCACGGGCACGCAAGCCCTGAATATGAATCCTCTGCCGCCCTGCCACTGTTACAGGGTAAAAGGACCCCCAGCTTTAGAGATCCTGGTAACTCTGAGCACCTGAAGGGCAGGTGTGCATGTGTTAACTCCCGCACCTCCCAAAGGAAGAAAATCTGGTGTGCTTTCAGAATATCTCACGTGACAATTGGAGCTAAGAATTTCAGTAACCAGATGTAGTGAGATTCATGGGGAGGGAGAGAAGACCTTTAGGGCAATCAGAGAGCTAGCTCGTTGACTTTCAGTTCATGGGGCCTCTCTGAGCTTGATGTACTTATTTGGGGGAAAAAAATCACACCAGGATGAATCAATGTTGTTTTTGTTTTTCCTTTCTTTCCTTCTTTTAAAAATATGATACATATTGTAAGTACTAAGTACTTCTTTCAATAAAATGAAAAAAAAATCCTTAGTCTTAAACTTAGTTCATTTTTGTTCAAAGTTTGTTAAGGTGAAATTAGTAACATCATCATTTCTGCTTATTATTATAAACATTTATTTAGTTGGGTATAGTGTTGCACACTGGTAATTCCAATACTAAGGCAAGAGAATTGCAAGTTCAAGGCCAGCCTGCGTAACACAGAAACCTTGTCTGAGGGCGGGGGGAGAGCTCGTTAATCATAAATTGATGGGTTTCACTGTAATGTATACAGTTCTATTGATCACATAATAATTCACATATAATAGTTCATGGATTAACAAAGTTGTCATAAAACAACCCATCTGGCGCCTGTAGGTTTTGTGGGCCACCTACTAGATGGAAAAGCAGCCATAGTAGGCAGATGAGCAGACATGGTCTGCACAGCAATCAGGGAAGGTCTGGCCACTACAAACCCGCAGGCACAGTATGTCAGCCTTGGAACTGGTCCACAGTGATCCCCGCTTCGGGAGCCCATATGAGACTCTGAAGTGAAGTAAGAGGGAAGGGCCAAAGTGAAGGAACTAGATCATTTTGTTTTCCCAACGCCTACCTTGTTACCATTCCTCATACATGCCAAACTAGTAAAAGACGTTCACACATATAGACTCTGTAATGGATTTTTTTAAATTTAGAGACACATCACTCTACAGATTAAAAAGAGAACAGAGATGAGTGAGAAAAAGAGATGGGTTGCTTGGGAACCACAAGTATGTCCCACAGTGCCAGGGACAAGCCCAAAGCTGGACCATGAAACTTTCACGGTCCCGACACTTCTTCACCAAAGCAAAGACTGAGCGGCACATACGGAATGTCTCTCTGTTTGTACAGAATTTGTTATGTCAGTAGCTTCCGAAAGTCCTACTGCCAGGTTGTTAACTCTGACTTAGTTGCCTATAAGGATAAGGCTGGCAGATTACACACAACCATGCACAGCAACAGGTGACATGTCCTGAGCTGTTTGTTCAGTCCTCTTTCTCCTTTGAGCAATGTCTTCATACATGAGGCACCTCTTTCCTGCCTCAGCGCCTGCGTACTCATTGTTTCCTGGACCTGAGTAGAACCCAGCTCTTTCCTCTGTGTAATCCTTAGCTACCCATTCCCCATCGTCACCCTTATCCTAAGTGATGTAATAGGTTTATCTGTCGTGTTTTAGGCTGACATCTACTTCCCAATAAGAATTTGGAGGGAGATGAGGAGATGCGTCTCCGTTTTGTTAAACACTCCGTCTGCCAGCATCTCACACCTTGAGGTGAGCTGGTGTTTCGTTCACATTTTTGGCTGACCGATCAGTCCGTCCCAGGTGTCAGAAACAGAAAACACCAACCCCTTTCCCATGGGCCAAACAACTAAAGTCTCCTTTCAGAGATGCCCAGGGAGAATGAGAGATTCAGCCTCTCCCACACGTGAACCAGTGGTCTGGGTCTAATGCACAGAGAAGCAATAAGGATGTATCAAAGGGCAGCAAAAAGGCAAATGTCCAGGAAAGACATGGAAAGAAAGGCCCACTGAGCGGTAACCCCTGCTTATAGTCTACCTGGGTAGGAACTAGTCCTCGACTCGTAGGGGAGACGTAAGTTCTTGTCTTGTTTTTTTATTTTGTTTACTGTGTTACACATTTTCAGGCCTTCTCAAAAAGAAACATAAACTGGCCGAGAAAAGCGCAAGCACACGGTTCGGTAGGATCTCTACTTGCAGTTTGTGGAATCAATGACCACAACCCAGAAGATTCCGAGTGGGCGGGAGCTGTCAGCAGGCTGGCGTCAGACTCCTCAGCATGCACATTGGACTAAACTGTCTAGGAGAAGTCGTCCATTTTGAAGATGCAACCAATTATTTTCTGCCCTTAGTTATTAAGGAGTTTGTTCTCAATCACTAAAGACCTGAAAATGGCTATTACATTTCGTGGACGCTTGAACAACACAATTATAGAACCATGTGAAATCTGCAGCCATTCTTTTTGGGCCCTGGAAACCTCTGGAAACCTCACTCCTAGGGATCCTTCTAAGGATCACTACTCAGCAAAGAAATTTACCCCAATATTGATCTGTGAACATAAAGAATTATGTGCCAGGATAAAAGATATTAAAAAAAAATCTATTAACTTAGTGACAATAAAAGCAGGGAGGAGCTGAATTTTCAGAAAAGTGAGCCAGCAGAAGCTGCTATCCAAGCTGGAGAAGCTGAGAAAAAGCTTGATTGGTCTCCCCAGAGGCACTGGCTTTCCTGGTTCTGAGCTCACAGAGTCTCTTGGTATTGCCTCACGTGAGGAATTGGTCCTACACCCAGGTGATTGCCTCCTGATAGCCATGGTTTCATTGTCATCGTGACCCTGGTATCCTGGCCTCTCATCCTTGCCTGTGTTAGTATTACTTGGGGAATGAAAGTCCAGGAGACAGGGATTTGGGGTCCTCACAGCATAAATGAATACCCCAGTCATGGAGTTCCTTAATTAAAATACCCATTCATAGGTCAAGGAGGATGAACCAATTACATTGTCAAACTGTTACGAAAGCTAGCATTCAGGAACAACCTATGTTTTTTCAAATGTCTAAGACTGAAAAAAAATCAGTTACATTCAAAGAATAGTTTCTGACACATAACATAGTTTTCAAGGAATGATTTTATGTGAATTAGTATTACACAGTTTGTATAAGTAGCAAAGTTTTAACGTATGCATAATATTATTCTGTTTTGTTTAATTCCCAACTTCTTCACTCAATTTGACTGTGGACACTTTGCTCGGTTGCTCCAAAGTGTGTGCCACCATTTGTCTCTAGACGTCATCTCCGGACACTTTACTAACCTCATTAACGGAAGCTGGACTGAGTGTTAGAGGAAAGTCAGTTAATGTGGTCATAGAAGAACAGCACTTTGCCTAGCGCTAGCCAAGGCATCTAAATATTATTCCTTTCCTTTCCCCTGCCACTTGAATAAATGAACGGCTGGATAGACAGATTGATTCGCGGGCATGCATGCGTGCATGCGCACACACATGCATAAACTCGCACGCATAAGTGCTCGACATATTTAAACTTTGCTTTCTCGGTAGAGCGCTGTAAAGACCCGGCTCTACCTCTAAGCATTATGAAATAGTGCCTTCCTTTACCTACCAGAGTTCTTTACTTTCATCAAATTGCCAGATCGCTGACCTTCATTAGCCTGCTGCAGCCTCTCGTTTGATTTCCGTTGCCGGCTCCCTGTCTAAGTAACGATTCTAATTTTGAAGGCTCTGGAGGTTACGGCGAAGGACTTAGTCTGGGAAGTGATACAGCCACAAGTGATACCGTGGTGCTGACTTGCCTGCCCTGTAATTCATTCTCTATGGAAACAATGGGCTAGGAACGTGGGGCCCCAAGGCTCGGTCTACACTAGTTTACTTGTAATAAGTCGGCACCTGCAGTTGCCATAGAAAGTTTGCAAAGGATTAGAATATTACGTCAACACAGCCAAAGCCTTCTAAAAGACACCAGCTTTTCCCACGCCCCGTTGTGCTCTGACCCACTCACCTGCCTCTTCTCTCATTCTTTCCATTTCCCAGAGGCTGCCTGCAGTTCTCCCTAGGGTCTGCTCCCTCCCTCTTCAGAACTGACCACACCTCATGATTGTGGGTGTCCAATGAAGTCAGAGATGTTGGATCCCCTGTGCAGGTGATTGTGAATCAACCATGGTGCTGTCCTTTGCAAGACCGGTGTACACACTTAACTGCTGAGTCCTCTCTTCCGCCCTAGTAATGATGATGCTAGACTCACCCAAATATTTCAGGATAATCCCTTATCTTGAGGATCTTCAACCACTCATGTAGCAAAGCCTCTTTTGCCATGAAAAGTAAAATATTGACAGTTTTTAGGGAACAGAACCCTGACATGGGTGCTATTTATTATTTTCCCTCCCACACTGTAAGGAGATTGTTCCCAAGAAATATCTCAAAAAGTGGGTGATGAGAGTTAGTCCCACCTCTGCTGCTTCCTCTGAAGAGTCAGGGGAGTAAGAGACTGAGGACTAGAACACCAGTTAAAACAAAAATGGCAGATGCTCAGGCCACTGAGTCCTACTCTCCGGGTATCAGCCACGAGAGTCAATAAAGACCGGCTGTGGAAACATTTCAGGCCCTGAGACTATGCTAAATAATAGATTGCACTGGTATGGTTTCTGATATTTTGTTAAGGAGAAATTCGGGGTGCTGAGGGATAAACTTCAAGCTATTTGTATCAGGAATTACTTCAGCTACAAATAACAGAGTAACCATATAACAGAGAGGTTCATGCAACAAAGACATTTAAACATTTTCCGTAGCGAGGCTCCCAGGCAGGGGTGCTAGCACTGGGGCAGCAATTTAGGAGCGGCAAAGACCCCAGCTCTCAGTGTCTCCTTCAGATCAGTCAAATGGGTGCCATAGTTCCAAGAATTATATTCTTGCCAAATACTTTCCCCAAAGAAGGCCACGAAGAAGAGGGCCCTTTCTCCTCTGAGTTTTATCACATTCCTGGTTTATTAGTTAGTGGGTGGTGAGGATTGCCACTCAGGCCCTTGACCAGCTGGGCTATCTCTCCAACACTCTCCAAAATAGTGGTTATTTTAAAATATGCTAATGCATGAAAAGATAGAGTTCCACTTAGAAGGCAAAGTTCATGTCTGAATCTGAGGTGTGTGTCTTCTCAGGGAGATCAGACAACTTATCAAGTGTTATTTCAGAACTCTACCTTACAGAGTCAGAAGATACCAAATCTGTATTGTTTGAGCAACTCAATCTGTGGTTATTTGTGGGTAACTCAATACAGTAAGCTGGCTCTATTGCCTGCAAAACCAGGCACTTCTGTTTTACACAGGTCTGGGTGTTATCCCACAGAGAGAACCACCAAAAAAGTAGAAACTCAAGTAAAGGCATCGTGGGCCAGTCTAGGTGGTGGGGTGTGCTAAATTATCACTGTGTAGGTAGCTCTTTAAAAAGTCAGTAAATTCCCATAATAACGACTCAGTCTATACCGGACCGGAACTTAAGAGATTTCCTTCCCTTACTTATAAAATCACCCCCAAGTTTATAACATTTGTTTTTTCTTTTTTGTAGAAAAGAGAAAGACAAATGCAGTAAACTTGATAGTCCCAGTTCCATGCCGCATACTTTATCCATCCACTACAAATTATTTACAGGGGACGACCCTAGCACAGTAACTCAGCCCTAGAAACAAGACACCGCTCTTCTTGGGTAAGCACACTATGGATGATTAAGAGTACCTGCAGGGGAGAGCTAGGAATGAAGGGATATTTCTCATGATAGGAGGGCAACTAGCTTTGCCTTGGGGTCAGGAAGGGTTTGGGGGGAAGAAGCAATTAAAGAGAAGAATGCAGATAATTGCAGGATGGAAACTAGCTGGAGACTGGGAAGAGGAAGTCGACATCCCAGCTTCGTAAAATCCAGAAGAAAAGAAAATATTCAGGCAAATTTTGAAAGCAAACATATTTCAGTAGAGCAGGAACAGCACATGATGGTTGCTGTGCAAAGACAGAGGTCAGATGGTATGTCTACGCTCTGTCCCAGGGACAATGCAGGGTGACATAGCCCATCTGACGGTGGAAATCAGGGCCAGCGTTGGATTACATCATTGGTCTCAATGCTCCCTGCAGCCATACTTTTGTCATAGCCCCCTCATCGGCCAAGTGTGCTTCTCAACATCTTGATGTTGGACCAGGCCACATTGCTGGATTGCTAGGTCACTGGCAGGTGTGCAGGAGTGACTGAGTGCCACCTGAAGCCCAGTTTAAGGGATGCTGAGTATTCCCGTTTGTTTCCTTGCATCTCTGCATTTGCTGCGAGAACACCATGCCTCAGCCAACATGCTGGGCCCAGCAGGAAGACGGGAAATAAATGAAACAGAGCCACCCCAGCTGTGCAGCCTGAAGCAGAGCTGGCCCAGCTGCTCCCACAAGCCATAAGGGAGAATGAGATGCTTCTGTTTGTATGCCACTGTGATGCTGAGTTCTGCAACATGTAGCATTATTGTGGCCATGGCTAACTGAAGAGACATCTACACTAGAGAGAGCCAGCAGGAAATTGCTGTGGTTGACGGAGACCCAGAAGATACTCGAAAGCGGCATGACACAGAAGCTTGCTCAGAAGTTAAGGATGTCTAGGGGAGTCTCCCTTGGATACCTCCTCATTGAGATGGGGAACACAGGGAGAAGAAAATGTACTATTGTGTTGAGTTGGAGGCCTTCAAGACATCCAAATAGAGATGTCCAGTAGACAAGGGCAAGGGAGAGCAGGCGCAGTCTGAGTCGTGCATGGACACAGTAGACCCTGAAGCAGTAGGTTTGGATAGAGATACGCAGACAGTGTGGGGCCAGAAATATGTGAGAGGTGGCTAAGGGGCCCGCATTCAAGAACAAAACAGCTGCTGGCAGAAGGGTGGAGGCCCAGGGAGCGTCGTGCCTGGGAGAAAGACTGTGCTGGAGGGTAAGGTGTGCTCAATTCTGCAGGCAGCTTGAAAGAAGGTAAAGAATTTACAGGGAACTACCAAGAATTTACAATTCAATAAAGGAAAAGAAACAGATCCCTGCCCAAGAAGTTGCAAACAATCCCCAGCAGAGACAACTCAGGAAAGCCTTAGGCACAATCTCAGACACGGATCTGTGTTGAGATGTCCAAAATTAAATAAAGGCAAAATCCAGGCCATCTTCGGACACTATCCTGCCCTGATCCCTTCGGGAAGTAGAGGTTTGGAATAGGCCTTTGTTTTTCGTACAGCAAATCTACATCATCCTGGTTTCTATGCTCTGAGTCTAGGCCCCTCCCCCCTTGATGATTCCATGAGAAGCTGCATCTGTTGGGGATGTGGGGGTCTGTAGTTTTGATTCATTTCTCATTGGTCTGAGTGCCCTGGTAGCCTATGCTCCATCTGGCCTGGGCTCTGCCACTGGAATCCCTGTGACTCCTGTTTTCAACAGAATGATGGATCCTTTGCCCTTCCCTGTGTTCTGGAGTCTGGATTCTGCAGGTCAGTGTAGCTGACATACAAGTACCCCTTCCCAACTGGGCAGGGGGCATATTGGAGGACAGGTAGAACACGAGCTCTTGCATGCAAAGGCTTGCTGCAGCATGAACACAGACACGTGTGGCCACCACGCCTAGCACAGGACTTTGCAGAAGTCTCCAACAACTGCCGCATTTGTGACCTCAGGGGCTGCTCAAGCTGAAGAATGCCAGGGACTCGAGGTTTGTTTTCCTCTTCAGTTGGAACTGACATTTCCCCCATGACTGGATTACTTTGAAATCAAGAAATTGCAGCTGAGATAGTTCATAAATTTATTTCCGTTCCTCCTTACAGCAGGATGACAGAGACTGATCAGCCAAAGAGTACGGGCTTTCTGCTCTTTATTTCCTGTTCTACTGCAGTCACCTTTTCAGGTGGTGGGGGGCGTAGCTGTAGTCGGCATAGTGGAGCAGTTCATGGGCCACAGCTAGCCATGCAGCTCGGTGGTGACAAAGGTGTCTGTATTCTCATGGGCTGTTGCTTCTACAGTCTCCTAGGAGAGAGGTCTAGAGAAAGATATCAAGTGTCCCCGGAGAGAAAGGCACAGAAGATAGTGATTAGAGAAACAACAGAAGCCCCAAGCCACATCAGGGGTGAAGCCAGGGGAATGAGGCCAGAACTGCCACTCTCTGCCACTTCTGTGTAGAAGGGGCCCTCGGTCAAGGGATAAGGTCATAGGTCTACCTGCTGAGAATGTGAGACAGCTGGCCCCCCGTAGCTGGGGCAGAAGTGCATATGGGTGACAGAGGGGTGGGGGAGGGAACAGCTGAGATCTCAGATGAGGGTATGATGATCGTTCCCATTTCTTCCACGAGGGGATAAGCCAGATATTGACAGTCTCTTGGAAGTAGTCACAGCTATTCTGATGGGCATGGTAGTATCGGCTATGCTTGGAGAACACTCTTCAACAGTTTGTGTAGGAGAGAGACTTATTTGTTGTACAGCTAGGAATAGCAGGCCTGGGAAGGATTAGGGACCCGATAACGAATTGTCTTTGTTTTCCAGAAGATTCTAGTCCTGTGGGGGGTCATTGAGGATAGAGTGAACCTGGGATTCTATGAGCACCCTATGAGCTTCCTAAGAGGTGGAGTCTAGGCTGGCTTCTGTGGAAAGCCCATTTGGTGTAAGCCAAGTGCAGCAAAGCCTCTTTTTCCATGACAAAGTGTTTGATGTAGGAACATGTCAAAGGAGTGACCTATGGTGAACAAAGCCTTGGGGGACTATGGGAGAGGCTCCAGGAGAAAAGGCAAAGGGCCTTTTTACCTCATTTTCTTCCCTGGATTGTTCTTGGACATGATTTCTTGGCCCCAGGACAAACATTTGCATTCAATTTATAAGACATGTATATTCTTGTTGGAAGTCAGGACCTAGCTGTAGAACCCAACCTAGTCAGTGAACCCTGAGTCTGGATATGGCCTCCTGCCTTGCTTTCAAGCTCTTCCAGGTGTAGTCCGTGCCAGGCAATTGTGTTTCAATTGCTCTGTCCTGAGAAATTTCTGGAAAAGGGTTGCTCTGTTGATATTTAGTATGTGCTTACTGACATTTACTTACATGTTTTTCTGATCATGGTTTTATGAACTCAAACAGCTTTTTTTGGATCATTTTTCTTTGTTTTTGTTTTCTTTGTGACTTTTGTGTATAAAAGCACAGTGAAACTGAAGCAAGGCTGCCTACAGCATTGGGCTGCAGTCTGTCCCATTCTTTCAGGTCCTCAGATCCCAGGTCCAGCAGACAAGATCGGCAGAGGTCAGCGGAAAATCTGAGAAGCCTGAATTAAAAGACAGAAATGGATGCAGAGGCTTAGGATCAGAGTGACAAGTGTACGTTGGGTATTTGAGCAATGAACTCCTAAGATGGGAACTGAAGAGATGATTCAGCAGTCGAGAGCACACACTGCTCTTTGGAGGACCCGAGTTCAGTTCCCAGCATGCACCTCAGGCAGCTGGCAACTACATGTAAGCAGCTCCACTTCCAGGGGATCCAAGACCTCCGGCCTCTGAAGGCCCCTGCACTGGCATACACAAACCCACACACGGACCTATCACAGAGTCACACAACTAAAAATATAAAATAAATCATCAAAACACAACTTCCTGGATTGATATACTGGCTGTATCATTTCCTGGCTCAGCAGCCTTAACTCTTTAGATTTCTGTTTCTCTAGTCCGAAAAGAGGACACACACGGCTCACCTCAGAGCGCTGCTGAGGAACTGGCTGGGAAGGTCCATGTGTAAATGCATGTGGCTTTTCCAGAGGACAAGGGGTAGGGTACACCTGGGACTTGCACCTTTGTTCTTGGGCCCTGTTTATAAGCAGTCCAAGAATTAGCAGACAACTTAATTTTATGTGAAAAAAACAAAAGCAAACGTTTTTCTCCTATCATCTCACTGCCCATGAGTATTTCTTTGTGAAATGACTCTAGTTGATTAAATGATTTGTCCCAAATCCCTTATTGAGATCACAAAGACTAGAACCTAAGCCATGGGCCCAGGCTTCCTAATAAATTACCTAACTCACCCCTGTCGAGCGGGACCCGCAGACCTGCCTCCCACCGTCACTAAGCTGGGTGTGTAAGATGGAGTGATTTGACTGGAGCAAGCCACGCATAGAAGCAGAAAATGTCGCTTCAGGCGTTTTCCTGGGTGTTTGATTTTAATATTAAGGCTAGTCCGACCCATAATGGGCAAATGCGAAGTGATTGATTATCTTAGGTTTCTCTGACAGCACAGCACAGAGGCCGAGAGCAGCTAGCTCTAAAGAGGCAAGAGAAGGGAAAGGGGCTCCGGGCACCCCTTTATACTGTTAATGGGGACGAGACTTTGAATTGTAAACTTCCCTGACTTTTCATCCAAAAGAAGATGGTGGCTGGAATTATTAATAATGGCAAAGGAAGCTGTTAGTACAGCAAGTAATTTGTGGTAATGCTTTATAATTGATAGTCATTTCTATTATTTAAATACTAATTAATTCATGTATTAAGCAACATATTGACTTTTCTTATGATGTTATGGCGGCCCTCCTCGCTTAAAATCGTTCCTTATTGTGTTCTCCAGCTAATTAAGACACGTGGTTTGCTTGTTGCACTTATGTCTGTTTAGAAGATGGCCTCTTCCGAGGGAACACAGCAGGCAGTGTAGACAAAAGTAGCCACATGCAAGCTCTGTCTGTGCAACCTGATTCACCTTTTTCTTTTTTCTCTTTTCTTTTCTGCCTGTGGGGTGTGGTGTAGGGTGTGGTGTAGGGTGGGATGTGGGGGGGTGCAAGTGTGTTTGAGAACTCACATGCCCATGTGTACATGTGTGTAACATATGTGTGTTTGTATGTGCAGTACAAGTGTGTATGTATTGAGGGACCATATGTCCATGTGTGCATGCATGTAGTGTATATGTGTGGTGCATGTATGTGTATATGTGTATGTGGGTTTGTATGAGGGACCATATGTCTGTGTGTGCATGTGTGTAGTGTATATGTGTGGTGCATGTATGTGCATGCAGGTTTGTATGAGGGACCACATGTCTGTGTGTGCATGTGTGTGGTGCATGTTTGTGCATGAAGCTTTGTATGAGGGGCTATATGTCCATGTATGCATGTGTGCAGTATTAAGTGTATGGTTCACATATATGAATGCAGGTTTGTGTGTGTGACCATATGTCCATGTGTGCATGTATGTAGTGTATGTGTGTGGTGTATGTATGTGTATATGTGTATGCAGGTTTATATGAGGGACCATATGTCTCTGTGTGCATGTGTGTAGTGTATGTGTGTGGTGCATGTTTGTGCATGAAGCTTTGTGTGAGGAGCTATATGTCCATGTATGCATGTGTGTAGTATTAAGTGTGTGGTGCACGTATATGCATGTAGGTTTGTGTGAGGGACCATATGTCCATGTGTACATTGTGGAGAGGCCAGAGGTTGATATTAGGCATCCTCCTCTTTTGAACTCCACCTTACTTTTTGAGACAGGGCTTCTCACTAAACCCGCCTTGCTGATTGGTCAGGAGCTGGTGGGATCTTCTTGCATCCACTTCCCAGCACGGATTATAGGCTCATGTCAAGCACTGCATCCTGCCTTATTTTCCTGTGTTCTGGCAATCTGGACTCAGCTTCTCATCCTTGCACAGTGCACACTGCAGTCACCGAGTCATTTCCGAGCTCTAATGCTTTTCTTATTAGTAGATTTTCTGGAACACCTTTTTGTACCTTGATGAGACAATCTCCCTGCACTTGGCTTCATTTGGCTCATCTGTAAAATGAGAAGTTCATGAAACCTGTGTCCACAGTTGCTGATTTACAGCAGTCACCCAGAGGGTTCAGCTTTTTCTGCAGACAAGCTTGCCCAGAGGGTCCTTTCATTCCTTCAGGACTGGAGCCCTAATCTGAACATGCAGCAAGGAGAAAGGAAGTGGTCAGCTTGGAGTTCTCATTGCTGCCGTCTCATTGCTCTAAACTGAAAGGCACTAGTGGGTCAGTGAATGTTTGCTTCCCGGAGCTTCGCAGGTCCTGATGACTAAAAAAGAAAAGAGCCAGAACAGATTAATGGGCCAGCTTCTCTGGAGGATTCACAGCTGACAGGCAGAAGCTACCTGCTTCCGTTTAGTGTCTCTACATCTTCCTGAAGGCTGAGTTTTCCTATTTGACTCTTTTTATCCCCTTTAACAATAGGCTGCACATAAAATAAAATCTGTTGATTATCAGATGAGGCTCGTTGCTGACCTTTTCTAAGATATTCCAGGTTATTTTCCAAGTTCATTTATAAGATGGGTATATTTCTGTCCCACTTATTGGGCATGTTAATTGGTTTTGGTTTTGTCTTGGGAGGGTTAAACAAGGTCAGGCCTGAAAGCCATTTGTAGATAAACAATTTCAGGATGGAAATGTATTATGTTGCTACCAGTGTAGGACTGTGAAGTCAGTTGGCTTCAGAAACTTTGAGAGATCACGATCATGGACTTGTAATCCAGGCACCCTATTCATTCTGTCCCATAGCCTGATGTCACGGTTGTAGTGCCAGCCAGCCACCCAGCAATAGTGCGTAAGTATGGTAGTGGTTATAAAAAGAACTTACGTTGGTAGATCCTAGAGTCTGAAGGCATGGTTGTAGGCAGCTCTGGCATTCAAGGGCAACAGAAGGTGCATGGTTAGAGGCAAGAGCAGAAATAGCTTTGACCCTGCCCCCATAATGCCTTTGTTGCCTTTGAGTAGACCTTCAACAAATTGGATGGACGACACATCCTCAAGAAAGGATCAGTGTTGTTCACTCTCCTCCATCGGGCACTCACACTAAACACCAGAGTTACTGATCATTGCCCTTCAATCCTGGGCCACATTGTGAAAGACACAGTCTTTGGGCGGCGTCCATTGAGATAGCCTATTCATCAGAATTGCATGTCTGATTGACCATCCAAGCTTTTCCCTCAGGGAACTTCTGCTGTGTTTGGCTCTGTACTTCAAACCTCACCTGCCAGTAGACTCTGGAAATTGCAAGTCACCAAATTAGTCACCGGGCTGTTTAAAAGGTGCCATTTCAGCAGGATTTGGCTATTTCTGTGGAAGGCTTTGTAAGTAGTCTGAACTTACTCTTTGACTTTAAAAAAATTATTACTGTTTTTTTCCCTTCTGATATCTTATACACTCTTATGTGGCTTGCTTTGGCTGGATCCAGTTTTCTGCATGCATCCCGTCTTTCTCCTCTATAGAATCCTGTACATAGACAAATGGAAACTCTGTCATGCTCCGCTCACTCCCTAATATGTCAATTGTGTTTGAACAAATTGGAACTTTGAAAACCCCCACGATAACAGAACAGACCTCGGACAGATTCTTTCACTTCTAGTTCCTCGGCTGTGTCCAACAGAAAGCAGCAACTAAGCTCTCAGCAGAGCAACAAGGAACATCGATAGCAGTAGAAAAGAGTTCCTGGAAGACAAGAGCCTAGGAATAGGTGTGAGGGCTTAGTGGCTACTTTCAGGTCTGTGTAGGAGATAAGCCTGGAATACCACCTTCTTCCAGGTAGTAGGGAAGGATCGCAGAGCTAATTGAAGACCCGCCCAGCACTAAAAGTGGCTCCAGGTACTTAGGACCTGACTGGGACAATGAGGGATTGAAGGACGCACCTAAAAGATGAATACACAAAACCTGGGGTCAGGTAGTCTGGGCTTTCTGCTGGAGAATCTCTGGCACCCCAGAAATTGAACAGAAATTGCATCCAGTTGGTTAAGGAGGAATGTTACTGCCTACAGGGAGGGTTTCTGGTAAGTAGCTGGATCAAGGAGACAGTTTTAACCAATCTTGATAGGAGCAGTCTATTTAGAGGAGCGATCTTTAAGCTGTAGAACCCAGGAGAAAAAAGGCTATGGTGGAAATCTTCTGCATACATTGTCAACACTTAGACTCAGTCCCCTGAGAAAAGCTTCATCATGCTCTGAACCTCAGGTGAGGAAGGCTTTGCCATCTCCCCACTGGTCTGAGGCTCTGAGGTACCTGGCATGGCTGTACCTATGTCCGCAACACATAGTCACTCAGGATTTCACACACTCGAGGCTTCCTCAACTTCCAACGCATTATATATCTCCATTTAAGTATTTTAAATCCACCCAAGCTGTGCTTGGAAGTATGTGCCTGCAGTCCCAGGCAGCAGAAGCAGGAGAATTGAAAGTTTAAGTCCTATCTGGATCGCAGAATGAGTTGAAGCGATTTAGTGAGACCCTATCTCAAAACAGAAGGTGAAAAAGTGGATGGAGGTGTAGCTTAGTGGTAGAGTATGTGTCTAGTAAGTGTGGTGCCCTAGGTGTAATCCCTACAACCGTCGAAAGAACAAAATCTACTCAAATATAAATAAGATTTATAAATATAAGATAAAATATAAGAATTATAACATAAAGTATATAAATCCACATGTTCCCATTGATATTTGGTGGGGAAAAGAGCTGACCACTTTTGGAGGATGGATGGCACATAGTCATTATTTTGAAAATTGATAAAACTGTTTGTACCACCTTCCTGTTGTGGACTGCAACTGATCACAGAATCCTAGGCTGAGTGAGAACAGCCCTTTATGGAAGGGTTCCCACCAATAAAGAAAAATGACTGAGACAGAGTGTCTCCATTTTGCAACGCCCTCAGTGAATTAATGGATCTGGTATTGAATGTTAACAGCCACTAACATCACCAAAGGGGAGACATGCTGGCAAGATTCTCTTCCTAATAAAAAACACCACATCGCCTACAATCTTGCCAGAGGGATCAGAGTTAAGCCTAATAAAGCCTGTGGACCAAGCTACCAATCTGCAGGAAATACAGAGCTCCAAGGAACATATCAAACTGTTCTTTTCTCTTATTTGTTTACTTGTTTGTTTGTTTTTGAGACAGGGTTTCACTGTGTAGTCTTGGCTGTCCTGGGACTCACTATGTAAACCAAGCTGGCCTTGAACTCATAGAAATCTGCTTGCTTCTGCCTCAGGAGTGTTAGGATTATGGATGTATTCCACTATTCCCTGGCTTCGAACTGTTCTTTAAACATGCAATTCTCAAAATTCAGACTGTAGTAAATTTCACAAGTAAAAATCCTTAGTTCTTCAAACAGAAAACTGGCAAGAGAAAATCTAGGTAGAAAGTGTAGATTTCAAAAACATAAAGATATACTAAGTTTTTAAAGGTCATGGTTAGAACTGGCTTAAGAATTACATTCTTAAGAAACACACTCAAGAAATACATTCAACTAGTAAGAGTGCCAAAACTTCCTGCTTAGTTATGCGTGTGGTTGAGAGGCAAGTCCACCATGTAGGTTTACAGTGCTTTTTCTTTATTTTAGCTTTGTGTGTAGTGTGTGCTATGCATGCATGACTATGTGCCTCTGTGCCTACGTGTGTGTGTGTGTGTGTGTGTGTGTGTGTAGAGGCCAAAGGTAACCTCAGTAGCTATTTCTCAGGAGCTGTCCACCTTGTTTTTAGGGAACCTTGGGCTTATTGATTAGCTAGGCTGAGTGTCAGTGAGCTGCAGGGTTCCTCCTGCCTCTGCCTCCTCTGCTGTGGTTCTAAGTGCCTGCTACCGAGGCCAGCTTTTTCTGTGGTTGCTGGGGATTGAACTCACATCCTCGTGCTTGTGTAGAGAGCACCTTACTGCCTAAGTCCCCTTTTCTAATCCGCTTTATTTAGGGTTATGCATAGATTTGCCTCCTAGCCAGTTTCCATCACCCAGAACTTCACTTGAATTGGATGGTTTATTTTGGACTAACCTTCTGTGCCAACTTCTGTGGACAGAGCCTATCACTGGGGTGAACCAAGCAGCCTTCGACTCTCACACACCCTCCCCAAGGTCACAGGCACATTCAGTGCTTGGTTTCCACTCTACCCATAAAAGCAAAAAGCACAAAAACAAAGGCTAGGCCTCCTGAAGCTGTTTCCTCACCATCCCAGCAAGAGCCCAGGAGTCCTATCTGGCTGTTTCACGACAAGCCAATTAGATAAAGATTGTTAATCAGAGTAATGAAGGGACCAGAGGAAAGGGAAGGAGGGCAGGAATGTAGCAGGAGCGGTGATGGAAGACAGCGAGGGCCCCTCCCACTCCGCGCTGATGTTTTATTCAGGCTATTTGCAAATGAGCCAGCAGAAACAGCATTAACAATAAATGAGGTGCATTAGACTGAGGAACGGGTTGGGAGAGAGACACGAGTCTTGTTCTTTTCCAGCCGAGCTCACAGGCCCCCTGTCCGGCCAGTCAACATGAGTCCTTCTCAGCTGGCCTTCCATGGGCTCCACCTGTATCAGCTTTTTGATACGCTCTGTATCTCATTTGTCAAATCATAGTTAAAATCCTAGAGACTTTCGAACAGACAAAGGGTTAGGCTACAAGATAAATGCAGCATATATCCCAGGGGCTCGACATTTTCGCTCTAAGGTACACCGCTGAAGTTGACACCGTCCAACAAACACGAGACAACCATTCTACTTTGTCGAGATGAATAACACTGATTTATGTACCACAGTTGACTGTGAAGGCTGGCAGACATTGCCCAACATTTTCCACCGAGATCCCTAAGCAGCAGTAATTGCCAATTTAATAAGAGAAGGAAGCGGAGCTACACAGGCTCGGGAAGCCTCACGTTTAAGGATTCAGCTGCTCCACAGTTCTTTTCCCCTGGAAAATTTCCGTATAAACTCTCACGTCCCTCACTTGCCAACCTTCCCAATCTTACATAGTTCCGCACACCCGACCTGCAGGTCCCTTTCCTCTGGGAGCTCAGAACCAAGCCAATGGGATAGAAGAAAGCCCAGTGGTCATTTTAGACTGTCGCAATGCAGCGGTGGCAGGCAAACCGTTCACACACTTCCACCTGAGGCTTAGGCTTCTCAGACATACTTATTCTCTGACACCATATGCTACAGCCCAGTAGCTCTTGCATAGCAAGGAGCATAGAGTCCACCTTTCCGAGCCTCCATCAAGCTGGACAGCCAGTAGAGACACTTTGCATCCAGGATCGGCTAAATTATCTCTGAGCTTTCTGCTTTATGGTAGTCAGCATCCTGGGCCAGGGACTCCCCAGCAGAGAGGAATAAAGGAAAGCCTACTTTCCTGCTGTAGCTCAGACAAAAGCCTCCACTGGGAGCTAGGGATGTAGTTTAATTTAAATTCTAAGGTTCCTGCCTAGTATACATGAAACCCTAGGTTTGATGCCCAGTAGGACATGTCAACATTTGGGGGGGTGGAGGCAGGGAGAATCAGAAGTTCAAGGTTATTCTCTACATAGCAAGTTTGGGACCAGCCTGAGCTATATGAGTCTCTAGCAGAGAAAAATGTAGAGTTCAATAAAAATCAATTTTTAAAAAAAAGACAAAACAGAAGAAAAGAACCTCACCTAGTTTGTGTCCCCAGCCCCCCTCCAGTGCACTGTGTCAGAGCCCGTGTGTCCCCAGCCCCGCTTCAGTGCACTGTGTCAGAGCCCGTGTGTCCCCAGCTCCCCTCCAGTGCACTGTGTCAGAGCCCGTGTGTCTCCAGCTCCACTGTGTCAGAACCCATATTAATAAGATCTAACAAGATCTCCAGGGGAGACAAGATACTTTGAAGGTTGAGGGGCTCTAAGCTAAAGGGAGCACAGGGTAGCTCTGAGGGTCTTCAAGATGGCTCCCAGAGACCGATAGTGCCTGGGAACTTGCTAGGAATAAGAACTCCGGGGGTAAGGTTACACACCCGTGCTGAAGAATCCCTGTAGGTGATCTATGTTCAGGGAAGGTTGGGAAAGCCCTGTGTAGAGCATTAACCTCCCCAGACCCTGGCTCCCCTGCCTTAGACACAGCACCTAAGCTGCAATCTTGGCCACCATTTGGAGGAATGGAAGGATAACCTACATGCTTGGATTTCTCGTTTCCATTTGATTTCCTATAGAATGGTTCTTAAAACTCAAGCTTCTGAACAAAATCTCTTCTTCCCTGTAATTTAATGCTTCATTTGCATTGCCAATAATTAACAGAGAGAAAGAAGTCCCAGGAGACTGCTAGCGTTCAAGCTCTGCATCTAGCTGGAGGTACGGCTGGGAACAGAGGCCAGACTTCCCAGCCTGTTGTCCCAAGAGACAGCAGGGCAGAGAGCCTGGAGGAAGAGGGGTTCTTCCAGACCAGAGGTCGAGTTGGGAGTAAAGGCATACACTTCACCAGCAATAAAAAGATAGAACAAATTAGGGAGAGGTCTACCCAGAAGGAGTAGAATATCCCATATCGCAGCATCCCTGCCTGTCACTGCCTGCTCTCATCAGCACCAAGGCTTCTCTCCAGACTAAGAGCATTGATGTCTTAACTCTGTGGCGCCACCATCAGTACCACACATCTGAATGGAAAGAGTAGAGTGAAGCCATTATGGTGGCTCAGGGAACTCTCAGCAAATTCTGGGCAGAGGCAGGGAGCAGAACACAGACCCAGAGATTTGAACGGTTCTAGACTATAGATGATAAAGGGACAAGTAGGTGTCAGAACACCTCTGGGGCAGTACACAAGGGCTGAGAACAAGGCTGGAAGGGGCCCAGATAAGAGGCGCAGGCCCCTGGAATAAGAAAAGCACCTAAGAAGGCAGGTGACAGAATCTAGGACTATCTGTGGAACCAAGATTCAGTAGTTGGGCACAGTGGCGCAGGGTTGTAATCTCAGCTAGCAGAGACACTGAGGCAGGAAGCCTTCAAACTTGAGGCCAGCTTGAGTTATACAGTGAGACCCTGTGTCAAACTAAAATTTAAAAAGAGCCGTGGATATAGCTTAGTGGTAGCATGGCCTGGTCCTGATTCAAGTTTCAATACCACAAGAAAACCAAACAAAACAACCTCAGGGTTTAATTAAAACAGGAATCTAACAGCTCTCAGTTATTGGGGTCACCCAATGAATCGATTGGGGGCTTTCTCCTTCTGCCACTGTTTCTGGGGTTTGTTGCTTCATTTTAGCCTTTGCAGCTGCAGGCAGAAGGTGAGAAGGGGGCGGGGAGACCAGCTCACTTAGCCATGTTTGTCTGCTGGAGGGACAAAAACTACACATCTCTACCTACTTAGAGTGGCAGTTTATTGCCTGTTTAGCTTACAAGACTGCAGCCCCCTCCCTGAAGGGGAGGGCAGCATATAAATGCGATTTACGTCTCTGGCAACTATCTCCAACCATCCCTTAATGGATCAGTCAAAGTATCACAGGTCTCCAGATTGGGTCCTTTCATCTTTCAGGTCCTTGCTTTCAAAGTTTATGACTGAATTGCAGAATATTTACAGCAAACGAGACATTTCTTTGAGCCTGGGGGAAAGGGACTCTGAGAAACTAACACCAAAGTACCAAAGAATTGCAGAAAATGTGTATAGATAGGATTTTTTTTTTTTTGAGGGCATGGGGTGGAGAGCAGTATCAAGGATCAAACATCCTGATCACACAAGCTCTACCAACCCAGGCAGACCCTGTCTCTCCAGCAGGACTTTTAAAGGCAGATTTACAATGTCTTGATCTGTAGCCTGGGAAGGCACGAAGACATCAGCCACTACCGGACTTGCAAATTATTTGTGTCGAAGAGGGAGTCCAAAACCACAGCTAACATCGACTGGACACTTGACCGTTTTAAGCAGGAGGAATTAAGATGGATCTCGGCTTCTGTATCAGTCAAAGTTTGGGCAGAGAGATAAAAGAGTGTTCTCCAAAGAAAGGAGTGAAGATAAATTAACCAAGGGGCTGATTCTAAGCAGTGTTAATGGAAACCCAAAGGGGTTATGGCAACTGCCTATCTGAAAACCTTTAACAACACTTCCAGGCCCGGATGGGGGAGAGGACTGTACGCCTAGTTATTCCTGTTATTGATTGCCTCCCGGAGGTTTTTATGGAAGCCACACTCTCACACCACGCCTCCCTGTCGGCCCAAGAAGAGCCAGAACTAGAACCAGCAAGCCAGAAGCCTAGTGTGTCCTTGGGCCCACTGTCTGGATCCACACAGACAGCCAGGCCCAGGGGAACGTTCACAGTTTCAGAGTGGCAAGCAGGGAAAATCCACCCAGGACCACAAAGGCTTGTTCAGGTTCGCTCATGTGTTTATGCAGGTCTAGGACGTTCATTGCTAGTGCACACTCTGTGAGCTAGAGCTCACAGCAACAATACTAAACAAACCAACAGAAGTCAGAGCTGTTAGCTCAGTTTGTGCTCTAGGGAGGCTAGAAGGGAACTTGGGCTGAACAGTACTGTTTGGTCGTTCCTGGGATTCCCCCTGTGAAGTTAACAGTGCCTCTGGCCCCTGGTCTCTCTTCACACTACCCCTCAAACAAAAGGAGGCAAGATTCTGAATTATCGATGAAATCAGACTAAGTTTGGGGTCATATGTCTCCATCCCGCCTGTTGTTTGTCCAGTAAATAGCGTTTCCTCCGGAGCTTTCATCTCAGGAGTGTGGACCAGACTTAAGCAGCGGTGGAAGCTTCCCTTGGAGAAAACCCTCTGTGATGCTGGCGTGCTTTGATCTGCGCCCTCTCAGAAGCCTTAAAACACAGAGGCTGCCAGAACACTTTCCCCTTGGCCCGGTTCACTTCCCACTGTGGGGGACACAGAGAAACAGACTTTGCTCCTGGTCTTTTTCTTGGCTCAGTTACAGTCTCTCACGCTGGAATTGACTAATTTCTGAACAGTTAAAAATGTTCCCCTTGGTGAGGCACGGAACCCTCCCTGGCCCTAAATGGAGACAAGCAGACCTGCTCAGACACTACCCTCTGCTGGACAGTTCTGGGATCGCGCATGCTCCTGGAGGTCTGGGCCAGCTGAATAGGTGGCAGTTCCATATGGATTGTTGAGATACTGCCGAAGTGAGTGCGACCTTTGAACCTAGAGCCTCTATTGTAAACAATCTAGATGCCAAAAGAAACGACACGGTTTAGGAAGACCCTCAACGCACACGAGTTGGCATAATAGAGGTTTCTAAACAATGTGCTAAAATCCCAAGCGCGTATAAGACTAATAACTTGGACCACGTTAACACCAGGGCATCTGCACGGCTGAAAACATCATAGATAACGTTAGAAGGCAAAAGGGTAAACTGCTTTCTGTAAAGGATCAGTATCCAAAATATATAAAGAACCTCCAGTGATCACAAAAGGGTCCAATAGGGAAATATTGTAACGATATAAAATGTCAGTTCACAGACAAGAAAGTACAAATGGCCCATAAATACACAGCAAAAGCACTCGGTTTGAATACTAAGCAGTAAAATGAACATCCAAACCCAAGAAAACATCTACAAAATTCAAACCAACTTATTTCCTTATTCTGGTGGCAGGATTACAAGCTTTTCAGAGTAATTTGACAGTAGCTACTAAAATGGGAAATGACTTAAGTGAGCACCCAAATGGAGTTGGCTGAATACATTGGCTCATAGAAAAAAATTAATTGGCTTGTTTATTGCAGTGCTCAGTGTTAAGCCAGGGGCCCTGTGCCTGCCACGCCACCACTGGACCACTGAGTTGTGCTCCCAGCCGCTTTTATGACAGGATTTGAGTTTGTTTGCTTAATGCATTATGTGTACTGACAAGGAAAGATCTTCAAAACCTACAACTGAATAAGCGATGAAGATCAAGGTCTGAAATGACACACACCATGATAACATATATTAAAAATCCAACCATGTAACACAGGTATAGCAATATCCATGTTTATTGCAGTGTAAGATGCACAGGGCCCATCCAGCTGATAGTGAGAGTTACCTCTGGAATAGAAATGAGAACAGAGATGAGGAGATATCCATCTTATCTACAGTTTTTTTTAAGAGGTTCATGGTTTGGGCGGTGGTGTCACACGTCTTTAATCCCAGCACATGGGAGGCAGAGGCAGGAGGATTTTTGTGAGTGTGTGTGTGTGTGTGTGTGTGTGTGTGTGTGTATGAGGACAGCTTGGTCTACAGAGCGAGTTCCAGGACAGCCAGAAAAACCTGGTATTGAAAACCCCCCCCCAAAAAAAAGATGTTCATGGAGTCATTGAAATTACAAAAAATTACTTTCAGATTTAAAAGAAGAAACTCCTTGCTTTTCCTATTGATGAACCCTGAATGGCCAGGGAATTGTGGAACTAAAAAGAAAAATAATGCCTTAGGGGATTTGTTGGGGGTGCCAGCCCAGTAGATGACAGTGTGGTTGTCACGGAGACGGCTTCGTTCAACACCAAGCACCCTGCACATCTAGCTACACGTCACCTCAGGTTACTAATCATTTCCCACTCGATGCCTTGCTCATAAGGCTTGGTTCGCAAACCCTTATTTAAGGTGGCTGCTGTTAAATGTAATATCTCATTTTAAAGTCCCCCATGTCTCTCTATCTTTTCCCTATACAGGGTCATTTTCAGATATTAGATACTTGCCCAAAGACAGCTGATATGTGGCCTCGCTTTTTCTAACCAGAGAGTTTTCCCTTTAAGCTACTTAAACTATATTACACAGTCGTGAACATTTTGTAGTCTCGTTAACTTCAAAATATTCACCCCCTATCAGGAACTTTTCTGGTTTCTCTGCCATCCACACCACCTCACGCTTAATCAGCTGATCCATCTGGAGGAGAAACTGACCACAAGACCAGGTACTATTCCAGCCCCAAGACAACCATGAAGCTGAGAGACAAATCAGTGCCACGAGCAAACTTCAAATGCTGAGAAAACAAAGCGATTGATAATAGCAAAGACTAAAATCCAACATGGAGGCATGTCTCTAAGATTTTCTCATCAGATTCAAGCTGGCACGGGTTTCACATCTGCAACTCTCCCCTCGCAACATGAAATGCCTCCCACCCATGCAGCCTGATTTCACTGCTGACCCATTCCTGCCAGGCAGAGAAAAATATAACTAACCTCAGAGATTACAAGATGTGCTCCCAGTGGGACTTGGAGTCCCCTTTGGTGAAGAGGTGGGTCCTTTTGCTGTAGGAATTTTTTTCAGTCACGTTTCTGGAATAGCCTGTGAGTAGAGAGGGCACTGGGCTTACAAATCAGAGCTATGATTGCCTGCCCATCTTTCAGTCCCACCCCCATTGAGTTTTTTTCTAACTCAAGAATATGAGCATCTATGAATAATTCATAGCCCAGGAGGTGACACATGGGTCTGAAGGCCCAGAAGCCTGAAAGTAAATGGGACCCAAAGTATGATCACACAGTGGATTTTAAGTAGCGTCATGTAGCAAGCCCGAGAGAGCACACACAAAAAAAGTTCTGCAAATACAAAGAGCATCCAAACTGCTGGCTGTGCACACAAGCACAGCACCGCTCAGAAAGCAGTAATTGAAAGTCACTAGCTCCTGGAACAGGAGGGAGAGGAAATCAGGAAGAACCATCTGCAAAAGACGTTAGGGCTTTAACAAACAATGTGTCGGGGCAGTGAAGGACATTCATGTCCCCTCTCCTGGGTTGGACATCGTCATTCTTATTCTCAGAGGACAGTGACACTGGCACAGAGCAGCCGGCACGGGGCATGGAGGACAGCAGCTGCAGAAGGTCTAGATCCATTCAGGGATTTTTATTCCTTGGCCAACAGTTTAACTCTGACCGAGTCTACCCATTGAGGCCACAAAGACAAACTGTCCCCATTTGTCAAACATGAGATAATACCATAGCACCGTCTGGATGTGGGGGACAGAATGCCAGCCGAAGCCTTGTGGTGTAGGGTGGCCAACTGGCAGGAGCTCAACCTAGCGCTCTTTGAGGGAAATGGGGAAAAGACTTTGAAAAATGTGTTCCTGTGCAGCCTTAAGAGCTCACAAAGGACATGGTATCTGAGCTAGGTTCTTCTTAGACCTGTGCTGTTGTTCCAGAGAGAAAGGAAACACAACTGTTAGAGAGAGAGAGAGAGGGGGGGGGGGGGAGGGAGGGAGGGAGGGAGGGAGAGAGAGAGAGAGAGAGAGAGAGAGAACATTCCTATCAACTCTCCAAAGCAGAAAGTGTTCTTGAGAAAGGACTTAGATTTTTATCTTGTCTAGCTTCCTTCAGGTATGGTCTGGAGAGCGGACGGACTAGAGTAGGCCTTTTTACCCTCGTCTCATTTGGAAGGATGCACAAGCGAAATATTACTCCATTTCCCCCCAGCCTGAGCAGAACGGCGCATGCTTAGGAGCAGAAGCTATTTGGAGCTGTGGCAGGAAGGAAATTAATACGTGAATGGAAACAGAGCCCTTAAAAGTCTGCCCACACTGCAGAACTGGAAATGGATGAACTTCTTTCCCATTACAACAACGATACCACTAGGCACGAATGGTTTGCACGATAACAAATTGGCGAGCTTGCTGGGACTGGAAGATGCCTGGCTCTGCCTGCTGCTGCACCTGGGCAGAGCCAGGGGGAAGAGAAAGCCAAGGCTCATGGAAACAATACAAGGGGCTGCACAGAAGCCCCCGTCCTTACCCAACAGCTTTCTCCTCATGATTTGCCTTGCAGATGGAACCCTCTCTCCAGGTGTTTGTGTCTGGAGCTATGTAGGCTAGGGATGGGTCAGCAGGCTGAGGGTGGGGGTGGGGGTGGGGCTTGCTCTTTATTGACCCTTCTAGGACATTCCTCCCAAGAGAGCAAGCACAGAGTGGGATAAAAGGCACAGACTGGCATTCACAAACCAACTTTGAAGTTAGACTTTACAGTACACCGACTATGTAGCCTCTGACTAACTGATAATCCACTGTAGGCCTCAAAAAGCACTTTTCCATAAGATGGGTATAACAACCCTCTCACCTCATAGAGTAATCCTAAGAATTCAATGAGAAAATGCACCAGGATGGCTTAGCATATTGCTAGCAAATGGGTCAATTGCTCAATAAATATTAACTAGAATTGGTACAATTGAGATCTCCAAACAAAAGCCTCCACGAGCAAGTGCAAACATCTTCTTTAAATTTTTTTTTTTTTTATCGTTAGGAGAGAATTTTATTTTAAAAGTGTCATCTTAAACTGCAAGGATGTCTGTTAAACATCACAATTAAACATGCCAAAGGAGAAGCCATGTTGTCACAATGCCCACTTACCCCCCCAGACACTTCAAACCCACCCTTGCTGACCTTCTAACCCCCCCTTTTTTTCTTTTTTTTTCTTTTTATTAAACAAGAGAAAGTAGACAGATACATGTTGGTAAATGCTAACTGTCTGTATTCACATAGACACAGTGTAATCTCTGAGCCCAATATACAGAGAAAGGAAAAAAGCTAGAATTCTATGCACTACTACACAGGGACCTAGCACCCCCCAGCCTCCAGCAGAGCCAAAGGGGCTGGAGGGCTTTTCTTTTTTCCCACAGAGCACGGTGGTGGTGGTGTTGAATCCACAGTTCAAGACAAGAAAAGATAAAAATGAATGTAGAACAGAGTAGTGGAGATTCTTTTCCCATTGTATTTTGCTCAAGACATTTCCCCAAAAATAAGTTGAGAACCATGGTATTGAGAAGCGAGACCTCAGAAACAGGGCGACTGAGCACAAGAGGGATTGGGGACAGGAGGGAAATGACTGCAACTTGCTCCCAGGGACTGGAGAAATTTAAAAAATAAAAAGAAAATAAAAAAGAGTCGGAATCCATCAGTCTTCTGTGCTAGTCATCCTCGCCGTCATCCTCCTCTCCTTCTTCCCCTTCATCATCATCTTCATCTTCATCTTCTTCGCCATCATCTCCTTCCTCATCAATATCTTCTAAGCCTTCTTCTTCTTCTTCATCATCATCATCATCTTCTGCCTCTCCCTCTTCATCGTCCATATCAGGAACCAAATAGTACTGCAAGGGGTTTGGCCAAATGTCATCTTTGATGACTTCTCCTAACTCATCTGCACCTGCATCAGAGTGGTCAGTAAACCAGGTAAAGAAGCTCTCTGGCTCTTCGTGTTGTCTCTTCCTGCTGGCCTTATTCTGTGTTTGACTCGAGCGTTTTGTCAAATCCTTTCCAGATTTCCATTTGATTTCAGTGGACTTTGAGGATGGGTCACCACTCTCATTCAGATGAAATTCTTTGGAGAGAACTTTATTTTCGAAGTAGGGATTTTCATCAAAATAAAAATCTATTCTGTAACCTGATTTAATGTCTTCAAATTCTGTTACTTCAACTCTGGTTAAATAATGCAGAGCCTCTTCGTCTTCCTCCCCAAGCAGTGCAGACACTTGTGGATGATTGACAAATGTGGTTACCCAAAAATTTGGGATTTTAGCGATCAATTCTGACCTCTTCTGAAAAAATGGTTGGCGGAGTTTGTTATATTTTTGTTCTACTTTTAGTATTTCCTCACTTGCTTGTTCATTAAGTCTGTCTATTTCATTTTGTACTTCGTCAATGTGTTCAATTGCTTCTTGCTGTTCTTTTTCTCCCTTCGGCAGGCCGGGAGAGGCAGACTTGTCCTCCAGTTTCGGGGAAGGAGCCGATTTGGGTTTCTTGGACTGAGGCAGAAGCGCAGATTGCTGTTTCGGGGCCCTGACACGAGGGAAGTGGCCAGAGGCCAGAGGACAGACACAGAGAGCAGGAAGAAACTCGCAGGAACCCTTCTTTAAATTTTGAACTGACGTGAGCAGCCCCAAATGTTGCATCTTGAGATCATGCCTTCTGTCTTTGGGTCAAAGGGTACATGTCACTACTTTCTTCCTCAGAGACTTGAGCCATGCCAACTTCATTCTTGGAGTAGGAATCTGTGAGTTAATGAACTTTCCACAGAAAGTTACAAACATGGCCACATCTCAGTTTATATAATCTTTTCCAAGTTCATCCTATCTCTCCGTATGATTTATAGACACAGCAGTATAGCAAAATACTGTGAACTGAACTGCACACCCTCCCCCTGCCTGACCAAATTCATATAAGAAGCCCTAATATCCAAAGGGATTGCATTTAGAGATAGTGGCTGTAAGGAGTTAAATGAGGGTGCAGCCCTGATCTGTGAAGACTGTAGGGTGGCTGTCTTTATAAAAAGGTGAGGCAATGCTACTCCTCACAGTGGAGAGGCCATGTGAGGAAACAGGAAGTGGCCATCTATGAGTCAAGAAAATAGGACTTTCATTTCAGACTTCCAGCCCAGAGAATTGTTAGAAAATGAAAGTATGCTATGAAAGACACCAGTCTGTGGGATTTTGTCATAGCACTCAAAGCTTACAGTATATTAAATAATACATAATTAATAACATATTAAGGCTAATATAGTATAGAAAGTTCTAACCTAGTCAAGGCTTTGACTACATCATTTATATTAAGGAATGTTCTAACATGGGTCACAAAGGACACATAATTTCACTTAGGAAATGTCACTTCAAAAAGACCTGATGTACATCATGGAGACTGAGAACAATATAGTGTATCTCTATTATTAGTTGAGAGTATCGAGTAACATTATCATACACAGGGATAAGTATGCAGAGAAATGCAGACACAAATGATCTAATCTACATTAGAATGTGGCCAGCATGGTAAGTGTGGTGGTTTGAAAGAAAATGGCCCCCAAAGGGAGTGGCACTATTAGGAGGTGTGGTTTGGTTGGAGGAAGTCACTGTGGGCGTGGGTTTTGAGGTCTCATATATACTCAAGACACACCCAGTGTCTCAGTTCACTTCCTGCTGCCTGTGTAAGATGTACAACTCCCAACTATCTCTCCAGTACTATGTCTGCCTGCACGCTGCCTTGTCCCACCACGGTGATAATAGACTAAACCTCTGAACTGTAACTCAACTCCAATTAAATGTTTTTCTTTATGAGTTGCTATGATCATGGTGTCTCTTCACAGCAAAAGGACCCCTAACTAAGACAGTAAGCTGGCTCTGGAAGTGGTTAATTTCACTTGAAAGAAAATACTTCCTAGATTTTACCAACTGGCTATACAGCAAAAGATTTAGTAGCTATTATGAACACTGCCCCCTCAAAGAGTTGAAGGTAGTTCAACTTCAAGTGTCCTACTCTTATCTCTGACTCTTCCAACCTAAACATCTCAATTCAAGAATAGCCTACAGAGTTTCCCTTAGGTCTAAGGCAGCACTATACAGTGTAACATTAATATGAATGCTCAACCTTAGCTTATACTTGTTGTGTTAGTTCTTATAAATTAACTTTTTTCTCTTTTTCTACATTTTGTCTTGGGGCTTTCTTTCAGTCTGTATGGTCTACTCCATGTCTCTGTCTGACAGCTGCCTGGCTGGCTGGCCCTGGGCATCTCCTTCTCTTTCTCTCTCATTTTCCCTCTCTCCTTTCTTTCCTCCTTTTCTATTCTCTCTGCCTGCTTGCCCTGGCTATTCCTCCTCTGCCTAGCTTAGCTATTGGTCATTCAGCTTTTTATTAGACCAATTAGGTGCCTTAGGCAGGCAAGATAAAACAAATATAACACATGTTTACATAGTTTAACAAATGTAGCATAAACAAACATAACACATCTTTACATAGTTAAACAAATGTAGCATCAACAAATGTAACACATCCTTACATAGTTAAACAAATGTAGCATCAACAAATGTAACCCAGCTTTACAGAGTTAGTAATAGTACACAACATCTACATTGTCCAGATGGTAATTGGCCTATCACACAAAGCTCTGAGTGACTGAAATGCAGTTAAAGTGAGCAACGGAACACTTAATAACACATCAGTTTTAATTTATTTAAATCTAAATGTACATAGTTACACATGCCTAGTGGTTCCTTTATTGGCCACTACAATTCTGATCACTTCACATCCTACCATTGCATTTATTAATTACATGGGCATTTTGCCATATTTAAAAATTACACGTTAGAAAAATTGTTCCTTGAGTATTTTGGATAGGCATACAATTATTATTAGTGTTTTTTTTTTTTTTTTTCCATCAGCTCAGTACTTCTGGGTTTCTGGTTTGGAGTGAAGGTGACAGGTAACTAACTAGTCCTCACATTCACACAATGCTTTATCCTCTGAGTTAGGTAGGCCTGCTGGGGGCAGGCTCATGTGCAGAACTTTGACCCAGCCTTCAATAGAGCTTGGAACAAAAGGTAGCCATCAGCTTCCTATCAATGGCACAAAATGCTGGAGACAAAGCTATAGGACGTGGAGGAGGGGACTTACTATGGCTCTTGGTTCCAGGGACCCAATACATGGTCTCTTGGCTCTGTCACTTTTGGGCCATGGTTGTACAGTAAGTACATCATGGCAGGAGAGCCTAGTAGAGGTCTTTTTTCCTCCGGGGCTACAGTCTCACTGTCCCCCTGAAAAGGCATACCTACAATGACCTAGCTTCCCTTCACTAAGGTCTACTTCAGTATGTTTCACTGTCTCTCAGTAGCACCATAGGCTGGTGACCAAGCCTTTAATATATGGGATTTTGGGGAACAGTAAAGACCCAAACCACAATAAACCAAGGTAGAGACCTGGAAGAGTATAGGCGCCACACTGTGTTTTAGGCAAAGCAATTGCCATGAGTCCGGCAATTGCAGATTCTAGAAGAAGAGTCCCGGAAAAAGATAAGACTAAGCTATGGATGCTCACCTTACTAGACCGGGATGGAGGTGGGTGGTCCTTGGACTTCCCACAGGGCAGGGAACCCTGATTGCTCTTCGGGCTGACGAGGGAGGGGGACTTGATTGGGGGAGGGGGAGGGAAATAGGAGGTGGTGGTGGGGAGGAGGCAGAAATCTTTAATAAATAAATAAATTAAAAAAAAATAAAAGGTAGCATGGTAGACAGAATGAGGAGAATAGAGTCCCCCCAAAAGCCACACGTATTACAGTTCCCAGACCCTGCAACTAAACTAAAACAACCTAACTAGACCAATCAAACTAAAACAGCTAAATAGCCAATCTTAAACTAGAGAAACAAACCAGGTGTCTGAAATCGGCCCGATACAATCACATCATGTGGCGGTTTCAATACGCTCCGTCCCCCACTCTCATGTGTTGAGCCTTAGCCCATCCCATGCAGCCATGTGGAGAGGTGAGATCTATAAATGGAGACTACAATTTCATTTCCCAGCTACCCAGACCCAAATAATAGCACAGAAGTTAGTTATATTAATTACAACACTGTTTGGCCAATGACTTAGGCATATTCCTAGCTAGCTCTTTCATTTTAAGTTAACCCATTTGTATTAATCTGTGTATTACCACGAGACTGTGGCCTACCAGTAAAGTTTCGGTGTCCTTCTCCTTCAGCAGCTACATGGCGTATCTATGACTCTGCCTACTCTCTCTCTATGTCTCTGTTTGGATTTCCCACCTGGCTTTACTCTGCTAAGTCACTGGCCGAAACAACTTTATTCATCAACCAATAAAAGCAACACATATACAGAAGGGCATCCCGCATCAGGGATCTATATAGTAGAGTCCTGAGGGCTCTGTCCTTATGAATGGATTAATGTTGATATCCAGGGACTGGGTTTATTAGGGCTGTGGGTTTGTTTCAAAAGTGAGTTTGGCTTCCTCCTAAGGTTACCACACTTGCATAGCTTCTTGTCATGTGATACTTCAGCCGGGCTGTGATACAGCCAGAAAGCCTTCACCGGAGTGGCTCCCTGACCTTGCACCTCCCAGCCTCCAAAAGCACGCATCAAATAAATGCATGACCACTATAAATAGCCCAGCCACAAGGTTCACTGTTACTGTAACACCAAACAGAGTGAAGAAATGCAGGCCCTTCAAAATATATGACGGGGGTAGCAGAGGAGGCCAGGGCGATGCCATGTAAGAAAGCCTTGACCTGCCGGTGCTGACTGGTGATGAAAAGGGACCCAGAGACAAGGGACGAGGGCAGCTTCTGTCTTTGAAAAGGCAAGGGAAACAGATATTCCTTACCCAGAACCTTCGAGAGGGACACATCCTCCCAGCACCTGGATCTTAGCCTTGCAAAACCGGTGTCACATTTCTCTGACTTGAAAACTGTTGTTGCTAGTCTACGCGTGAGGCAATTTGCTACAGCAATAGAGGACACTGGCACAGGTGGGGCATTTTTAAGCAGGCAAGAGGAGGGCAGTATCCCCTAGGGAGGGACCCTGCCAAGCCTGGGGAGAGGAATCAGTGAGCAGGCTTGGGAGGAGGGTGACTGTCAGAGCCACGGAGCCTGTGGCAGAGGCGGTGCTGCGTAGGCGGCAGGCTTCCACTTGCTCCCCGCTGCTGGGTGTCACTTCTACACACCTGTCTCCCAACACTTCTCCAGCCCCGCCACCCCTATACCCATTTAGCACTGCCAGAGGCACACCACCCGGTCACACAGACCTTTAATAGCTAATGAAACAGTAGCAGGTGTCAGAGCTGAGAGGGGAAAATTCTCAATCCCCACCAGAGGACGAAGATTATTTTATTCATTTCCATTTAAAGGGAGAATTGAAAAGCATGAAATCACATGCCAGCCGGGAGAGTGAGCCTAAACTAGGGTAACCTTGACAGGGGCAGGCACCAGCAGCTTCCAGGGCACAGCGCCCCAAGCTGGTGTCCTGGGGAGAGATGGGATATGCTCGCTTGTGTAGATGTCTACTCTTAGCTCAGCTACAGGTCCTGGTGGTCTGCTTTCCCCTTCCCCTTGGACTTGACTCTGGCTTATTGTACCTCACCCTGCCCCAAACTCAGCTTATCTTATTCCAACCCGACCTGTTCTTCTCACAGAATGATCCACTCCCACGAAGAAGGCATGTCAGCTTTTTCCTCCTCACCTGCTCTCCTTCCCACTCTGCCATGCCCAGCCACTTAGCATCCTCTGTCAGTTGGTTCTGACTCTGTGACCTCCATTCCAACCACCTAGGACCCTCACCCAGTCCTCTGTCCCTTAATGGACTGTCATAGCATGCCCTGGCCCTCTCTGCCTCTTACCCAGACTTCACTTTCCTCGTCTATTTCTCAAACCTAGAATACAAACCTGGTAATGGAAGGTACCCCTGTCCCTTGCTTACAACCTTTAGCTCTTTTCTCTCCACTCTCAAGAGAGTTTCCGAACTCAGGCTGGCGAATAAGGCAATCCGCATTTTGTCCCTGCCATGGTGTCTGGCTATTTACTAACCATTCTTACTCTGACCCATTCTCAAAACCCAATCTGAGGTTCCAGGCCATTTCCCCTACCCTTGGCTTTCAAAGACCTCTTTGCTTTGTATTCTGATGAGCTCTAGTATCCTCAGACGCAGCTCCCTGGTCTCCCCTTGACCCTTTTGTGCACTCTTTCCTGTCTTCAACACTAGCTTCTGGAGACCACAGACTGGGCCCTGTTCGACCTTTCAACCTTAGAACCTAGGACAGTGCCTGGCATAAAAATGTTAAGCAATGCCCTTGGAATGTGTGTGCCTCTGAGCCCCCATGTCAGGCTGTAAAAGGGAGTCGCAAACAGCTAGGGAATAGGGGACTTGGTGACATGAAGGAGGAGTGATTTCTCCTCAGGACCCTACAGCATCTGCTCAGAGATGTCCCAGGCCTCCAAATCAAGGGGACAAACTGAAGGCCAACTCTGAAATCCATCAGAATAACAAATGGACTATAAAAATGTTCTTGTCCATCTCTGTGGTGTCACAGGACAGGAGTTATGGCTTGCTCCAGGACTGGAGAGCAGCCAGCACTGCATTTTGCCCTCTGGAGAGAGGTCCTTGCTGGACTCAGGCCACGAGGCTCAAGGAGCTGTGAGAGCCAGGGGATGAGGACATCGGAAGCATCTCTGCTGCCCCAGGCCCTAATGCAGAGAAAACTGAAAGCTGATCTCACTTTCATCTTCCAAAATTTATTATTATTGAAGTAATAATCACATAAAATGAAATTTACAGGTTCAGAAGTGTTGAGTTGAGTGCGTCTCAATGCATTCGCAATATTGTGTGATTATCACCACTTACTGTACCAAAGGGAATCTTGTGCCATTAGGTAGACAGTCCCCACTTCCCTCTTCTTCCAGCCATAGACCTACTTCCTGTTTCTACCTATTTTCCTAATCTGGCTATTTCTTCATATAGGTGGATTCATATAATACATGACCTTTTGTGCCCAGCTTCTTTCGCTTCATGTTTTTGAGGCTCACCTGGGTTATAGCAGGTAGCAGTCAGCTCTTATTTTTTCAGGTTGATTAGCACCCTGAGTGAGGATGTAGTGCATTTGTTTGTTGATCATCAGTTAATGGACATGTTCATGGGTTTCTCTTCGCAGTTCTGAACATTCGGGGGCAAGTTTTTGTGTGAACGTGTTTCCATTTCTCTTGAGCACATGACTAAGGCTGAAATAAATCACTGGGTCAGATGTTTTTTAGCTTTTACTCTTTCAGGATCCTCATCTTTACTCCTCCATTTTTGAGGTACCAGTTGCTTCGGAAAACTTGCTGAGACCTCAGACTTAGACAGTTTTCCACAAGCCGGACCTTACAGCAAGGCAGCTTTCAACTCCCAGTCTTAGATACTGCCTGATATCACAAACTGTCCTGCTTCTTTTGATGTTTTTACAGACTTCGAAGATGTGAACTCCATTCTCAAGTTTTAGAGCATTTCTAAACAGGTGGAAAGCCGGGTCAGCCCACAGACTGCAGCTGGCTGCCCTGTGGCATCACCCAGTGGCCTGATGGCTCTGTGATGTTTCTCACAGCTGCTGCTCCATTTTACCAGCCCAGACCTCTTTCTGCCTCCCACCCTTGCAACCAGCTCCCTACCCCAATCCCCGACTTCCCACCCTAGGAACCCACTCAAGGTGGAGCAGGCCACTTTTCTTAGCTACCATGACACCCCTTAGCTTCTTGAACTCAGTACACACACACACACACACACACACACACACACACACATCTTCCCACATTTCATATCCTACAATCAAAGGTCTTCAGGAAAAGACAAAGTGACTCTACCTCCTAGAAGATTGACAGGTCCTCCTGTGACCAATGATGAAGCAGGTCCCAAAGCTCATTTACTCAGCACCATGCTAAAGACACGTCTCACATACTCAGAATCCTCTTCAAGTTCCCATCCGTGTTTCTTTCATAAGCAGGGCATTGCTCCTCTAATTCTTAGCTGCTTCTCTCTTTGCACAGCCAAAAGGGCATCTTTAGTACAGCATCAAGGTTGCACTAAGTATAATATGCCGCCATGAGCAAGGCATTATTTGAAGTCAGAGCTCTTGACTTTGATGGATCTCTGAAGAGGATAATTCTTTGTGAGGGGGTTGTGTTTAAGCATCCCTGACATCTAGCCACTACGTGGAAGACAGAGGCACGCCCTCTACATATGGCCACCAAAACTGTCCCCAGACATTGACATATGTCTCCTAGGGAGAGGAGGTGGGAAACAAATTTCCTCCAGCCAGGAATCACTCTCCTAAACATTTTATATAGAAACTCACAAAATCTATAAAGTGTACCACAGTGTTAGCTTCCCCCCCCCCCCCAGGGATGACCAAGGCTTGGGCCTGTCAGGTTCTCTTCTCCAGGGTCACACAACTGACAGCTGATGCAGTGGATTTCAGGGGGATGGAGTGAGATGGTGTGGGATGGAGTAAGATGATGAACTAAGATGGTGTGGGATGGAGTAAGATGGTTTGGGATGGAGTAAGATGATGTGGGATGGAGTAAGATGGTGAGGGATGGAGTAAGATGATGTGGGATGGAGGAAGGTGGTGTGGGATGGGGTAAGATGGTGTGGGATGGAGTAAGATGGTGAAGGATGGAGTAAGATGATGTGGGATGGAGGAAGGTGGTGTGGGATGGAGTAAGATGGTGAGGGATGGAGTAAGATGATGAGGGATGGAGGAAGGTGGTGTGGGACAGAGTGAGCAGAGAAGGATGGAGTAAGATAGGCAGAGTGGGATAGAGTGAATGGAAATAGTGGGATGGAGTGAGTGGTGTGGAAGGAAGTGAGTGGGGTAGGGTATAGTGAGTAGCCTGGATGAGGCAGGATGAAGGGAGATAGAGTGGGACAGAGTAGGGTGGAGTTAGCATGCAGTTCAACCTTTGGAGACACGTTAAATCTTAATCTTTCTCTTTATTTCTCCTGGCCCAGTTATTTTGCCTTTTTTTTTCACTGTACTGAATTCACAGTATTACTGAGTAGACAATGAATTAGCATGTTTAAAATACTTGTAAAGGTGTCAAGATATAAGGAAGATCTGAAAAGTATTAGCTATTTAAGATTGTTGCTATTTATTGAATATCTCCTATATGTCCAATGGTCTACTATCTTCTCCATAGAACAAATGCAGGAGGTGACTAAGTACCCCCAGCCCCAGGTATGCATTTCAGAGAGTCCCAGGCCCAGTGCCAGACACTTGGCTGCTTTATTGTAGCTTCATGGCCTTGAATTAAGAAGGTGTCAGTACCTCCTAGCTAAGATTTTGGGAGACATCGGAGAATCAGTACAATAGTGTGAAAACAAAATCTCTGCCTCTACCTCCCAAGTTGGTTTTGCCCTGGCTTCTCCCCTGAGTTCTGAGTGAGGATCTAATCTAATTTCAACTCTTCTGTCTTGATCTGCAAATTGGCTCACCCATCCCAGGTCCTTCAGGAAATGTGTTAATGGTGCGCTGAGGTGAAGCAGACTGTGCTGTCTACAGAGTATTCAGTGGTCAATTGGGTCAGGACTGGATTGACCTAGAAATCCATAGGGAGAGGAGCTTGGGGAGAAAATACCAGGTTACAGAGGCTAGAACAGTTGTCCCTCAACAAGGTCAGAGCACTCCAAAGAGTAATAAAGTACAATGGCATAGACTCTGACTCTGGGGAGAGCCTATGAGCTGATGGTGATACCTAAGGAGAATGCCAATAGGATTGGAGGCTTCAGACCCGTGGTTGAGGCTAAAACAGATCAGAGCCCCTCTGACAGCCCATCTCTACAAGGTATCCAGACAGAACCGCTCCACCCCCACTCAGCACACCTCCAAATAAACCATCAGATTTTATTTAAGTCAGATGTCCAAACAAAATGAAATGTTAAATTCTTGGGTGTGTTCTGAAAAAGTTTAAGACTCTTATCTCCATAAGATAAATCCTTTTTCTAGGAAGGTTTCCCACAGAGATCATGTGCAGAGGATTTTGCATGGTGGCATCTTTTGTAGCAGTGTCAACTATGGGATCAACGAAAACATTCATTGCTAAGAGAATGGCTCTAGTTAGAGGATACACATGTTTCAAAACCTCAATGCACACTAGAACTGACTGACATAAAAAGATGCTTTGGCCTGCAGTTTTATGGGGGAGAATGGATGCTACAGAGCAGGGAGACTATATATCATTTATGTGAGAATAAAGAATATATACATAGATGTAGATATATGTATGCATAATCGTATATACATAAGTTAGAAAAATATTGGCAGAAAGGGAAGAACACAGGCAGAGACAAAGGCAGAAATGTCTGAAAAATTTATATCAAAATGTTAGCACTGGCTTATCTGCATATAAACTTTCTACAGAGCCAGATTTTTCTCTGTTGGAGTGGGAATTTACAGATAAGCAATGGGAGGAGGCTATGATGAGCCATATGCTATCAGGTTAGAGTTGGAGTCATCAGCATGAACTCCTGTTTAGCTTATATAGATGCAGATGGCTCCATATTGAAATATTTATAGGTCCCTGTATACTCACAGATTGATATACACACATTAATGTGCTCTGTCAGCCAAGTGGACTGGAAGAAATGAAATTCACATAATAGGGAGTATTTTTAACCCCAGGACTATTAGGAGGTTTCTCTTTTCTTTCTTCTGTTGAGAAATAGCATATTATTTAAACATATTTTTAATCATGTGTATATGCGTATGTAAGTGCAATGGCCACAGATGCCAGATGAGAATGTAAGATTCCTCAGAACTGTAATTCCCCTCACAGGTCATTGTGAGTTGCCAGCATGGTGCTAGGAAGTGAACTCTCATCCTCTGCGTGAGTAATATGCACTTTTAAGCATTAAGCCATCTCTCATTCTAGCCTGGAAAATATTTTCTTAAACTGATTGCAAGTAGAACACATTGTGCAGTAATTCTGTTCCTATATACACACTCAAAAGGAAATACATGTATAGGAATATGTGCTTAGGAATAGCCACACTATCTGCATTTGCAATCCCAATTGAAAACAGCTCAATTGCCCATCAACAGAAAAATGCCTAAACCCATGGTGATATAAGTATAGAATACCACAGTGCACACAATAAAATGAATGAACGAATACTGTACAAGTCCACACCTTTAGTCCCAGCGCTTCACTCCAGTGAAAGGAAGCCAGACTCCTTGGAGAAATGACGGACTGTAAGATGGAGCAGGTTCATATGCTCCTTAGTGACAGATACACATTGGCAGAGTGTGTCATTAGGTGTGATGGAGACTGCTTGTTTGTTTCCGGCTGTCACATAGAAACTATATTAATTACAACACTGTTTGGCCTGTTAGCTCAGGCTTCTTATTAACTAACCCATTTCTGTTATTCTCTGTATAGCCATGAGGCTGTGGCTTACCGGAAAGGTTCCAGCAGCTGTGTCTTTCTCCTTTGACAGCTACACAGCTGTAGGAGGTCCTTCTGTATTTGTGTTGCTTTCATTGGTTAATAAAAAAAAAAAAACTGCTTTGGGCCCTTGGTAGGGTAGAACTTAGATGGAGAAGACAGAACTGAGTTCTGGCAGGAAGAAAGCAGAGTTGGAGTTATGCCATGGATCCGCCAGAGACAGATGCTGGGAATTTTACCTGGTAAGCTACTGCCACGTGGCAATACACAGATTGATAGAAATGCGTTAAATTAAGATGTAAGAATTAGCCAATAAGAAACTAGAGCTAATGGGCTGAGCAGTGATTTAATGAACACAATTTCTGTGGGATTATTTTGGGACTAAACTAGCGGGGTGGCCAGGAACCAACAAGCGGGCTCCCCTTCTTGCAACACATGGTGTCTCTCTGGCTCCATCTACTCTCTCAATATATCTCTTCCAGCCTGGCTATATTCTGCCCTGCCATAGGCTAAAGCAACTTCATTTATTAACCAATAAAAGCAACACATATATAGAAGGACAACCCACATCAATTAGGGAATTTGTCCCTCCGTGAACATTATAGAGTGTACTTATGTAAACCCCAAATATTATAGGCCAATCACTTTAAAGCAGTTAAGAGATGAGGTAAACACCGAGAGCTTGAAGCTGTTGCCAGCATAACATGGCAAACTGTTTTGCAGTAAATAATTATTGTGAGCTGAAAGAATGCATTTAAATAATGATTGAAAAGTATGATTTAGTAAATAGGAAACCTTATAACAATTCTTTATTGCCATTATCAAGTATTATATATTGTACACAATTTGTATTTTTATATGGCTATTGTAATTTTGCTCAAATACCATCCTTATAAACACGTAGGTGATGTATATTGTTTTATTACAATGTCCACAGTGTAATAATGAGACAGGAACTCTCAGCTCCATTATAGACTACCATAATAGACGGTATCCACTGCTGACCAGAATGTCATTAGTTAGCATATGACTGTAATTTAAAAAATCTGTTGTGAGTGGGTGCTCAGTGACAGGACATTTATGTCATACTCCTTCCATCCAAGGCTCAGGGAGCATCTCAGAAGACAGGTGCTTATCACATTCCAGTATGTGGTTCCATACCCAGGAGTACAGATGGGCAACACAAATTAGAGCTGGAGAATTATTTTTCAAAGAACACATGAAGTTGGAGTGTCATGGAGACGCAAGTGAAGCTGAGAGGAGCTAGAGAAAAGAGCTGGAGTGTGTATGATAAAAATACATTGTGTTCAATTGTAAAAGAATTCATAAAAATAATTTAGAAACATTTTAAAAATCTACCTTGACAGGAGCATGTCAAAGAAACCTAGGAACCCATGAATACATCGAAGACCAATGCTAGAAAATTGGAAAAATAAAACAGAGTTGTCCCAGATTAGAATACAAATATACCCTTGAGTCCATAGTGATAAAAATGAATGAGTAAATTAATATGTTCAGGAGAGAAGAGAGAGATAAATCTCTCACACAGAAGCATCATAAATAATTTACTTGCATTTTCTGCCCTCAAGGAGCATAACGCCTCCTTCCTTAAGTGTGGCTGGGCTTCGTGGCTTCCTTCCAGAGAGCACAACATGGGAATAAAGAAGAAAGAAGAAAGGGGAGCTTCCTGCGGCAGAAAACTGACAAGCACGGCTCAGTCTTACTCAAGCTCAACGTCTAAACAAGAATCACGGTGCGTGTAATGTGGACAGGATGCAATGAAATGCGACATAGCCTCTGTGATCACCCACAAGATCCATATCCCTGTCTAATCCCGAGACGTCAGACAAAAGCCAGCAGAGGATGCTCCTACCCAGAGCTTTGCAAAAATGCCAGGGGGACCCAAGACAGGGACACAGCTAAAAACTGTCACTGCCAAGAGAAGACCAAGCAGTCATGGTTTTACCTGATCCAAAATCATCCTAAACAATACTTTCTGTTTTATGGAGCTGAGATCCAGTCCAGCCTCACACATACTAAGAGCATATACCAAGATACACCAGCCTAAAGTTGGTTTTGTTTTTTAAGCCACCAAAGCAAACGATTCAAAGGGATTTTTTTCTCTTGACCTTTAACAATACAGAAGCAGTAAAAGCTTTGAAAATAAAGTTTTTCCTTGAAGACTTTCCATTATTCTACAGCATATTCTTACGTAGGGTTCAAAGTCAGTGGTCTCAGGGTTTCTCCAGGACAAAAGACGGACTTTCCCAAGAATATCCTAGGCAGGCCCAGCCCGACTCAGGGGAGTTGAAGACATTTATTTCTCTTTCCTGCACTCCCACCGCTGCCCACGTCTCAACCCATCTTTTCTGAGACTGCGTAGTCAACTTTCTTCTTACAGAGTTTTCCTATCAGGTCTTCATCCATCTCAGTGCTTAATCACACTCAAGAGAGCTTTACACAAAGGTCAGCAAGTCTCCATACAGAGGTCACAGACGGGTCAAACACCAGATCAAATACTCTGTACCTTATTGCCTTGAGATAGGGTCTCTCACCGAATGGAAGTTCACTGTTGGTTAAGCTGGCTGGCCAGATAGCTCCCAGGATCTCCATGTCTCTGCCTGGCACAGTGGATACCTGGCTTTTTATGTGAGTGACAGGGATTCAGTTCTTCAATTGTAAATAATTCAGTTGTTAAAGAATTCAGTTCTTTAGTTGTACAGCAAGCGGTTTTCCTCAATGAGCAATCTCCTCAGCCTCTCATCCCCCAACCCCTGTTTTAAAAGTCATCAAAGGTCCAAAATGATCTTTTCTTTTAACCTTTAGCAATACACAGAAGCAGGAAAAAGCTTTGAAAATAGCTTTTTCCTTAAAGATTTCCCAACATTCTGCATCATATTCTTACATAGGGCTTAAGGTCAACGCTCTTGGACTCTCTCCAGATCAAAGACAGATTTTCCTAAAAATATCAGATTAGAGTGAGCATGGAGGAACACAGTGTAGCACGGGTAGGTCTCGAACTCATGCGGATGCTTCAGCTTCATCGGGAATGGGATTAAAGACACGTGCCATCATGCCCACTGAGAGACAAATCTTGAGAAGCTGCACTCCTGTGAATCAAACTGACAGGGGCAAGGCACGGAATTGGTTTATATCTTATTGATCTTGGATGCATACAGCTCTCTTAAGTAGGATTGTAACAAGCTGTTTCACCCATGACCTGGGAAATACACTACAAGGAAAAAAAAATTCTTCTTGATAGTCTGAAGTTCCTAAATTTAGTACTAAGATTTAGAAACAAGGTCAGACCAAACGCGACAAAAATCAATCAGCTCTCATTCTCAGTTATCCATCAGCTCTAAGCCATCCACCACGGTGAGCTGGGGTCTCTAGGAGCCTGTCCACTGCTCTGGGGTTCTAAACCATCCACCATGGCGAGCTGGGGGTCTCTGGAAGCCTGTCCACCGCTCCGGAGTTCTTCTGTATTTCCACAGAAACTACTTTCAAATAGGCATTAGCTTAATGAGATAAGCTACGGTTCTGGAAATCTCAACCACAAACGTGAATGAGCCAAAGGCCCGGAGCAGTTGACCTCACCTTCCTAATGCTGCCACCTTTAGTACAGTTCTTCATGGTGTAAGGACCGCCCCCCCCCCCCAAGCATAGAATTATTTTCATTGCTACTTCATAGCTGCAATTTTGTGACTGTTATGAATCACATTGTAAACATCTGATGGTCTTGGGCAACCCCTGGGAAAGGGGTGTTTGACCTCCCACAGGACTTGTGACCCACAAGCTGAAAACTGGGTCTACGTGGAGCCAGATGCAGGAAATAGAGAAGCCCCAGCCAGGGTTTTAAAAGTCCTTTTCCATAGAGTTGAAACAATTCTTCCGGCCACTCACAGTGATCCCAGGAGGTTAGGCCATCCTCACTCAGACAGTAAGTTCACCAAAGGACGTTGGGGTCTCTGGAAAGGCTAGGAGGGAAGGAATCCAAGGAGGTGGGCAGGAGAACCTGCCTGTTGCAAAGCCGGATCTCTCATGACAGAAGTCCTTTGGAAATGTGTTTCTAAAGCAGTGTTTTATGAGTCTGGAATGTTCCTCCATGCTAGAAGCTAGGAGGCAGACAAAAATGATCCCATGAGGGGTCACTCCAGGAAGCCATCCGGGGGAGTCAGCTGAGCATTGGCAGGCTTCCTCACAGCAATCCTGGCTGGATCCTGGCTTGAAAATCACACGTTACATGTTAACTTGTACAAGTTCCATCTGTTTAACTCAAGATGCTCCTTAGATTCGTGTCTTTAGGAGACAACAGTCAAGGCAATGGATTCATTTGATGTATCACGCCTGGTGTTTCAATAACAGGTTTGGATTTTTGTTCTCTTTCTCTGTATTTCTAAAGTTTGTCAGTCTTTGGAGGTAGACTCTCGCTCTGTAGTCTGGGCTGGCCTAGAACTCTCAGCTGTCCTCCTGTTGCGGTTCCCTGAGTGCCATTATTACAATCATGAACCCAGCACCTGACTTGGATTTTCCTTCATTGTAGTCAGCTACTTGGTAGCCCTTACCCAGTGGTTTCCTATAAGTGGAGGGATCATGGCATGGCTGAAGAACTCAAGATCTCCACTCAGGCTGCACGGAGGGGCTTACATGTCCAATTGTAAACAAGGTGTCTATGGCTTGAAAGCAGCCTGACAAAAATGTCAGCTGTAACCAGAAAAACAAAGCAAGCAGTGCTTTTGGATTGGTGTCTGCACACACAGAGTGAGTCTCTGCTTTAGGTTTTATGCACAGGCTGAAGGGAGGAACATGTACTAGACAAGATTTGTACATGCATAAAAATAATCTTATTACCCCAAATATGCTCTTAAAATAAGCTATTTGAACGCTTCTCCCTCCTAAGGCAATATCTCTTTGCTCTCTGAAGCAATTGCAAGGCTTCCAGTTATACTTAGCACCCTCCTTGGTTTCTGCAGCATTCCTTGGTGAACACACACCCGGATATATCTAAAAACTCACACAGCTATAACCGTCTTCTCCAAGCCCCTCTATAAAAGAATATTAAAATCAAGGCGCTGGCTGTTAGGAGTTTCTAAAACAATAGTCCTGGAGGTAACAGCTGCTCTTTCTTATTGTAACCAACTTCCTTGGCAACACTGAGATGGGTCTTAGAACATCTCTGGAGGGAACTAAAATCCAGGAGTGAGGGCTACACAGCCTTGGCCTCTGTGTGATCCAGAAAACCCCTGACAGGCACCAGCTACCCCTTCAGGGTGGAGCTCGGGGAATGACTTTTCAGTGGACTGCATAAGAAGGAAGTAATACCAAAAGAGGGAGGGAGAAAGAGAAGGAGGAGGAAGGGCAGGGAGGGGTGTAGGGAGAGAGCCATAAGGTTCTTCACAATGTTTCTGAATATCTATTCAATAGCCACACTTTGCAGCAGCTGCCCAGGCCAGACATATTGCTGTTTCCTGCAGGGGCTGCTCCCCATCTGGAATAGGAGGAAGGCCTTGAGCAAAATATCCACATTGATGCCAAAGATGTGCATGGATTTTTCCCATCGGAAAAAACGAAGCAGGGACTATTTGCAAGTACAGCCACGAAAGAACAGAAGCAGACCTTCAGACAGGAGCCTTGCCTGACAGGCCTCTGGTTTGCAATGGAAACGTTATCATAGGGAGGCTCTCAGAGGGGGATTTGTCACAATAGCAGCTTGAATGGCTCAGGCACCAAAACCAAATCAAAGCATTTGGAGGGGTGCAGTTTTATGTGCACACTTTACAGCTCAGTTCTAAAGGGCAAGATTACCATAGCTCATCTTTCTGAATGCACACAAGACATTTTGCTCGCACTATTTGCTTTTGCCATCCTTGGAAGAACCAGTAAGTAAAACATTTTATTAGGCTATAGCAATAAAAGTTAGAGCATTTGTGGTTTTTTTTTTAAAAAATATATTACATTGTTTAATCTCCACAATGAACTAATAGGGTATTACTATATTCATTTAGTAGGTGAGTAACTTAGAGACATTAAGTGAACACAAACGCAAGCTTTTAATTACCAGGCTTTACTCCAAGTTCTGAAAAATATTTGGGACTGTTTCTCTAGCGGGTGAATCTGATCCTCATGCAAAATGGGTTTAGTCTGCTGTTGTAGCATTCAGAATTCAGAATTAAGGCTATGCAGAGAGTGACTGCCTGAGGGGTGATTTGAACACAGATGGGTTAGCTCTGATGTGCATAGTCTTCTCCAGGTTATTTTCTCTCTTCAATTTTTCCTTGTTTTGCTTTCCTGGGGTAGCTGAATCTCTGCTCTCAGTCAAATGAGTGTGAGCCAAGCTTCCATGATAAAAACCTGTGATGTGGGAGTCCTCCCTGGATGCTGTGAATACCGTTGGTTAATAAAGAAACTGGCTTGGCCTGATAGGGCAGAACAGAACTAGGCGGGGAAAACTAAATTGAATGCTGCAAGAAGGAAGGCAGAGTCAGAGAGAAGCCATGGAGCCACTGCCAGAGACAGATTGCTGAAACTTTGCCGGTAGGCTGTTGACTGAGGTTTCTGTCCTTCCTGGTTCTTGCAATTGTTAAGTCCCAAAGAAATGGCACAGAGGTCTATATTAATTATAAACTGATTGGCCTAGTATCTCAGGCTTCTTATTAACTCTTGCAACTTATATTTGCCCATTATTCTTATCTGTGTTAGCCACATGGCTCAGCACCTTTTTCAGCAAGGTAGTCACATCTTGCTTCTTCTGTGGCTGGGCCAGGACTGCTACAGACTAGGACTTCCTTCTTCCCAGAATTCTCCTGTTCTCAATGACCCGCCTCTACTTCCTGTCTGGTCGTCCCGCCTATACTTCCTGCCTGGCTACTGACCAATCAGTGTTTATTTAAAATATAATTGACAGAATACAGACAATTGTCCCATACCAGTAGGCCACAGGCCTCATGGTAAAATATAAACTAATGGAGATAGGTTAATTCCAAATGTAAGAACTAGCTAGCAATACGCTTAAGTAATTGGCTAAGCAGTGATTTAATTAATACAGCTTCTGTGTGGTTATTTCAGGAGTCTGCATAGCCAGGAAACAAACAAGTGGCCTTCCTTCAACAAATCTGTACAATGCACCTTGAGATCTAGGATGTGAATGAATATTTTAGGGGTATTATTTGCTGAAACAAAGACTATATCATTCTAAATCACACAAATATTCTTTCAAAAAATCAGGGTCTTGGGGTTGAAGGCTCTGAAGGAAGTACCTAATTTCATATATACCTCAGAAATTCTGAAAGCTGTGTCAGATTCGGTCTATTTTACATGAAGATCACACCCCCCCCACACAAGAAATCCAAAATATTTTGAGAACTTATAAAAAAAGCTTGGAAATTAAAAGTAATCATCTGTGCCCACTTGCAGCCAAAGGAAGCTAAAGTGAAAGCATAGGAAGCATACGAACTAAGAGAGGAGACAACGGAATGCAGGATGAAGGAAATTGCATGGAAGATGGACCACTTCGTCCAGAAAGTCAGCCCCAGCTTCTTGGAGAAGCATGGCTAATGAGAAGCCAGCCACTTTGTGCCATGCAGACCCTGGAAGTCTTTGGGTTTGGAGGCAGCAGGTAACTCTGAAGACAAGGGTAGGGAGCGGGGCTGGAAACAACCCGCCAGGAAATGGCTTCATCGTGAAAGGCATCGACTGCCCAGGCATCCACTTTCTAACTCCAAGCATCAGAGGCTCAGCCTTCCTCTACCTATTACAGGAACAAGTTCCCTCATTCTCTGGGGAAACTGAGCCAAACTTTTCAGGCTTATGGACTCATGTTCAATAAAAGGTAGAGCATTGTATTCATGTCTGAATACAGAGTAAAGAAACTCCAAAGCCTCCCTCACCCTTTCCCAGAAGACTGGTAGGTTCTTAGGATAAAAAGAGCACCAACAAAGAAACACCTGCCTCAAATGACATTTCAGTGTCTTTCCAACCTTTAGCAGAAAATCACAGCCTTGACTCTATTGGTTTATTGAAAGTTTGAAGTTCATTTCAAAAAAAATTTGACTTACCCAAACAAAGTAGCAAATTGCATAATTTATATGCAAAAATTATAGAAACTGTGTTTACCATATATCCTTCACCTAGATTCCCCAAATGCACCAAACCAGTAAATTAGCATTGCCATCAAACTAGTGATTTGATTTCCCTTCCCTAAATCAGGACTAATCCAGGCTCATGCACTACATTTATCTGTCACATCCTCTTAGCCTCCACTTTAGGACAGATTTTCATTATTATTTGGTATTGAATGACTATAGTACTTTAGAAGAGTATCGATTAATTACATTGGGGACCATTTCTTTTCATTGCATCATGTTGGGAAGCACATCACGTCCATATGTCTTAGCATCACTGATGCTAACCTTGACCACTTAAGGAAGGGAATGCCTGCCAGGCTTTTAACACTCCAAGGTTGCATTTGCAAAGAGCATCTATTATAGGAAGGAAAATACTATGTTCCCCGGAAGATTTTTATCCCTGAATTGTAGTCATCTGTTGATGCATCCGGTCTTATCACAGTTATTACTAGGATAATTGCCAAATGATGCCTGCTTTCTCCATCACTCATTCCACATTTTTAATGAAGATTCTACAATGAGAGTACACTGATTTTTTTTTATTTATATTGTTTGGGCTCTTGTATAGACATCTTGTTTTATGGGATAAACTCTATTAATTACTTTGTGGATTAATTTTATCCTAGATTTCACTAGCAAAAACTTTTTAAGGTAAGTTCCTTCTTTTTGCCATGTATCCCTAATTTTCTGAGCACTCTCTCATTTTCTGGTACCATAATGTATTCCAGGATCACAGTGGAAGTTTTTAAAACCATAGTCTTGAATGATCTGTTTCTGCAAAGAACCATTTTTTATGCTTCTTACTGGGGAATAGCATTTAAAACTTAGTTGTGACTCTTAGCTACCAGAGTGTCATTGATAGCAGATCCTCCCAGCAGGCAGAACCAGAACACAAATATATAGACACATGACACAATAGACAACCTATGCTTATTTTTTTTAAAAAAAAACAGATTCAAATATTGGATCAAAATTGACACTTTCTTAAATATATGTAAAAGAGATGGAAACGAAGGAGCCAAATACAGCAGCTTAGCTGTGTCAGGTCCATGAAGGTGAAACGAGGATGCAGAAGAAGGTTAGTAACCTGACCAAGCGACCATGGCTTTCCACGAAATGAGGATGCAGAAGAAGGTTAGTAACCTGACCAAGCGACCACGGCTTTCCACGAAACGAGGATGCAGAAGAAGGTTAGTAACCTGACCAAACAACCACGGCTTTCTGAGTAGCAACTTTTCCTCATGGTCAGGGAAGTTTGAATATAAAATGTCTTCTTCTTATTGGGAACCAGGGAGGCATTGGGGTGGGTAAAGGGTCTCACGTTGAGGCCAATCAGTTGATGAGCCTTAGCCATACAATAGTGTCTATATTTGGCTTTTATTGGCCCATTCTTAGCTATGAATAGACAGTTCACTAGCAATGGATAACTGAGGGAGTCTTCCACATGAAAAACACAGATTATACTAGATAAAGCAAAACAATAAACCAAAAACTACCAACTTAAAACTGTCAAAATTATCACAAAAGACCAGAAAAATAGGGCTGGGCTGGGGGGGTGGGCAGGGAAGCAAACCCTATAGCAAATAAGAAACAAACCCCACTAAACAAGGCCAGAATGTCATTTAAAAGAAGCAGAGAGTAACCAAGGAGTCTTGAAGGTGGGAAATATGATCTATAAAGGTTTTAAAACTCACCAGAAGTGTTGAGTGGTCAAAGAGAGAAAACCCTTTAGAAAGCAGAAACAGAATTTCTTTCTCATTCCCTGAGCAATTTATTCTGGAAGCCAATGAATTTGGGGCTAAGAACAGTTCCTCACCACATGGAGCTTAGAGGAGGGGGTCCTTGGCGGCTCAGAGCAGTAACTGGAATTTAAGGAGATGGGGGATCTGCAATGTAAGGGTGTCCCCCGGTAGGAGGTCTGCAGCACAGGAGAGTGACATGCAAGACAGCATTGGTGCAGGGGACTCTGAGCTGGGGGAGGAAGATACTTCCACAGTCAAATGATCAAAGAGATCATCAGTAATAGAAGAAATAAAAAGAGGTCCTGTACCACACAGTGGGAGACAATGCGAAGCCCATGGCAGCTCTCCTATGATATCCCTACTTTGAAAGATGCACCATCTGAAGCTAATTGAAAAGACTTCAGAGGGGAAAATCTACAAAGTAACTAGCTAATAACTTGTACACTTCACATTTTTCAAGGTCTTAAAGGAAAGACCAGATTGGAGGAAATGGAGAGAAGTAAGGACTGTAACACAGCAATAGGAACCAGGTCTTGAGCTGGAGAGATGGCTCAGTGGTTAAGAGCACTGAGTGCTCTTCCAGAGGACTTGGGTTCAATTCTCAGCACCCGTGCAGCAACTTATAACTGTCTGTGACTCCAGTTCCAGGGGACCCAACACCCTCACACAGACATACATGCAGGCAAAACATTAATGCACATAAAGCAAAAATAAATTACTAAAAATTTAAAATAAAAAAGAACTGGGTCTTTTTATTTTTTTGCTATGGATGAGGTTATTAAGGAAAGTAAAAAAAAAAAACTTGAGAAGTTTAACAACTAGATGATAGTGATACAGCACTGTTAATCTTCTGATTTTTAAGGTTTTCTGGTGTTTTATGGGCAAAGGTACTCATTTGTAGGAAATATACCCCGAAGTGTTTTGATAGCACAATTTATCATGTTTACAGTTGTTTAAAAACAGTTTCCAGAAAGTTCTTTCTCTTGTTTCTATTTTTCTGTAAATCATTGTTTTAAAATTTTAAAATCTTATTGACAAGGGGCTGGAAACATGCTCAGTGGTTGCAGATATGCATTGCTCTTGTGGAGGAGCTGAGTTCAGTTCCCAGCACCCCCTGTTGGGGGACTCTCAGCTACCTGTTAACTCCACCTCCAGGGAATGCAATGCCTCTGGTACCACAGACACCTGCTTCACGTACACATTCCCACATGCAGACACATATATGCAGTCAAAAATACTTTAAAAATGAATCAACAAAATATTAAGACAGTGAAGTCATGAAAGAAAAGATTTTAAACAACTCAGAGGTTAGCCCAGGAAATCCAGTCTCTAAATACCACCTTCTCCAGCATGGCAAAAAAGAGAGCAGAGAAGGGGCCTTGATCACCGAGGGGGACACGATTACCATAGGACACAGCTTAGATTAAAGAGCCTAAAACACCCCATGCAATACATGAAAGAGATCAAATATTATGAGCACCAGTGATAAAAGAAGATTCAGAGTGTCTGAAAGCATTTTCTAAAATGCCTTATTCTCCATATGAGAGGGGTTTTGGCTGAGAAGTAGACCATTTGTCTTTGCCAAGTCCTGACTCGATAATATTCTTGCTATTAGATGGCGACAGAAATGATCACAAAGAGAAGAGACGCATATCAACCCAAAGGGCGTTTTCAAAAAAACCTTCCCATCTTTCTGCTCAAGATAATGCTAAATTATAACCAGATGATGCTCGAATTAGTTTCCCCGAGCTTTTCCTCAATTACTTGCTTCTTGAATAATGTCAGAAATCAGGGCAGAGATTTGAGCATCTGCCTGCCGTTTGTCTTGGGATGGCTGAAGGAAGGATGTTTTCGTAAAGATAAGGTCCATGGGCACCAGCTCACTCCCTCTCTCTCTTGAAGTAATGGGTCCTCTTTCGTTTATACCTGAAGGCGATTAACAGAGCCATCACCAATGGAAAGCTTTCCTCTGTGATGTGGGACTTTAGAAGTAGATATCCTCTGGTTTCTGACTGGTACTCTAGAAGGTAAGGGTAGAGTGATGGCTCTCCAGACATAGGGGAGACCTAAAGAAGGAAGCGCTGTCCACTCCACTCCTGTTCTCCTGTTCAGGTTTGCCTTTTCTCTCTCTCTCTCTCTCTCTCTCTCTCTCTCTCTCTCTCTCTTTTTGAGAAGTCAAGTCTTAGCAATTTATTGAAAATAATTTATTACGTTAATTTATTACTATTATTATCATTTTTCTTTTCTTTTTTCTGAGTTTTTATTTATTTATTAAAGATTTCTAAAAAAAAATTAAAAAAAAAAGATTTCTGCCTCCTCCCCGCCACTGCCTCCCATTTCCCTCCCCCTCCCCCAATCAAGTCCCCCTCCCTCATCAGCCCGAAGTTCAGTCAGGGTTCCCTGCCCTGTGGAAAGTCCAAGGACCTCCGACCTCCTTCCAGGTCTAGTAAGGTGAGCATCCAAACTACCTAGGCTCCCACAAAGCCAGTACCTGCAGTAGGATCAAAACCCATTGCCATTGTTCTTGACTTCTCAGCAGTCCTCATTGTCTGCTATGTTCAGTGAGTCCGGTTTTATGCCATGCTTAGCAACCTAGATTTCTCCCAAGACTATTGTCGCGCAGCTTCAAAGACTGGTTTCTCCAAGTCCACGCCTTTCCACAGGAAGGGAACTGCTTTGCATGCCCTTTGCACACAGAGAGGAAGGAAAGGGAGCCAGGCGGCTATGACTCTGAACCCACAGCACAGTGGACACCCCGGAAGGACAGTGTTGCAGCACCTTTGTGTGATGTGGAAGAAGAGCCCCCCCTATCCAGACAGACGGCTCCAGGCTGGCAGCCCGTCTTTCTTTTAGTCAAATGATTAAATAAACATTAACAGCATCCAGCCTTCTGTGTGTGCTCTCTCAACCCAGTACCTCTGTGTCCCACGTCACACAATGACCAACATTCACAAAGACACTAGTGGTTTGGCCTACCCCAGTGCTCAGTTGGTGGTCTGTGGTGCATGCAGGCTGGGTAGTTTCTTCCTAAGGCCTCACATCCGGACTCTGCAGTACTGCTAAAATCAGGCATCCCCATACAGACAGAGGGGAGACTGTCTGTCTTTAGGTGTAGCCTGTCTTGGTGTGCCTTCCTTCTGTCACATTTTAGGCCCTGACTGTAGGACACCAGCAGGGGACCTCATACGCAGCAAGAGGCCTTCCCAGACCTACTTAACACCAGAGTTCTGCAAAGGAAGCCATATGGATTTCTCTTGCTCCCAAATAAATACATGGAGGCTTATTCTTTAGCTTGGCTTATTTCTAACCAACTTTTCTTAATTTAAATTATCCCATCTACCTTTTGCCTCTGGGCTTTTCCCTTTCTCTACTCTATATGCCTTTCTTTCCTCTTTACTCCATGGCTGGTTATGTGACTGGGTGGCTGGCCTCTGGTGTCCTCTTTCCTTCTCTTTTTTCTTTCTCCTCCCAACTTCTCTGTGCGCTCTTCCGTCTGCTTGCCAGCCCCACCTACTTCTCTCTCCTGACCACCTATTGTCTGTTAACAGCTTTGGATATTTTAGATGGGCAGAGCAACACAGCTTCACAGAGCAAAACAAATGCCAACATAAAAGAGTGCAACACATCTCTGCGTCATTAAACAAATATTCCACAGCATCAATGAATGTAACATATCTTAAACTAATATTCCACAACAGGAAGGGAGACAACAGCAGAAAAAAATGTGACTAAGACAAGGATCACCAAAGAAGGCTGTAGACTTAAGAAATCAGGGTTTGTACTGACTTTCCTTTTCACTTCCCTGGGGATCCCATACTACCTCCTGAAGTCACATAAGCAGTCCCCGGGTCAGTTAAACCCAGGGACTTGCTATTAGCAACAGAGGTCTTCCTTTCCAAAAACAAAAACCTGGAATTTTCTCCAGAACCCAATAAGGACCAAGTTATGCACTGGGTGTTACAGAGGAAGCCAACTAGAACATTGAAGCTACCAGACACTGTGCCAGGGGCCCCACACGTGTACCGTCTGAGGACTCATGGTTGTACATACTTTTTCTCACCTTCCTAATTGTTTCTCACTCTCTTTGGATGTCCTTCCTAGAGGCCTGAAGAAGCAGGGTTGCACTTTTAAAGGATACAGCCACACCCATCTGTTCCAGAGGGAAATCCCCTCGGTCAGCATCAGCAGCTCCCAGGGCCAGGGGAAGTGCCCAGGATTGTAAGCTGTGTCTTCAGATGGACAGTTCCAACACGTTCCTCTCAGGGGATGGAGGTGCCCACTCAAGTCACCTCTACCCCAAGAGAATCGACAGTGTCCATAACCCCTGTTCTTTCTATCTGCATCATTGGAGGGAAGAGAGATCTTCTGTAGCCTGCCCAGTTTGTTTGACTTTTCTATCTATACCGTTATTAACGCTGCTCTTCTTGCTCTGGGGCCTGATGGAGAGCAGCACCCAATCTACCAGACAACAGGGTGGCATTAGCTTTTGTCTTATTCTCTATTCCAAATTGAGAGTATTTTGCGATGTAAGCAAATTCAGAGTCACTGATCATGAATTTTTAAGCTAGATTCCCATTGCAGAGAAATCACTCCTGCTTCAGGTCAGATAAAACTCTCTCAAATGGGCTAATACCCACTTAGAATTATTTGGTTTTTCCCACATGGAACTAACGTAGCCCAAGTCAACAATTTCTCTCATGTGCATGTCCATGTGTTGAGAAGTCTTTAATTAAACAATTTCTGGTTCTCTCTTCTAAGTATTCCAGGAGTCTTCCCCTGAGATTTCTCAGGAGGACTTGTCCTGGTGTGGTGACCAATGGTATCAACAGAAGACATGGATTTCGAAAGCTCCTCAACGGGACCTGCTACCTTAGTGTCCTACTGCCTGGCATTCTGCCAAATATGATGAACTGTCCAATTTTTCTCCTATGAGTGCCAGTTTACTGACATTTGGTGTCTTTTATGTCCTCCTTTGTGTGTGTGTGTGTGCGCGTGTGTTTGCACGTGTGTGCGTGCGTGCGTGCGCATGTGAGCGTGTGTGTGTGTTCTTATGTGTGTGTTCACGGTGCACTCTTACATATGGAATCCGGAGGACAGCCTCAGCTTTTGTTCCCCAGGTGTTGTCTATGTTGTTTTCTGAAGCAAAGTCTCTCACGGACTGGAAATCGCCTAGTGTGCCGACAAGTCCCAGGGGCCCACTTGTCTCTGCCTCTCTAGCATTGGGATTGCAGTCATGTGCTATCAATGCAACTTGTTTACTTTACACAGGTTCCGGGGCTAGAACCTGGGCCCTCATGCTTGTGAGGCTAGTGCTTTGGCACCTGCGCCATCTCTCCTGCACTCCGCTTTTACTCTTCAACCTAAAAGACCTTTGGGCTACTTCTCCAAGTGACTTCTTCAGACAAATAGATTACTTCTGGAAGCTTCAGTTATTAAACTAGCTTAAAGCTTTTTTTCTAGTAAAGTTCACCTGCCAGGGAGACAGGAACACATTTTTGCCTTATTTGTGCTTCTATTATTCTTTTACACAGTCCTGATACATGGAAACTGCTTGATAAGTTGTTCCTGGGTTACAGTAATGAAACAAATCAAATGGGCCAGTCAACATAGATTCAAATTAGATTTTAGAGCCAAACTCTAGATCATGTAACACAGCTCACACACATCCTTAATGAAGGAAACTATCTTCTTTTGGGTTTTTCTTAAAGTGTAAATCATCCCCTACTTAATTCATATAGTTTCTTTGTGATATAGGATGTGAACATTGCTGTTGGGACAAATTCTCTGTCTTAGAAATTTTCATAGCTATGGACATGAGTTATGGGGCTAGACTATCTGTTGCGATCTTAACTTCTTATTAGATGTCCCCTTGGGCAAGCTTCCCTGTGCTCTAGTTTGCATGCGTGTAAAATGGTAATAGTCAGGGTTTATAATCCAGATAGTCACTGTACCAAGTGTTTAGAATAATGTGTAACACTAGGTCCTCAATAAAAATATAAGTATAAATAACAAAAACATTATATAGTTTTGGTCAAATCTAGTAAAAAAATCATGTCAAAGCTTCATAAGAGCAATTATAGCATCATTGAGAGACAACCAAAAATAATCATGTTTCCTATATTTCTCCCAAACCTATCAGTAAGCTACTATGTGTAGCTTATTTCCATCAGTAACTTTCCCAGGGGGGATTGTCTTCCTGAGCTTGGTGAAGCTTCTTGGGGTTCAGAAGGCACACACTCTCAACTTCCTTGGGTGCTGCATTCTCTGCTCTACTCCATCTCTGACATCAACATCTGAGTTTAGGCTTCAGGGAAACCAGCTTAGTGTGAAGCCCCAGAGACAGGGGGAGACTGACTGCCTGAGCAGGAAAGCGCCAGCTGATAGCAAGGAAGATTGCTTAAGTTCTAGAAAAATCATGCAGGACCCGGATCCTGGTGTGTCTCTTCCTAAGAAGTCACCTCTAATGCAAGCCACATGATGGGATGTTTTCGACTCTTGCAAAGAGACTCTTGGAAGAGTTTCTGGATGAGGGGAAGTTTCTTTGACTTTGGCTCTCAGGCATTTGGGAGAATGTGACAAGAAGCTAAATCAGGGCTTGTTCTCAAATAAAAGCTCAGTTTCAGTCCATTGGCTTGTGTTCAAGATAGGGTTAGGCAAAGCAGCAAGCTAGGAAGACAAGATAAGCGAGTCTGCCATTCCTGTGTGAAGTGGCCTGGAGAGACATGTAGCTTCCCTACTGATATTAATATTGCCATCATCTTGATCATTTCATCCGTCCTGCATTCTGCAGACATGATTCAGAGCAGGATTAAACAAGGAAGAAATTAAGGAGTAAAGATTAAGTAGAGATTAGGAAGGCCTGAGGAATAAGGATAAAAAAGTGTGCCTGAATTTGCCTGTGGTCCTGGCATCCAAAGTAGAGCCCAGTTTGACACGTAGGACACACTTGAGACATTCTCTCTCCTTTTATCAACAAGAAAGCATTTTCAGCATCCACACATTGACTTCTCCGGATCTGTAGTTTAATAATGGAGTCTGAACTAGGATGAAGACCTATTTCTCCATCTGAATCTTTGTTACCAGAAGAGCATATTCCCAGCACCATGACATTGCCTTGAATTGGATGGTACCTCTCAGTGGGAAGTGAGACTCCCCAATAGAACAACCTGGTTAGCCAGTGAGCCTTGGGCATCTGATGCCTCCATCTTCCCAGCACTGCAATCACAAGCATGTGCCACAATGGCTAGTCTTTCTAAAGTGGGGGCTTGGGGATCAAACTCAGGCCCCGGTGCTTGGATGGCAAACACTTTACCAATGGAGATATTTCCCAGCCCCTAGTCTTATGTCCTGATGCTGCATTGCCCTGAAAACTTCTAGTTAGAATGGGACAATAGTGGACCCTTCTAGCAGTTCTGAGGGAACTAGAAGAGAATGGGCGTAGGCTCCCACACTCAGGGTTCTCTGACAATCATAACTGCTTTTCACATTTTCTCTCAACCGGTGAAACATGGGGTTAATGACTTTGTCCAACAAAACAAAATGAGAAACTCAAGTCCAATTAAAAAGATCTCAGAAACAAGTCAAGCATAAAGAGTGTTCTGGAAACTTTACAATTGAATTTTTTTTCATTGACAAATGATCCTGCCATTGCAGTAGAGAGGGTAACATATCTAATTCCTATAATTCTATATCTTTAAGTGAAGCCTGCAGGAGATGCCTTGATGGGAAGGAAGATCAATGGGATGGAAGAGAACACACTCCACTTGACTCCCCCTTCTGAGTTCGGTTTCTCTCCAGGCACTCTGGTGATGAGACACCTCCCTCCCACCCCTGCCTGAAGCCAATTCTCTCTTACACATATCCTAAGGGGGATCACAGAAACAGCAACTTCACAAACAGTCAACTTCACCAGAAGTTTGAGAAGCCTCAAACTTCTCCAAGAAAAGAAATCTTCTTTTCTCCCATAGGAATCTCACTCTTAAGTTTTCTATCTATCAAATAAAGAACAGTGGGACAAGAACCAGAAAGACAAGCGCAGAGAGATCCAGAGAGTCCACACACACGAGAGCATCTGTTTCTCTATTAAAAAGCCTCATGCTTAAATCAGACACAATGTGGTTCCTCACAACTACATCAATGTGATAACCATTTTGTTGGTGGTACTGTTTGAGGCCTCCTATGTGCTAGACACACTGGCGCACACTGGATTAAGCCGGTGTGAAGAGTCCTGTTCCTGGAATGTAAAATTGTCACCTGTGTCACCACGAGGAAGTTAACCTCCTGTGACTTTGCTTTCATACCTATAAAATGGGGATAATGAACTCTGCCTCAGAACTGAGACTTAGCTGAGAACCTGGAAGGAGGGGCTGTCCTCCAGCCTGGCCCCACCCTAGTCTCTCTCTCTTCAGTCAACTGGAGATCTCAGTCTTTTACTTCTGCAGAAGCCTGGGGACAGAACTTGGAGTGGGTCACATCACAGTGTGTGGCCTGATCCCAAGTCCTCTGTCAGGAGCCAACATCTATTCTTCCATCCAGAATCCACATTGCCCTTGCTGCAGCAAGCATCTCAAAGTGTCAAAGACACCCACATCTGAGATAACCTTTTTCTCCAAGGGCACAGGGCCTTTCCAGGCTATGGCTCTCCAGCGAAGGTTGTTGAAGATGATGAACCCACGGTGATGCATTTGGCTTCCTGGGTACCTTATTAGCTCTGAGCAATGCAAAGGAAGAACCGCACCTTGGGTCCTGTCTTGCTTTTTCCTGGCCCACTAATCTCTCCTACTGCTGCTAAGCATCTTGCTCCAGGCACCAAACTACAATGCCAATACTGAAGACCCCAATATGTTGTCACCCCTAATGCTATATCTTAATGCCCCCAGAATCTCACCCTTTGTGTGACAAGAGTAATTCAGATGGTCTTATCTCAGGCACCTTTTTCTAGTTCCGCCTTCCCGTTTGGTTCAGTTCATTCACAGCTAAGCCTACTTGAATTTGAACAGCAGTACGTCTGACCAGCAAGTGTGTTCCTAGAACACTTTGAGAACTCTTTGTTACTAAAGCTAACAAACACACACGCACGCACACATGCATGCACACGAGCACGTGTGCACACACACGGACACACACAAAGTCTGGAATATAAATTGACAGGATGTGAGCTGCATCTTGTTTGCTATAGTGAAACATCTGAATAGTACTTCTAGCAGCAGTAACTGTCCTCAGAACCCACTTTTTTTTCCGTATCTAATGACTTTTATTACCAAAATTTCATGTTTCTCAAAAGTACTTGGCAAGCCCTATTTTTACTGTTGTAAGACTAAACCTGATATCAAAGACCCGTCTGTGTGTCACAAAGTTTTTTTGTTGTTGTTTAAATTTTCTCTTATGTGCATGAGTGTTTTGCCTACATGTATGTATGTGCACACGTGTGTGCCTGGAACCCTCAGAGGTTTGGAAGAGTGTGTCAGATCCCCGACAACTGAAGTTATGGATGGTTGTGAGCCACCGAGTGGTGCTGGGACATCAACCCAAGTCCTCTGCAAGAATCACATGTGCTCTTAGTCACTGGGTGCTCTTCCCAGTCCCACAGACAACTAGCTTCTGGTTTCTTTAGGGATGCATGGCTCTGGCCTGGCAATACGACATTACTACATACCAAAAAGGTATTACAGCTGTAAAGGTGCCACCTAGACCAAACTCGTGCTGGCATCGTGAAAGATTTCACACCTCTAAAGGCTCCACTGGCGGGCTTGCTTCAGGACAATTATAAATGCAAAGAAAAGCAAGTAACAACCACAAGTTGGTCTTAAATTGACGTGATCAATATACAACTCAAAGTAATCAAGCATAAAAGAAAAAAAAAAAAACAGGAGGCGGTAGCAAGGGGGCAGGTTCCAGCTGGGTGCGTGTAGGAGCGTAGAGGGAACCAGGCAGATGAAGCAATAAACGCCTACTCCAAACCTCATTTTCCTCAACTTCCAGGTTCCAAGTTTTCCTGGCCTTACAAAGGTGGAAATGTTATCTCTATCCAGATCATATGTGGAGTGAGGAGGAACCCAACAAGTATGCAGACATACCTGTCACATGCAGAGAAATGTTTAGTTATCAACGTGTGGAGGTGAGAGGTCATCTCTGTGGGGTCAGTTTTCTCCCACTTTTCCATCATTTCCAAAGGTCAAACTCAGGTCATTGTGGCAAGTACCTTCACCTGCTGGGCCTCACCCAGAGAAACCTCTGTTTCCCAGGAGGAAACCATATCCAAGACAGAGGTGAAAATGCCAACAAGGGTGCCCATTTTCTCCAGGATACCCAGGGCATGTGGAAGAGAGGCCAATCAATATCAGGATGAGCGTGCTAGCAATGCCATCCCAACAGGTCCAAGTACATGCTTGCCTCATGAACCTCAGCACGGCTCCACTTCCCTGGAACCTCAGCTCCTCATCTCTAGTTTCCAGGATCAACCACAGACAATTGCTTCCCGGCTTCATCCTCTTCCCAGGTCCCACTAGCCAGAATTTAGCTTGTCCTTCTGTGTTCTGCTTCAGCAAGCTGTGGGAGACCAGGTTTTATAACTTGACTGAGAAAAGCAAAAATAGTTTGTTTTTTTTTATATAAACAAAACAAAACAATGCCTGAGGTGAGCAGGACTCAACCCAATGCAACCCAGGGTTTCTAGCTAGTGAGGGGGCTTGAGCAACAGCTCCGAGCCAACAAATGCCAGAGGCCGGGTAGTTTAGGGCATCACGATCCTTCTGTGATGAGGAAGCATGGTTCTGCTCAGAGCCAGGACAGAATGAGCAGGACAAGAAGACCCACATGCAGGCCTGGGACAGTGTGCACGGGTTCCGGAGAAAACATGGGCCCAACCGGCACCTTGTGGCGTTGAGCAAACAGGCACTATTATGGTGAGCAAAGGTATGGTGTGGTATGGGAGAGACAGACAGAATGGTTTATGTCCTGTGGACAGAGGAAGCTCTGAAGAGGTGAGGAACGGGCTGAGGTAGGTGGCTTCACTGCCACCCAGGGCCGTGGTGATGTTTGGGTCTGGGCTGCTGCTGGGGCCCATGTCTGGGTTCATGGCTCTGATGCGGCCTTGAACTCTGCTGATATCCGTGATTCCTAAAGGCTGAGAGGAGAAGGTTGTACAGAGTTGGCTCTGTCACTCACAGGGAAGAACTGGTCCTGTCCTTTTTTTTTCTTTTTTTCTCTTAAATTTTATTTTGTTGGGGAGGGAGAGTTTGAGGGGCAGAGGGCAGATATGAAAGAATGGGGAAATGAATGGGATGGAGATACATGATGTGAAAGACACAAAGAATAAATAAAAAGAAAGCTAAAACAAACAAAAATAAAACAACAACTACTACTACAATTGTGTAGATCTGGTTTCCTCAGTTGCCAGCCCCTAATCTGTTTTTTTTTTAAAACTCTGATTTTAATTCCCTTTTCTACTCTTACTTTCTATGACTTTTCTTCAAAAATCTTCCTTCCTTAAACACTATGTTTTACATTTTTGACTCTAGTTCATTGTTTTGCATCCCAGACTTTGGCCTACTCCCTTCCCTTGGGTGGTTGCTGCTCCATCACAACCCCAGCCATTCCTTAAATGTTAATATAGAACCCTTCTTCATGTGGATGCCTCGGTGTGGGGTGCTTGACTGTACTGCTTTCAGAATCGCACTGTTGAATCAAGCTCCTTGAAGGAGCCCCCAAGAACGAGGCTTCTTCACTCAGCTCCCTGATAGTCTGGTATAGCTTTTCTCTTCTGTTGTTTTGGTTTGTGGTGCTGGGGACTGAACTCATAGCCTTACATAGGTAGACTATCTACCACTGAGTTGCATTGCAAGTTCCTACTGCATTTTTTACAAAGCAATTCTAGCTGCTTCCCTCCGAGAAAGATTAACACACGCCCTGGGTCTAAAGAGAGTACTACCTATGGGACTCTATGGGGATTCGGGATCGTGGAGAATTCTGAACGTGCCATGCAAAATCTGAGCTCCACTCTCGCACACCAAAGGAAGCAAAACTACGTGAATCTATGAACCTCAAAACAATATATGGTGTGTGTGAGGCTCTGATACTAGGAGGGTTTCTGGTTTGAAATATGGAGATTTTGATGCCAGGTGTCCATAAACTACAGTCCTACTGAAAAATACATTTATTGAAAGTTTTATATAAAAAAAAGAAATGAACTATATTCTGAGGAAACCTAATATCCAAGTAAGTTCTTGGATATTGTAAGTCCTATAATAAGGCTCTCTTGTGGTTGGAGCTCATGAATATGTAAGCAACTTCTAGTATATTCCTTTCCTTTATAAAATTGCTCATAAGGTTGTTCGTTTTATGAATGTAATACAGGTTCACTTTTGAAACTGTCCGCCTAGAGTTTCCTGCTTGTCGAGATCCTGCTCCCAGCTGTCTCCGAAGTCTTCCTGCTGCTTGCTTTGCATTTAGGGCTAGCTTTGAAATAAAATCATTCCAAAAACTAATTTCTCATAGATTCCAGAGCGTCTTCCCTCTGCTTAGCCTTATCATTCACCACAGTCTGGCCACTGGCCCCATTGCCTAAAACACTGTCACCAAGGTCATCAGCACCATCTGCTGACAGCCCTGATGAGAATGGGTTGGGCCTCCTAGTAACTGACTTCTTTGTGTTGGCACTGGGGACACTTTCTGGCCCTGGGATGGTGTCCTTCGTTCTCATTTCCTAGCCCACTGGCTACTCTTCCGCTGCTTTTCCCACAGACTTCTTTCTCCTTCTTAGTTGTCCGCAACATGTGAATCTTCCAGAAGCTGGGCCACCTCACCTTCTTCCTCCACTTCTCTGAGCAAGTATGACTTTGCCTATTTTGATATACATCTGTTTCACAATGTCACCTTAGTCTTGTCGTCAGGTTCTATTCCTTATAAAGCCTGCTTCTCCCTGTGTTGTTCCCGTCTTAGAACAGCCTCGCCTGCTTCTTCCCGCTTCTCCACTGGGCCCCTTCTCTCTCATGAGATCGGGCACGATCTACCCTAGCCATGCCTTCTCATTGCTCTTTGTTGACTGTCTCTCTCCTTGCCTTGGCTGTTCCCTGTGTCGTCCTCACTGAGCTCTCTGCTCCCTCCCTCCCTATATTGTCTCTCCTCCCACAGCCACCGGGACAACCAGAAAACTGCACCGCCTCTCATGTCTATCCAGAACAACACAGTGCTTTACAGGCTGAGCGTTCCTGATTAGAGCACGTGACCTGCTCCCACTTCTCTGCCCCATGTTCTCTCTCGCCTGTCTCCCCTCAGATGGAGGAAATGGGAAACTATCTTTACTTCCCCAAACACACAGCCTTCCCAGGTCTCATCACTGTCAGGTCAAGTACTGCCTTCTTTATTTATTTATTTATTTATTTATTTATTTATTTATTTATTTTGCCTTCTTTTCTAGAGCTACCCTCAACCTGCCAGTCCCCTCACAACCCGCTTCTCTTTCTGTCTTAGTCAGATGTCGTATCCTCAGAAAGCATCTCCATAGATCCCTGCATGGTCTCAGGTCTTTCTCACCCATAACTTCAGTGTAACTAATACACAACAATAGTTATCTTTTTTAAAAATTAAACAATGGATCGCTGACAACTTTCCCGTCTGCCGGGAACAGACTGAGCAGTCTTTGCTTGTCTTCCGCTCAGTTTGCTCTGTGCCTACGTGTCTCAGCTTTGGCATTCTGAGTGCATTTTCTCTGTGAAGTGCCTGAGTGTTTTACGTGTGCCATACATGTGTCTGATGACCACAGAGATGAGAAGAGAGCCCCTGGAACTGGACTTATGGATGGTTACAAGCCACCATCTGGGCACTGGGAACTGAGCCCAGGTTCTCTGCAAGAGCAACAAATGTTCTTAACCACTGAGCCATCTCTCCAGCCACATACCCCACTCCACCCCCTGCCACCTCACTGCAAGCATTTTGGCTTGATGATTCCTTGCTGTGGGATCCTGTTCTGTGTTTAAACATTTTACCCTATAACTGTGCAATCCAAATTGTCTTTCTGACTGTTAAATGTCAACTAGAGGGAAAGACTACCCCAGTGGAGAACCACTGGTTCTTCAAGATAAAAAAAAAAAAAAAAAAAAAAAAAGCAACACTCAGTGGGCATTCACAGCAACATACAAGAAAAACATAACTAAACTTTGAGGGTCCAAGAGGCCTGGGCCCAGATCCTATTTCACTGCCCTGTATAGAAAACCCTTGTCCTGCCTTGTGTCCTTCTCAAGCTGCCTTTCCACATTATAGAATTGAGGTGTTCTGGACAGTCTCTCAGGATTACGGCAGGGACTGTTTGTTTGTGAACTCGTTTTAACAAACATTCCCATGAAAAGTATTGTTTTAAACACCCAGAGAGTATTTTTCTGCTGGACTGTGAGTTCAGATTAAACACTGCAACACCAGTGCATCTGAGCTTTCAAATCTGAGTGATTCTGGATATATTCATTCCACAAATTCTCACTAAGGATCTCCTATGTGAGGCCCGAAGTCATATGCCACAGAGACATAGGGATGGACCAGGGTCAGCCTTTTTATGGCCAGGCAGAAGTGCTCTGTGCTTCATCATCTCACCAATCAGTATGAGACAAAGCAGTCCTGCGTGTCCACAATGTCCAAGAGAGGTAGAATTGAGCTGTAAGATCCATTTAGGTGTATTATCTTGTGTGATTGCAGTTTCTCAGAGAAAAGGACACGGACATTTATTTAGCCTGAACCGTCTGCCAGCTCCTCTGCCCAGTTTCATTTCAGACTGTGAAGAACATATTACTACTGATGAGGGCAATGGTGCTCATAAAGAACAAATTGTTCCTAATGTCACAAGGAAAGTGGGAAAACTGGAATTCGGTTTCTCCCCACAACTGTTGGCTGTCATATCACGCAAATGAAGATGAATTTGGAAGGGATAGGAGGACAGAAGAGAGACACAGGCACATCTCAGTCCATCTTTCCAGGGATGTGACACCAGAGGAAAGTGCACTGGTCTCCTGTCTGAATCCTCCATTCAGGGAATTGCCAATAAAGAGCCGTCGTAGTGACCTGTAGCTGTTCTGCGGTGAGATCTCTGGGTTAAACCCGTAGGATTCAGCTCTGGACTTGGTAGTACAAAGTGGGGTTCCTGACCACATAATAATGATGAATGCTACAGTCTGTAGATAGTTGAAGCCCAGATTTTCCTCAGTCCCTAAGTCACCGAGAGTACATAGCATCTGAGTAATTCAGGGGTGAACACCAAATGGCAGAACCAGGCAGGTACCATGGAATGGAACATGAACAGTGCCCAAGGCCAGATTCATCCGAACCTTTACTCATGCCATCCTGAGCAATGGTACAGCATTGCAGCCCTGTAATTTATGTTATACTATGTTAATATCCTCGGGATCCAGAAAAAGGTAGATTGACAAGTTCACTTAGAGAAATCAATTGCTTTTCATTGACAGATTAGATTCATGGTTCTTTCAGAACATGTGCATGGGGTGTTAAGGAGCCCCGGACCTGTCCCATGGTGAGTCTTACAAGCCTCATCAATTTCTGTCCAACCAAACACTTTCATCTGGGTTATTAATTTAAAATTCCAGAATCTGATGACTTAAATCATTTCTAAATTCCTGTATACCTTGGCCAGCACATCTTTAATTTAATTAACAGGAATAAAGGAAAGTCAGAGAGCCTAGGCAAATATGGGCCCATCAGTTCTAAGACTCATGGGGAAAAGGCTTTTATGGGCAGCCATTGGCAGTGTTAACAGTAGTGTCCTGAAAAGAGGCTGATGTAAGTGGTCTAGATGTCCTTGTCAAAGATCCTTATAACTACCTCAGCTCCATGCCATCACACATTTAATAAAGCATTCCTTATTTGGAATATATATATAATTTCCATAGGAAGTGGGAGAATTTAAAAAGGCCATGTTCCATATCCACATTTAGCCCTTATTTACATAAAGTCTGAGAAGTCACTAAGATTAAGGTGTCCAATCCTGGAGTTCATTTATAAACAACATGCTGGTAAACTTAGCAGATGATAGTATCTGGTGTGGGAGGAAGAAGAGGGCATAGTGTCCCCAAGGTCAACCCAGTGTGCTTGGGTTGGGTGGTCCCTCCCTGTTGCAGTTTCCACAATGCTGTAATTTTCAGCTAGCGAGTTGCTGGTGCCTACATACGCTAGTGTCAGCAGACAAATACCTTCCTGGGCTCTTTAGCCCGTCTCTGTCATGCTCTAGTCTGGTGAAGAAGAGGGAACCCAGTGAGAGAAATAAGCATGAAAGAAGCAATAATGGCTGTTGAGAGATTATTTACTACCCAGAATGAGACCTGAGCTATGCCGAGTCAAATCCAATGCCAGGGTTATCCGGAGTCTAGGTGCTTAGCTCTCAGCTCCACAAAGACTTTCAGCCTGGAGGTGGTGGTTTTTCTGCTCAGACAGAGCTCCTTCATTTCCGTTTCCTTTCCGGAACCAACTCCACTTAATGGCCAGTTCCAATCCTTTCACTTGCCTGGGTCTTCACACCAGTAAGTCTTTTCCTCCTAATCTTTGGCTTTTCTTTTTCTCTCGGATCATCACTGCGAGTGTGAAGGTATTATTTCTCTCATCTTTTAAGTACACAATATCATTTGTGCTTCCTTCCCTCTCTCTCTCGCTCTGGGTCCATTTTCTATCAAACTCCTTGAAAGCACTTTGTATAGTAGTCAATCTCTGTCCCCTTTGACTTTTAACCTCTTCAAATTGAATTCTTGCTCCCAAAATTGTCCTTATTACTTTTGATCGTTGACCAATGATCAAATTTTAGGTTTGATCTAACTTAATCTACCAGCAGCATTTGGTGAGACCGGTTGTGCCTTTCCCTTCCACTCTCAATTCTCCACTGGCTTTCTGGCTAGTCTGTGCTCTCTCTCCTTTTCTTAACTTCCTTTTATCTTGACAATACAGCCCGTTTATCTGTAACACTTTCCTTTATGACCTCATCCAATGTTGTTTCTGCAGTCCAAACCTCCCTCCCTAGCTGTAGACCCAGCTGTCCACTGCCTACTATACATCTAAACACTGTCCAAAACCTACTTGCTGGTCCCCAGTTGTTTCAAGGGCCTCCATGCCCAGCTCAGTTGATGCCAATTTTAACTTTCCAGTTGCCCAAGTCAAAAACTTTGAATTCATATTGACTCCAGTGTTTTTTCTCACAACACCTACACACCTTATGTCTGGAAATTCTGTGTTCCAAAACATAACCATAATTTGTCTGCTCATTTTACTACCCTCACATTGATCTAAACTGCCCCTCTTTTTCTGATAGATGGATAACCTGCCAATCTCTCGCCCTTCTTCTGTCTGTGAAAGCTTTAGTTTATTTTGATGTGGGATTCCCCTCTGTATGCTGTGAAAATGTTTTATTACCACTGGTTAATAAAGAAGCTGCTTTGGCCTATAGCAGGGCAGAATAAAGTTATGTAGGAAAACTAATCTGAATGCAAGGAGGAAGAAGGCAGAGTCAGGAGACACCGTGTAGCTGCAGAAGGAGAAAGACACCGGAACTTTACCAATAGGTGACAGCCTCGTGGTGCTACACAGATCAATAGAAATGGGTTAATTTAAGATATATTAACTAGCTAGGAATAAGCCTAAGCTATTGGTCAAACAGTGTTGTAATTAATATTGTTTCTGTGTGATTACTTGGGTCTGGGCGGCCAGGAAATGAACAAGCAGTCTCAGTTTACATTATTTCTCAGAGTAACCCTTTTAAAAACATGATAAAGGGATATAATATCTGAAATTTCATCAATGTAATTCATTACATTAACAAAATAAAGATAAAAACTACACCATCTCGATAGATGATAAACATCTATCTGATAAAAGTAAAAACCAATTAAAAATTTAAAAACTATTTCAATAAAATTGAAAAGAAGAAGGGGATTAAAAACTACATTTGAAAAATAGAGGTTATCTGCAAAAGCGAAAAAACAGAAATAGCGCATGACATGGCGCTCAACTGTGAACAGCTGGGGTCTTTCTCCCCAGCTTAGTCAGGATTAAAATAATAACACTCACCGTCATGCTTCCTTTGAGCATGGTAAGAGAGGTTCAACAAGAAAACAAGAAACAGAAAAAGGTATATTATTTATGTTTGGGTGGAATGCTCTATAGATGTCTGTTAAATCCACTGGAGTCATAACATATGTTAGTTCCCTTATTTCTCTGTTAAGTTTCTGTCTGGCAGACCTGTCCAGTGGTGAGAGTGGGGTGTTGAAGTCTCCCAATATTAGTGTGTGGGGTTTAATGTGTGATTTAAGCTTTAGTAGTGTTTCATTTACATACGAGGGTGCTCTTGTATTTGGGGCATAGATGTTCAGTACTGAGATTTCTTCTTGATGGATTTTTTTTCCCCTGACAAATATGAAATGTCCTTCTTTGTCTCTTTTTGATGGATCATAGTTTGAAGTCTATTTTGTTAGATATTAGGATACTTATACCAACTTGCTTCTTAGGTCCATTTGATTAGAAAAAAATTTCCCAACCTTTTACTCTGAGGTGATGTCTATCTTTGAGGTTGAAGTGTGTTTCTTGTATGTAGCAGAAGGATGGATCCTGTTTTCTTATTCAATCTGTTAGCCTGTGTCTTTTTGTAGGTGAGTTGAGACCCATAGTAAGGGATTATTAATGACCTGTTATTTTAGTTTTCGCTGTTGGTGATGTTATCTTGAAATTTGTGAGCAAATAGATGGATCTAGAAAACATCATACTGAGTGAGGTAACCCAGACCCTGAAAGATAAATATCATATGTGTTCACTCATAAGTGGCTTTTAGACATAAAGCAAAGAAAACCAGCCTACAATTCACAGTCCCATAGAACCTAGACAACAATGAGAACCCTAAGAGAGACATAAATAGATCTAATTTGCATGGTAAGTAGAAAATGACAAGATCTCCTGAGTAAATTGGGAGCATAGAGATCATGGGAGATGGTAGAAGGGGAGAGAGGAGGAAGGGAGGGGAGTGGGGAAAATATATAGCTCAATAAAAACTATAAATAAAAATAAAATGAGAAACAGAAAGTTTAAAAATTAGGAAGACTATGTAAAGCACTTTCACTCACAAATTATATAATAATATCTGTTGAATTCTTCCACCAAAGAATCTACAAACTATTAGAACAAGTGAATTGAACACGGTTTCTGGGTATCACGTGAATATGGCAAGTTATTTTTCTATTTCTATATGCTTACGAAAATCTCAAATAAAGAGCTATTGGTGCAAATTAGTTGGTAGAGCGCCTATCATGCACAAAGTTTCAGTACGCCATATCTGGGCTTGGTGGCTTGTACCTGTCATCCCCTCAGAGTGTGGGCCAGGAGGATCAGAAGTTCAAGGTCATCTTTGTGCACACAATGAGTTTTAGTTCAGCCTGGACTACTTGAGACCCCATCTCAAAAGAAATTCAAGTTAAATGAAAAGGTTCTGATTACAATATCTCCATTTCTTTTGCCCACAAAAATATTCCAAGCACCTAAACAGTACTAAGGGTTCCAAAGTAGCTGATACATAATCCATGCCAGTAAAGACTGGATTAATAAATCAATGAAGAGTCCATCGACAAAGAGACTTGCTCAGTCTTCATCTTCCTTGCATTGGGCCTTAGGAAGAAAACATTTGGGAAGTAGCAACAGAACTGCAGCTGGTCCATATAGGATTTGGCCACTTACTAAAATACCCTGGCAGTCTTTGGGATGTAAGAAACATTAGTTCCATACATTACTGAAGAAAACCTTCGGAGATTTGGAAAAAGAAAATGTAGAAGGTCAAAGAACCAGGCATCCTTGACTCTAGTCAACTCACTGAGTGAACTTGGACCTTGGGGGAACAAACAAGACCACGAGCAAACAAATGACTGTCTGTCACCCTAGAATTTGGCTCACAAAAACCAAAATAGTCATCATGGTGGACAGTTAATCAGAACAAGTTAGTCATGCACAGGAAGAGGGTGAGACGCATAGAGCGGCCAGGTAGGAACCCAAGGCCTTTGCAGAGCGAGAGGACAACCTCTGTCCTGAATCTCAACTGCAACTTCAATTGACAGCTTCTTTGTCCCCAGATATTACCAGAGGAATCTCTCCTGATTTTGAAGCATTTTGCAACCCCTAATATATCTCCTCTTACTCACATCTGAGGAGCTCTCTGCACATTGAAAAGGCATTGTTAATTAAACCCGTGTACCCAATGCAGGGTCGATGGGACATTCATATGGAGACACAGACACTGATAGAAATGATCCGTATAGATTTCTGGAGCTAGATCCAGAGAAATGGATTCAAACACAGTGCTGTGTGGCTGGGAGACATGCTTCAGAAGCTTCCTTGCCTCTCCTTGTTTGCGGGTTAGTTTGGGAAGTCACATAGGCTCCTATTTCAGAAATGGCCCCTCAGCTCATTTTAGAGCTTAAATGGGACTCTTTTAATAAATCAGGGGCAAAGTTTGCATGGTAAGCACAAGGCATGTCTTTTTGTACATACCTGTACCACCTCCCTCCTCCATATAAACAGTCTACTAAAAGGGTGCAACATCCTATCTTAGAAACCCTTATATTTCCTTGATAAATGAGTCCCCTTCTCTGGAAACATTGCCTTGGTCTGTGTACTCAATAGAAAAAGAGTCAAGCTCCTCACATGTAGGCAGTCAGCCTTGTGTGCCTGTTGTTCCCTGGAGGTCACCCAGTCTTACACCGGGGTCACACTGACAAAGCAGTGGACCACATGGGGGCTTAGTACATTTTATATCTTATAATAACAGTCCAACTGATGCAGCTGAGATAAAAGGACTAATCAAATTTCATGCTTCAAAGTGTGGGCTGATTATTGCTGGGCAGAGAGGGGATTTATTCCCTGTGGTTCTGACAGGCATGGGGGCGGGGGATCAGGTGTGCTCTGTGAGATTTGCTGACCACTTCTAAAAGGGAAGAGCCATGAAGCAGAAGGTCCAGAGTTGGTTTCAGCTTCTATTGTTTTCCAAATCAAGGACAGGAGAAGGCAGTAAAAGACTCTCTACAGGGGCACGGCTTGCTGAGGAAGAGAGATCTGAACTACATGGCGTGTACTTGGGGAGAGCTATAAGAGCTTGTGTGCCAGGTGCTTATCTCAACCTGGAAAGAAAAAGGACCTTAAAGATCTCTGCTACGTATTTTTAGACAGAGTCTCACACCCCAGGTTGATCTTGAGTTCACTATGTAATTCAGGTTGACCTTGAACTCCTGGTCCCTCTGGGATGCAGATGAACATCCTCACACTCCAAGGTCAGGTTATTTGTTGTCAATGCTGAGAATGCAGGACCTGGGAATGCAAGGCAAATACCTGCCAGTTAAGTTAGGTCTCCAGCCTTCTCCACCTTTTCCTGGGTGTCTCAGCATTTACGAAACCACAATGATAATACCACTTGCTTCTTGAGGTGGTTGATGAAGGTAAGAGTCATTTGGGACTCTGAGGTGACCCAAACTATTAAACTCACAACCTGGAGACAGCAAAGCCTGAGCACTTGGGTGGGAAACAGAGATTTTTGGACTAAAATAGTACTGTGTAATTAAGAGCTTTGACTGAACCAGATGCATACACACAGACCCAAAGCCTACAAACTCCAACCCCTCAAACTCCTAAGAGTCCTAGCTCTTCAACATCTAAGGCAATTCTCGAGACTGGTATTAAAAGAGATGAGCTGATGACAGTGTGACACCCTCTAAATGTCCCTTTTCCCATCCTATCCAGGAGCAATCAAAGAGCAGATGTGGGTGTTGAGAAGTATCCAGACACTGGAAATGAGTTTTAACTCTTTCCTATTTGTGAAATGTCCTCAGTCTCTCAGTCTGAGCTAAGACAAAGCTGCCTCCTCTCCTCTCCTCAAGCTCACTGGAGGATACTGTGACTCGAACCACTCTCCCTACAGGTGGACTGGTTTCCCCGTCCTTCCTAGAACATGCCTACTCGTATCCTGACGTCATATCAAATCAGTTCACCTCCACTTAACATCTTCCCTAAGGACCTCACACCACAGCACACTTTCCATCTTCAGAATGTCTCGTGATTTTTTGCTAAGCATCAATATGGTACAGGGATTTAATTTTCACCCTTGCTTAGATCATGTCAAGATAATGCATTAGAAGAAAGAGATCTGATTTGTGAGACAGGTCCCAATGCCACCACTGGTGCCAAATGAATCTTCTTTAAGACTTGGGGTCCTTATCTATTAAATACAGAAAGTCCCAATTGTATAGAACAGCTTTGAAGATTTAAACAGTATCTATAAATCATTTGGCACATAGTAGGTGTTTAATGTGCTAACTATTCATGTTTATATTATTTTATATACTTAAAGTCTAAGCTAGTTAATAATAGAGTTGAGCCTCCTGAGTTTTTTACATTTTTCACAGATTAGTTGTTTAAGTACTTGAGAAATATTTGTAACTAAAGACCAAAGTAACATTTGAAATAGGGTCACTTTGCTCTCCTAGTATTTCCAAAATATTAGCACAAGAAAAGTAAGCTTGTGTTTATGTCAGTAGTAAATGCCTGTTATTTAATACCAGATGGCCAGTGGACCAGAAGATCTGGAACCTAACCATCCAGATATTGATAATCTACTTATGGGACTCTATATTGCAAAATTAAAAATACAGCAGAAAAAAACTGTAACAGAATAGATTTCCCCTATTCCCAGTGGCAAAGAGGAGTAGAGTGTTGATAAAAGGCACATGGCGTAATCAGGACAACAGGTTCTGGCATCAGAGAACAGTGACAAGAATGGCCTTTTAGCCAAATCAAGTCTTTCTGACTCCACAACCAGGTTCTTATTTATCTATGGAGTCAGTCATCAACTGTGGTCTGACCACCTCAGGTGCAGCAGGAATCTAGAAGCATCTGGGTAAGGTGTGTTCCCTAAGCTTTCTCCAGGCACATAAAGACATGTGTTCTCTTTAAAAACTAAGCCACCGGGGCTGGAGAGATGATGGCTCACTCTTTAAACGCACTTGCTACTCTTACCGAGGACCCGGTTTCTAGCATCCACGTGGTGCCTCACAAGCAACTATAATTTCAAAGCCCTTGTCTGACCTCCTCTGGTACCAGGCATGCTGCAGTGCATATACATAAACAACCACTCATTCACATAAAATAAATAATTTTAAAGTTTTAATCTAAATACCACAAATAACAAAGATCTCTCCAAAACACGCAATCTGCTGAGTTTTGAACTTCTCTAAGAACAGCCATGCTTTCTTTCCATATCCTTCCCTGCCAAAAAAAGATAGGAAAGTGTTGCATTTCAAAATCATAAATGTGGATAGGGGCTACTGTTGTTGTATCCTGTCAATCATTCCACATTTGCATCTTTCAAAAAAAACCCCATTCACCCACCAACCTGCAAGTCATCCTTAGGCCGTTTCCTTCCTTCTTGGTGGCTTAATGATTTCTCTTGCAAAACTCCTGTGTGTTCCTGGGGAAACAGGTCTTTGCAGGCCAAGCCCGGCCCTCTCAAATCCAAGGTGGGCCCTCTGATTTGCCATTGGAGTGTTGTGTTTCTCCACCTTGAGTTCCTCTTCCACCATCAGGCTTTGCGTTGCCCTCAGCCTTGGGAAAGCCTCATAACTCAGGATGACAATATGGAGACCATTAAGCCCACATACTTCAGCAAAACTGCCTCGGTGCTGTCTCTGCTCTGGGTTATAACGATTTCTCACAGCTCACACGGGCCCTTCAAGCACTGGACTTGACAGGTTAGCCTCGGAAGGCCACTTCCAAGACCAAAGCCATTTTTCACTTGAGCTCCGTCTACAGGGGCCTCAAAGTGCTGCACAGCAATTTTGATGGTGATGGTTCTGAGATATTACCCAGACTTGGCCCATTGCTTAGAACTCCAAACTAGTGATCGGATCTAGCTGAACTACCCCAAACACATACTCCCTCATAGCCACACAGTGAAACACAAATGACTTCTCTCCTGACCCAGGATTAGCGAAAATCCACAGCCTACAACACAAGGATCCACTCTCTAGTTTATGACAAGCTGGCAAAGGTGGTTTAAGTCAAGAACAATTACTCTGAAAATTCTCACATAAAAAGAACATTTTTCTTCCCAGGGCATAGTGTAAAGACATTCTCACGAAACTTGGAATCTAATGAAGTTATCAACTTTCAATTGCCTTTGGCTTGATCTCCTTGAGTTCCTCCTTCGTAGGCTCATATCTTCAAGTTCCCCCTTCTAGAAGGACTCGTAGAAGTTGAAGGATAAGGTTGACATGGTCAAATAGACACCAACATTTGAAAAGCAAGAGACACAGTCGTGAGCAGACATACCCAAACTCCCAGGTTTGTGTGTCATCAGCCAGCACCATTTTCTGTGGTGCTATAGTCAAAGGGTACAAGACAAGGCACCCCCAGTCTCATCCCTCTCTGGTGCCTGCTGGTGGAATCCTAACTGTGACAGGTTGTGAAGTCTGCATGGACTGAATGCCAGGGCTCTCAGTCTGACATGCAGTGGCCTCTATTTTGAATTAGACCGCCCCCCCTTCACTCTCATATCACATCTCTGCCAGTTTAAATATCTTGTGGCATGTCCGTTTAAGTTACCTCTGAAATGCTGGAAATATTCGTCCCCATAAGAAACCACTATGGTAGCAGCTACCAGCATCCACAGGGCTGAGGGGACCTCTCCAAGGAGCTTGAGAGACCCACCAAGGCTTCTTGGGGAGATGTTTAAAATTTTAGATGAAGGCTACTGTTTGCTTCTCTTGGAGAAGCTTCCTTCTGCAGTAGGAAGCCGTTACTGCATCGTCTCATAACTGATCCCGAGAATAAGAAACTGTAGAATGCTGAGGCCTAAATGGATCTCACTATCACCACATCGCTCCCTCCATAGATCAATGACCGTGGATGGAGAGGGAACAGGAAGGATACAGGAGATGGAGGAAGGGAAAGAGTGTGTGGGATGCGGCCTTTGGGCATTGCATGGCATGGCTAGTTCACTCTTGAACTTGGAGCAGCTGTGATTGCCTACAGAAGACCTGCATGAATCTGGATCCACCAACATTCTGTCACAGAGGGTAGAGGAACTGGAGATCCCAGCCAGCCCTGAGGATCCGTAGGAAATTAATGGTTATGGGGGTGGAGATTTTTTTCCAGTGGAATAGCCACTCGAAAGTAGCTCATATTTCTTTAAATAACCCCTTACCCAGCCTCCTGAAAGAAATTCCATTAAATTAATTTTTAAAAATAATCTCAACTGGCCTTGGTGAGCTCCCAATAGATCGGCCCCACTGTCTCAGTGGGTGGGTGCACCCCTCGTGGTCCTGACTTCGTTGTACATGTTCTCCCTCCTTCTGCTCCCCATTAGGACCTTGGGAGCTCAGTCCGGTGCTCCAGTGTGGGTCTCTGTCTCTATCTCAATCCATCGCTAGATGAAGGTTCTATGGTGATATGCAAGATATTCATCAGTATGGCTATAGGATAGGTTCATTTCAGGTTCCCTATCCTCAGGTGCCCAAGGAACTAACTGGGGACATTGCCCTGGGCATCTGGTAGCCACCCCAAGTTCAAGTCTCTTGCCAACCCTTAGGTGGTTCCCTTTACTAAGATATGAGTTTCCCTGCATGGGATAAAACCAGACTCTCTGAACATGGCAGACAATGAGAGCTGACAAGAGGCCAAGGACAATGGCACGAGGTGTTGATCCTACTTCAGGTTCTGGCTTTGTGGGAGCCTAGACAGTTTGGATGTTCAACTTCCTAGATCTGGATGGAGGGGGGAGGACCTTGGACTTTCCACAGGGCAGGGAACCCTGACTGCTCCTGGAACTGGAGAGGGAGGAGAAGAGGAGTGGGGGGAGGGAGAGAGGGGCGGGAGGAAGGGGAGGGAAATGGGAGGCGGGGAGGAGGCGGAAAATTTTTTTTTCAATAAAAAAAAGAATAAAGAGAAGGGATTTACTTAAAAAAATAATCTCAAAAGTACAAAAAAATTTAAAAACAGAAATTAAATTTATCCACAGGAGGTCAGCAGCTACCAGACTCGATATCACAAATACTAAGCCTGCATGACATGGGACTGCCTTTGTTTTCACGGCACTTTAAAAATCCTGGGATAACAACTCAGTACAAAGTGATAAATATATGATCAAGAAGCATTAAATTAGGCTCACGTACTCAAAATACTAAAATATGTGTGAGGTAGCCTCAGATGAAGAGTTTGAAAAGGAAACAATCAATTAATATGATTCTTGAGACTTAGCCACTGAGATAAAAGGGATGAAAAGGAGGAGGAGAAAAGTGAGGAGCAGTTTCTATGAGGTGATTCTTCCAAAAAAAAAAAAAATCACTCACCACCTCCTCTACCAATCTTCAGGTTTGATAGGACAGAGGATAGATGCAGACACAGACTAGAATTGGTTAATGTCTACCTAAAACTGCATCCAAGAGCAAGCATGAGCCTGGGGCAGAGTAGACCCAGTGGTGTGTTGATAAATATTAAGGCACAACTCTCTAGAGAAAAAGAAAACTTGAGCACATGTGCCCGCTTGCGTGTGCGTGCGCGCACGCGCACACACACACACACACACGGTATATCATAAATACAATTTACTATTACATGTATATGCATGAACCAACTTCCTAGGCATAAATAGTCCCATCATGGCCAATTTCCAGCTACCAGTTTGAAGTCCCTTGAACTTAGAGTTAAGAATTGATGGAGGCACAAACAGCTTTTATGCGCAGATATGCAGGCTTAATCCAGATCCACCGCAGCACACAAGCCAGGGTTGCTTAAGGAGGTGAAGGCAGCCCCATAGTTCAAGACGTGCAGAGGTGAGGTCTGCAAATGAACGTGTCTACAAACCGCAGCCAAGGCAAGCAAGAACGTCCCCTTTCCTGACCTCCCTTGCCTGTTCTCTGCCCCTTTAGCCTTTGTAGGATAGGAGAGGGCAGTTAGGGAGCTGTCGAATGATGATGAGTGGACAAAAGAGCAGGGCCTCAAAGGCAGGCAGCTGCCAATCCCTGGCCTTACAGCATAAAGGAGGAGACATCGCCTTTCTGAATGGAGGCTAAGGCATTGATTAGTGTCATGGACAGAGCGATTCTAATCATGGGATTTAAATTAGGTTGTTGAGACATTAAATGACATTTTACCATTTGACAAACTTTTCTGGGGGTGCTGGGAAAATGTAGAAGGACAGTTGCGGCTCAAAAAGGAGGGTCGCAGAATAAGGGGAAGGAAGACTGTGGAAGTCAGAGGCAGCTCGCGTAGCGCTGGGATTGAACTCGGGGCCTTGTGCATGCTGGGTCAGACCTCTAGCAACGGAGCCGCATTCCCAGCTCGCTGTTCCCATCTTCACATGAGAACACCCAGCATTCCAGGCATTTTCCGAATGTGCTGTCTTTTTTGGCAATGTATTTTTGACACCTTCGTCAAAGATCAGGTGACTGTAGCTTAGCTGGGTGCATTTATTTCTGAGTCCACTATTCTGTTCTACTGGTTTATGTGTTTGCTTGTGTGAGCCATCTTGATTTCGTTGCCATAGCTCCATAGCAAATACCGCGAGATGAGTCACTGTGATACGGTCAGCATGGCTCCTTCTCCTGAAGATTGCTTGGGCTCTTCAGGGTCTTTGTGCTTCCATATGAATTTTGGATTATTTTTTTTTCTAGTTTTGTGAAGAACACTATTAGAATTCTGATGAAAATTTCATTTAGCGTAGAGATTGCTTTCTGTAATATAGTCATTTTGACAGTACTAATTTTGCCAGTTCATGACCATGGGAGACATTGCCATTTTCTAGTGTCTTTTTAATCGATGTTTTAGTGTTTTAAAGTTTTTATAGAGGATGTTTCACTTCCTTTATTAAATTTATTCTTCTGTTGTTAAAAAGAAAAGTCAGAGGCAGTAGATAACTGCAGCAAAACAGCCTTTTCCAGATACAATATGGCAGCAGCACATACGAACCCACAGCAGTTATGACAGCATGCACAATACGTAGGCAAAATCAAGCAGACACAATCCTAGCATGGAGTGGGGAGGTGGTCCCAAAGTCCCCACCACTAGCCGAGGAGCTATGGCAGCTGATGGCTGCAGGGTAAGAGCCAGTTTTCCTCAGTGATGTGGCCACCGAGAGACCGGTGATCCAAGAGATGACCCTCCATTCATGCAGGTACCAGGTGCTAGAGCTGGGAGCAGTGAGTTAAAAAGAAGAACACGTGAAATTGGAAGGAACTGTGACGCGGGGGAAGGGACTGGAGAAGAGGGACTCAGTGGAGGAGTTCATCAAAACACATCTGCAAGTATGAGATTCTCAATAAAAGTGGGTAAAAACTAATAATGCTAAAAAGCTTTTGCTACACAACGAGTTGTGTAGTGTTCAATAAAATACCTCTTTTCCTCCATCTTCATCTTCACAATGTTAAAAAAAAATAAAAATATCACCAGAGTAATTGGAATATAACTCCTTATTGAGAGGCAAGACTTCAACAAACAAGTCACATAATATAGAATTTCTTATTGCAACCTGGAGGATGAGCATGGGAGAATGCAAAACCCGAGAATCTGGGAATCAGTGTGGCCCTTGTGGTAAATGGGCACTTATTCACATCTGATAATCTCCTCCCTAAAAACAACTTCTGGGTTGGAGTGCGCAGTTCAGGGATAGAACACTTCCCTAGCATTTTAGCTGCCTTATGTTCAATCCCCAGCTCAGCAAAAATAAGTAATAATAATTATCTTTGAGAAAGTGTTAAGGATAAAAAGTCACTTATTTCAAAAAGTGTTTCAGAGCTCTCAAAACCTAGAAAGAACCAGGCATAGTGGCACACACCTGTAATCCCAGGACCCTGGAGATTTTGAATTTCAAGTTAGAGTGACCTACATAGTAGATCCCAGAAGGGCAAAACCTTTGATCAAAAATAAATAAATCAAGAGAATATTTCTTCACTTTTCAATTTCAAGGGAAGCCTCCACATGGTAGGAGGTGACAGATCATACAATCCAGACCCCCTTGACCAACTGCTGGACTCTGGTCCGACTACCACATGAGCAACCCTCAGAGGCTTTAGGACAACACCATAAATAGCATGGGCCTGCCAGATGTAAAGGACCATATATACAGGTTAGACGGGACCTATAAGATCATATTGTGTAATGACACCCACTTTGTAGCTTTTTAAAGCTCGATGCTCTGTGCTGGCCCCAAAGTGATCATTTCATCGCCATCACTTCAATTTCTCCTGATAATGACGGGCTTTGTAGAGCTGATAATCCTCACAGCAAAACTAGGAGCTATTTACCTGAACAATCTCTTCCTCAAATCCTCCCATCTTTACGCAGGAACTCTTCCTCTCCTCTCTCCTGTGGTGAAACCATTAACAAAGGAAAAGGGGGATAAGCCGGGATACTGGACACCCCTTTCCTCCAGTCGGGATGTTTAGTCTGTTTCATTCGTGTGTGTTCTTAGGGCTCACCTCCTGCCCTGGGTAGAGACCAAGCAAAGGTGAGCATTGAGCCATGGTCCAAGAAGAAAAGATTTGCTAGTGTTTGCTGAGCACCCAAAGTGGGGAGAGAGCACAGTGTGGTCTGCTCCTCCTTCCTCGGAGTTACTTGAGTGTCTCTGCTTCCTTTTCCATATCCATTGCAGTTGTCACTCTGACCTCTCCGTCTCCCTCTAACTTTCCCATCAGAAATCTTTTCTGGATCTAGGAACATTTTGAGAATTGTCAAAATACTGAGATCCTCGGAATAATACAAATTTGCCCATAGTTAGATAACCCTCCTGATCCTGAATATATTTTAAGGGGATTCCTATCTCCCATTCTCCAGAACCTGTGGGTCAAGGTTCAGAAACCCTGTTCCAGAAAGTTCCTCCACTGCTAATGTCTCATGAAAGTATCTTCCCCCAGTCCCTCCTGCCTTCCCGGACTAGCTGGCTTCAGCACATGACTGTTCCAGCTGACTCAACATCATGGACAGACCAGTAGATGTTTCCTGGATCTGGTGGAAATGGCTAAATTCCCTGAAGCAAATCCTTAGTTATTGATTTTTTCTACTTGAACGTTTTTATAATCCCCGATTAAATCATAAACCGCTGCATCCGCCATCTGCTGCTTCTGTTTCTTGAGCCAAACCTTGATTTCTTTGGGGACCTTGAACTCAGAGGCAGCACGTTCTGGAGCAATGCACTTCATTCCTTCACTCGGTTAACCGCTAACAGCCATTGAGTAGCTGCTAAGTGCCGGGTACTGTTCCTCGTATCAGACACAGTAAAACGGTCCTCACTATAAGTTAGCAATTCTGTTTTCTCCCTCTCAAAACCATTGTATAATAATTGAGATAATTACATAAGTCAAAATCCAGTGTCTGGCTCTAACTGCGTAATATGTTATTTGTCATTTCATTTTCAGGAAATTCAGTAAGGTACACATTGATATTATCCTCATTTTGCAAATGGGACCTTCAGAAAGTTCAAACTAGAGAAAGGCAATGACAGGATGTACCACTAGACAATTTGATTAAAATACCTTTAGATTTAACTTCCCTGGTTCTAGTTACAAAGCAGAGTTAGGGCCTTTAGCACCACTGAAATGTGAACAGATGTCTCATAAAAAAAAAAAAAAATCAGTCTAATAGTGTGCATGTATTTAGGTAACCCCTCGGGTATCTGTGGTTGCCAAGAGGCTCAAAGTCAGCAGGGATGTAATCAGCAGGCATTGATGACTTTGTTAACCAGAGAAGGATGGGGGATCCTGGCACAAGGAATGATGCAGATGGATAGGAACACGAGACTCGGGATTGCTAGAATCAAGCTAGCAGTCAGATGACAAAGAAGTCCAACGTTATAAATACATTCTTTTAAATTATATACAGGCTTCTATTTATAACTTTGGTGGACACAGATTCATTTTGAGGTTAAAAAAGAAGATAAATAAAGTAGGTACTAAAATGTCTGACTGGCATGAAGAAAAGCGTTTTTCAAATCCATTTCTTGTATCTGTAACTTCCGAAGAGCTAGCTCTGTTTGTTCTACTAGAGACCTAGTAGAAGTTAGGAGTGGGGGTATTGAACGCAGCATGCCTAGAAAGGGACAGTTCGATGCTTTACAGATTCTAAAGGCTATGTAATTTGAGTGATCTTCCTTTAAAAATTATTACCATGAAAGTTAAATCCCGGATACTAGAAAGGGCCAGAAGCTCAAGATGTGTGGCTTTATAGCACCATCAGCTCTGCCCACGTGGGTGATGAGCTTGGAAGGGGGTGGCTAAGAAATACACGCTGCTAACATCTGGCTGCAGTGACAGTCGTGACTGAGAGATCATCCTGGAGACCTTGACAGTGCAGTGAAGCTACTGGACCGCATTTCCATGAAAAGAGGCAGAAGAGTGGTGGAGACTGCAGGAAGGGAAGCAATGGACAATCCAAATCGCTGAAAAAGACGCCCACTGTTAATCTGAACGAGAGACCAGTCTTCACTTACCAGTGTGTCGGCTTTTAAAAACTAAGCCAGCTAGCATACATAGTACCTACGTACAAACTACAAAAGGACGTTTATCTAGGCAGGCAAGATGTAATGATGGGTCCTTCTGGATATGTAGATCCAACCCTCCAACCTGGGTGTGTCCACATGAGTCATAGGGCATGTTGTAGGGCATGGAAGCCTGGTCAAGCGTTGTGGCAAAGTAGAAAGAATTCCTACCTCTCTCTGGGATGCCTTGCTTCTGGGGAGAAAGCTGAGCCAGAGAAATGCAGAGTGCAGGTGATCCCAATCCGCACTCGCAGCTAGGCACCTTTGCGCGGAGAGTAATCTTCTTCCTCAAACAAGGTAAGCCCTGCGCCTAAAAACGTGGAGGTTCTACAGCCTTCCTTAAAGGCACTGAAAACATACAGGTCTCTAACTCGGCAAGTCCGCTTCTTACAGTCTGCCTAAGAAAGTTATCAATGGGAAAGAGAAAGGCATATGTAGAACAAAATCTGTAGATTGTACTTCCAGTAAAATCAAAGCGACAACAATAAACACCTCTATGTCCAATGGTAGAAGACTCGTGAAAGAACCTGTGGCTACACCTTACAACAAAATACTGCCTGTAGTTTGAGCTAACTGGAGGCCGGGGGCGGGGGTTCAAAGCCAGCCTAGACTCCTGAGAGATTTCAAGGCTAGCCTGAGGAACTCGGTGAGACCCTGCCTCAAAATAAACGCACAAAGAGAGCTGGATGGCCATCCAGGCTCCCTAGTAGAGTGCTTTTCTCAGCAAGCTCAAGGCCTGGGTTCAATCCTCAATATTAAAAAAAAAATTAAAAATGAACCTGCAATCCCAGCACCGAGGCTGAGGCAGAAGGACAGGAGTCCAGGGCCAGCTTGGGCTGCACAGGAAGACCTTGTTTCAAACAACAACAACAACAACAACAACAACAAGGCAGATTGTTAAAATGTATGCATTTACCATGAAAAACTAGAAAATAACAACACAATATTAAAAGGTAGTTATCTACATGTTATGGAATTACAGGCCAGTTAAATTTTGTTCTTTAAGCATTTCTATGTTAATTTTTATCCCTTGTACATGACATACCATTAGCATGATTGCAAACACTTTAAAACGATGTACAGACTTGAGGGGCAGAGAAAGTGGGAGCCAAGAGTGAACACCGTCTTGACCTCATGGGCATATTATTCTCACCTCATTGATTTCCACTTCTCTCTAGTCCGTGCCCTGGGTTGCTTGGGTGAGCTCTGCTCCATCACTCTCCATCCCGGTGTGATGGATGGTCATGGGAGGAATTGCCTCTGGCTACCACCACCTTTCAAAATAGCTCCTGGTGCTTGAGTACTAAGACAGAACAGCTTGGGGTCACTAAAGATCCACCAGGGACGGTAACGCCACCCTGAGCTGGACTGGAACGGCTAATTGACTCAGCTACTTGCTTCTAGATTTATGGAACACCACTTTGGAGTAATTAAATTTACTGAACTATTTCCACGAGATATTAACTTTAAGTAATCCTCATGAAACATAAATTAAGAGCTGGGTTTGGGTTTTGTTTTGCTGTTTTTCATTTTGGAATCAGTAATTAAAGATTATTCAATTATGATAATGTGTTTCTTTTAGGAATGATTTCGTAGCTGAGGCCCGATGAACACTATGAAGCCTGGGTGATAATATTTCATTTTTAATTGTTTGCTTTTTCCCCCCCAGTGTTGGGGATCAAACTCAAGGCCTTGCATATGCTAGGTAAGTATTTTACCATTACTTGAGCTATAGACCCCCCAATCCTAAAGGTAGTGTTGAGGGGAGTGGTAAGCACAGAGGTACACACTTGAAATCTTAACTAAGATGGAAGGATTTCCTCAAGTTCAAGGCCAGCCTGTGCTACATACAGAGACACTACCTTAAACAAACACTCCTGGAAAGTTCCAAATGAAGGAGTTATTATACATATACACTTTCTCAATACCTATGTGATTGGCTCTTCCCTAAGCATCCTCTTGACTTGTCCAGACTGTCTCTAATCCCTGGGTTTACAGACACCATGTATGCATGTATCTGGACACCATGTATGTAGTGGCCTGGAGCCTAGCACCCCCTAGACCACTTTGGTGGGGCAAAGCAGGAGAGGTTTTGAGTTTAATCATCACGACGGTGGCATACAGTGGCCAGAGGGGGGTGTGGGGGCTCAAGACAGGGGTACGGACTCTTCTCCAGGGGTTGAAGGGAATGGCTTTCTATGCAGTACTGACAGGACTGTTTCCTGACTTGCCTCCCAAACCACCTCTGCCTCAGGCCTCTCCCACAAAGTTTATGGAGTGCTGGATATTGACGCGCATAACATCCCTGGTGAGCATGTAATCAGAACTCCTTCTGGCAAGTACTTAGCAGCCACAGGAGCAGAAGGCAAATCCAGATCCAAATTGACATGCCGGCAAATTACCGCTCCTGGCTTTGCAGGAGTGCGGGAGGTACAGTGTTCTCTGCAGGCCAAGTTCTGACTCCTGGGATCCAGAAGGCTGTGCACCAGGCTGCAGAGGAAATAGGCTTCTGCGTGAGATGAGGTCTAAAGTCTTCCCAATTTGAGTGACTACTTTGCTAAGCCTTAGGTTCTTTTTTTTTTCCTGTGTTTTTTTTGTTTTTTCGTTTTTTAAATTTTTTTTGTTTTGTTTTGTTTTTTGTTTTGTAACACGGGCCTAAACTACAGGACCCATGGAGGGTCCCATGTTATCGGCAAGTGCTCTCCTAACTGTCAGGCCCAGATATCCATGGGATTTTCTCTGCCCACAGTTCCCAGGCTTCTCATCTCTTTCCATCCTCAAGGCCAACAACTCTCAACTGTGGCTACATTTTAGAGTCACCCGAGAAGAACAGAAACGCTTGAGCCATGCATTAGCGACCTACTGCGGTGTAACAAACCACTTCAAAGCTTAGTGGCTTAGGAATCACATCTTTATTGCCTTTGGGGCTCCATAGATGGGGTAACTGGTAGTAGTCTAGCGAGATACGGTGACTCGGAGTTTCTCAACTGCAGTTATCAAATGTCCCCTGTACTGCAGTCGCCTAAAGCCTCACTATGCTAGGAGGCTGTATCTAAGTTCACTCACACGGGAAGGATCAGAGTCTTCACCATGTGGGCCTCTCTGTTGCACTATGCCATAGCATTTGGCTCTCCTCAAGGCAAGGCCACTCTCTCTTTGGGCCTCATTTTCAATCATATGCTGTCACCACCATCAGAAACAGGTCACTAAAGCTATCTACACTTGTGGAAAGGATCACTGGGGACCACCTTGAAAGCTGATCTTCCCAGGCTCCAATTACAATAACTTCCATTTAGCCGACCTGGGGCCCAGGCTTTTTGTTTTATCTTAGTCTCCATTTTAAATCTCTTTAAGAAGCTCACTGTGTCACCAAGGTTAAAATCCACACTCTGTACAGTTCCCACTGATGCCTTCTCTTCGGGCCAACTTGGTCTACTTAGTTAGTCCTCTTAGCATGTCCTCAATATTATTGTCACCTATGGCCAAGTGCTCTCTGATCCTGCACAATGGCACCAGACGCAGAAGGCAGAAGGTTCCAGGGAAGGAAGGTCAGTTGTGGTGCAGGACACAGTGGGGTCAGAGGCTGGAGAAGTCAGCAGCATATGCTGTTAAGATCCTTGCAGAATGCAGAACCTGAGAAGGCTTTTGCTGCTCTTGATGCGTAATATATAGCTATTACTAGTGTGTGTGTGCGTGCATGTGTGTGTATACAAAGATATTTTTATATCTTTGTATACACACACATTTATATTGAATTTTTAGAAGCTTCAGCTGTGCTGTCAACTAGAAAAAAAAATCTCAGTTTATCATGCTGGGTTGGCACTCACAGAAATTAACAGCCATATTGGTCTAGAAATGTTAAACTTAAATTCGCCCATTTGTATAGGGGTAATGGACCGGATTAAATGTGTGAAATCTTATCTATGTGAGTCTGATTACAGAAACTAATAAAGTATTCTCTAAATAATGGAGGGTGGAAAAAGGATCCCTAGAAGGCCCTGAAGCAACTGGAGCAAATACCTCAGCCAGAGACCAGGCAAAGTCAGGACCAGACAAAGCTGAAAATCGGGAGTGATGAAAGGGCTAGGCATGAATACCCAGCAGGCACAGACTACCAGCAACAAGGAGAGCCAGAAGCCAGAGGTACCTGTGGGCTGCTTTCCAGCTGCTGGCTTACTCTCCTACCCTTGGGAGAGCCAACCCCCAAACACCTCCCTAAAACACCAGCCAAGATCAGCCCGGAGTGTGAAAGCAAGGCACAGACAGTCCTGGCTTTTTGGCAGAAGCCGCTCCCCTAACACAAGCTGCCCTCAACCCCTCTTCCAGGAAGCAAGCTTTCCTGGCTCATTATAATGTTGGCATCGCCATCCACAAGATGAAAGTTGCCTACAACAAAAATAAACATAAAACGGTTATGATATACACATCGCTGGGGACCAAGTGTCCATCATCACAGATGGCTTATTCATCTCGGTGTAATGAAATCAAGACCATAATTGTATAGTTCCAGCCTGTTTGCTCTCCCTGCTTGCTAACGAGGGATAGGGCTTTGTCAGTCTGATCAGTCTCCGCCTGCTCTTGCCTCTGGCCTTCTGTGGCCAGATTCGAGAGAAAGGCAAAGGACAGAAGGGACAAGAGGGGTGAGAACAAGGTCTGAGAGGAGGAGGAGCATGGTGTGTGGGAAGCCAAGAGTGGCAGGCGAACATTTATAACATATGAGAGAAATGAATGGAAGAGGAAACAGATATAAAAAGAGAAATGTTTCTCCAGACTATGATTCCCTTTTCAACTGACCAATAATAACAGGTTTAGAAAAAAAAAAAAAAGTGGTTGTTTGGAAATGTCTTTTTAGTTGATTAGGTTTTTTTTAGTTTTTTTTTTTTTTTGTGTGTGTGTGTGTGTGTGTGTGTGTGTGTGTGTGTGTTTATTTGAGATTGGATCACTGGGGCCCCAGCTTTAGTGAGCATTATCAGTCCCACAGTAACTATTGGGTAGTGTCCTTACATCAACAGAACACGCCCGTGAAGTTCCTGAGGCCCTCCCTACAAAGCTGAAATACAGTGGCCTTGGAAGAGAAGACAGCACATCCAAGTTACTTAATACCAAGTGCTGGGTGGTCAGTCTCACCGGTGGCATTTGGTGCTTGCTCCGCCTTTTGAATTCTTTGTAAAATCACAGCCTCTTATCCCAGTCGAGGACCCACAGAATCTTTTTCCATTTCTCCTTCTTCCTCAGGTACCTCTGGTTCCTGTCCCAATCAGAGATCTAGTAAACCACTGAATACCATTCATCCTGTCAGCTAGAGGTTTCTCTCTTTGTCCTCACACGCCACTGTCTCAGGGCAGGACTGTATCATCTCTTTCCTAGATTAACATTATTAAATAGTCTCCCTGCCTCGCCATCTACCACCTTGTGCTTAAAATTCTTCAAAGGATTCCCACTGCTCACAGGTCAAAGGCCAAAGGCATGCACAATGCTTGCTAACAAGTACCCTGTCTAACACCAGCACAGCCATAGTGCCTATCTTGATTGCTAGGAGCTTTCCATGGTATCTATACCTCTTCACCTTAGCTTGGGTGTTTTTCTCCTTCACCACTACAGGCACCCAGCCTCTGCCTGAAGGGCACCTGCTGTGTCTGTAGTGTGTGTGTGTGTGTGTAGCATGATAATATATCTATATATATCACACTCTATTTCCCCCCACTGTTTCCCACATTGCATCCCAAGTCTATTTATAATTTTGGTGTGCTTATTGCTATTTTTGTTTTGTAAAATATGTTTTACTGCTTTTTAAAGGGCTCAGGGTTTGGTTTTGAATCAGGCTGCACGTCTTTACTCAGTATGGCATCTCTTCCACCATGTCGCATTGGCCTCCACTAGCCATATTTCATTAAATAAAAAAAAAATAGTTTTAATTTTGAGAGGAAAAAAAGTACAGTTCTGAGAACAATTAACATTATTCATTTTTCAAACAAAATGAGAGCTGTTTTATGTTGCAAATGCATCCTTCTCACTCAGAACCGGGAATGTAATTCTTCTAACTCGGGCAGCCATTGGTACTGATGGACACCTGCCTTCACACACCCTCACAGAGGAGCACATGTGCTCACGCACAAATGTGCATGCACATATCAAAATTCTGAGTGTGTCAAATGGAGAATGACTCGCTGGTATTGATCAAAACCCCAGGAGTTCACAGTCAATCTAAACTTAAAGGGTAAAATACTTTGGTCTTGAGTTTATATGAAAGCACTCTATTGTCATAAGAGAACTTTGACTAGTATCTTTTTTTAACTTTAGAATTCTAGAAACAATAATGTCAAAAGCTTTATATTTCATTCTGGAATGAGGCAGGAAGGACTCTACAGGTTTGCTTTTAGGTAAAAATCGGAACAACTCCAACAAACAGGCAGTTCACAGGGTTGCCAACTCTGAGGCCATCGGTGAGAGGCAAAATCTCAGTCCATCCTACTGAGCTAGCTAAGACGAACAAGACAGGAAGCTCAGGGCCCTATTCAGTGAACTCCAGCAGGACAAGGTGATTCTACGTCCACACTCAGGGTCTCAGTGGCAGGGCTTTGTTAAGCAGGAAACATTTCGTGTATCTGTTATCTTCAATTCCATCTCACGCAGGGATATTGAGAGATTCCTAAAAGAACAGGGCCTAATCGTGATGTTATGAAAACAGTTACAGTTGCCCTATTCTCTGTGTAGCTCAAAGCTGTTGACCAAAGAGCTGATGTGTCTCTTATACATCGCCCCATCTTGTTTTTTTTGTACATTTTCGTGACTTTGCCTAGCAGTATTCAGTATGCAGTGGGCACGCAACAAAAGTAGGTATCTGTTTGCCGAGAAAACAGGGGGGTTTGAGGTTGATCTTGTTTAACTGTCTTCTCTGGGAACTCTATAAGCTGATACCTCACACGTGATCCTGAGGTGGGGTTTTAGGAAGAACTGCAGCAAACTTTAATAATCATCAAGTCTGATTTAGATGGTACCTGACCTTTCATTTTATCTTTTCTCTAAATTCGGGGGCTTTTAAAAGTCACTCTAAAAAGATAAAACCCATCTTTCCTCGCTCCAGGTAGACTTGCAACACTGAGCTACCAGACCACTGTTAGGGAGGTTGCCATGGTGAGCACTGGAGCAGCCTCAACACATTACACAATTCCCCTGGAGAGCTCTTGCCTTGGGGTGTGCATTCAGTCCTGGAGTGGTCTGGTGATGTATGCAGGAGTGATCCAGTCATCTAGAGAGGCAATCCTTCTTCAGTGGACAGCCGAGGGCATGTGAGACGCAGCCGGTGACAGGCATGATGACAGCAAGATTTATCTGCCAGACAGAGACATGGTTAGTAATGTTTTTCAGCTCCAGGATGGGACCCAGACTCAGTGGCAACGCTGCTCAAAATCTGCAGCCTGCAGCGAAGGGGATTTGTTTACTCTCTGTAAAACGGCACCCAGACCTCGAGATCCATCAGAGCCTCAGTTCGAGGTCCAGCAAGGCAGTCCTCACTCTTGGGATAAGATCTTGTAACAGAGTGCTGTGAGCAATTAGGGTTAAGAGAACATCAATGTTGCAAAATTGTTGCCGGAGAAAAGCTGGGCTCACACTATTCTATTACATTTTAGATGGCTGGTATTGTCCGTTAAGATTTTCATTCTGATATCAAACAAAGCCACTGCCAATTTGTGACTGTGAATAATATTTAATAACCAGCCTGTTTTCTTCTGTCTCTGATAAAAGATAGGAGTAATCTTGTAGAAAAACTATACAGGAATTACCAAGACAGTCTTGGGAAACAGTAAGTTCTCAATGCTTTAAGAACCACCCACGTGAGAAAGTAAGTGTGGACTTTATAGATTACAAAGAGGTGGAGAACGTCTCTTAAAAGAAAGGAGAAATCATAAATGGTATGAAAATAGCCAGAAACTAATGGGTAGCCAGGAGACGCAGAGGGAAATTTGGACAGTAAGAAGATTTTGATCTCTCTGGATTTGCCCCTGGTTTTACAAGACATTGAATTATTTAAGTCAAATCAATGTCTACTGAATATTCAACAAACTCATTTCACTAGTTTGAAGGCTCTTAGCAATGACACATACCACCCCTGCAGAGCTGGGGCAGCAGCTGCTCCCTGCAGACCTCAACACCCACTCACATACAAAGAAGCAGACCACGCAGTGGCTTAAAGTGTTGCTAAAAACAAACAATTTCCCTAAATTATGCTTCCATTCCCTCGTCTCTGTGAGAACATTACAGTTCATTAGTTTTTGTGGGGTTTCAGGACCCCGAGTCTGTGATTCTCGGTTAGTGCTGTCCCATATGCCATGGCAGGAAGACAAGCTTAAAGCAGTCCCACCCTCAAATAGGTGCCAGCCAGAGACTTTAGGCCCAAGCCAGAGATGCAGCTTCAGCATGGATGTTTAACATCTACCTGATTTATGGCCTCCGTGCTTTATGAAAAGAGCGGGTAGGGGCTGTGGGGGAGCATTTCGATGTCACTTATTCTCATTTGCAGCAGTAAATGGTGGTGGTATTGTAAGAGCAAATGTCTCCAACGATCAGAATCATTACGGTGCAAGGCCAGCAGCAGCCTGGGAAAATCGCTACACACACAGGATGCAGAAAGCTACCTTCAAGTAGCATTTAGGGCATATTTCTAAGTAGACAGAAAATGAGGAATGTGGACATTAAGGGTCCCATAGCTATGCTAATTGAGCCACATGATTATCTAACCATCAGGTTGTATATGGAATAGACCAGGGCTGGCGGGTGTCACAATTAGACTCCAAAGTCTATCAGCCATCTGCAGCATGGAATTGTCAACCCCAATGATCTGATTTTACTTCCTATTTATACTATGACTTTTTTTTGTAGATTAAATATTGTCTCCTAACTTGTTAATGGTATTACAATTCTCAGTTTCTCTCTCTCTCTCTCTCTCTCTCTCTCTCTCTCTCTCTCTCTCTCTCTCTCTCTCTCTCTCCTTCCCTCCCTCCCTTCCTCCCTCCCTCCCTCCCTCCCTCCCTCCCTCCCTCCCTCCCTCCCTCCCTTCCTCCCTCCCTCCCTTCCTCCCTCCCTCCCTCGCTCCCTCTCCTTGTTCTAGTTCTTTAGGAACCCTCACTTTAAAACAATATTACTCTTTACTCTTTGACAGTTTTATACCTGTATATATTTTGATCATATTTACCCCTCCATCGTCTACCATTAGGCCACCCCAAACCCTTCTAGACACCTTGATCTTACCAATAGGTTCCTTTCCTATTTTTGTAAATGACCCACTGGGTTGAATCAGAGTTGCTTGTTATGAATCTAGGTGAAAGGGTTTTTTTTAATGTGAGCAAGGGCAAGTTATCAGTGACAATATCATTGAAGAAAATGACACTCCCTGATGTGGGATTTCCCTCTGTATGCTGTGAGCACCATCTTTAAAGAGACAGAGTACAGACAGTCTTAGATTAAAAAAGTTAAGATAATAAAATAAATATTAAAAAGTAATAGAGTAAAAAATTAAGCCATATAAAGATGGATACACAGAGAGTTTGAATTATGTATATTATTGTGTTTTCCTTGAATTTTTGACTGTTAAGGAACTAAGTAACCAACATATATATATATATATATATATATATATATATATATATATATATATTATTAAAGGTGTCTTGACTTCAAAATATGGGTCTAAGGATATGTTGCTTTGGAAAAGAGGTTCTTGTATTGTTTCCACAGAAGATGAGAACCTTCCAGACTAATGTGGTTTGATGGACCAAGATGTCCCCCGAAAGGTCACCTTGAACACCCCACAAAGAATTACTTTGCTCAATAAACAGCAGGAAGCAGTTTGGAGAGAACTATGTCCAAATTCTCAAATATTGTTTATAAATGTTTGTTTATATTTAAAAGGGGATATACTATAGAGATTTGCATTGGTACAGATCTTGGTTTATTGATACAAATTTAAGGTCAATTTTGTTATATCTATATTTCTGCTCTTGATTAAGGTGTTGTGTTTGTGCAGCTCATTTAAAAAATGTAATGTATAATTAAGAAATATAAGTTAATAGAGAGACATCCATAATAGTCAAGCCTGTAGTCATGTTAGTTAGATTTTCTAGAGGTACAGAGATGTATTTCAGATGGATAGGCATTCTTCAAATCTTTCAAAGACTATAATACACTTCCTGTTTACTTAGGTAATGTATCCTTCTGGAGTATTTGATGCAGTTAAGGAGTAGATAATAATAATATAGCTTTCCTTAGTTATGATAAAAGATACAATAGATATAAATATTGTAACTATAATTCTTGCTTGATAACTGGTTTTTATATGTAATTTTACAATGTTAAAGTTAAAACCTTCCTTTTTATTTAAACAGAAAAGGGGAGATGATGTGTGATTCCCCTCTGTATGCTGTGAGTACCATTTAATAAAAAAAACTGTCTTGGCCTGATAGGGTAGATTGGCGGGGAAAAGTAAAGTGAATGCTAGGAGAAAGGAGGCAGAGTGAGGAGAAGCCATGGAGCCACCACCAAAGACCGACATGTTGAAGCCTTGCCAATAGGTCACGAACCTCATGGTAAAATATAAAATAATGAAGATGGGTTAATTCTAGATGTATGAGCTAGCTAGCACTATGCTTAAGTAATTTGCCAAGCATTAATTTAATTAATACAGTTTCTATGTAGTTATTTCGGGTCTGTGCTGCTGGGTGACCAGTAAACAAAGAGGTCGCCTTCTTACAACAATTCCCTCCCTCAGCAGCCGTTACCTGTCAACAGCTCCTTATCTAGGTGTGTTGGTTTGAAAGACAATGGTCCTCATAGGGAGTGGCACTATTATGATGGCCTTGTTAGAGTAGGTATGACCTTGTTGGGGGAAGTGTGTTAACATGGGGGCGGGCTTTCAGGTTTTATATGCTCAAGCTACACCCACTGTAGTACACAGTCTCCTTTTGCTGTCTTCAGGTCAAGATGTAGAGCTCTCGGCTCCTTCTCCAGTGTCACGTCTGTCTATGTGCATGCTGCCATGCTTCTCACCGTGATGATTAAAGGACTAAACCTCTGAAACTGTAAGCCAGCCCCAATGAAAGGTTTTCCTTTATAAGAATTGCTGTGCTCATGTTGTCTCTTTATAGCAATAGAAACCCTAACTAAGACACTAGGAGTGGAGTCTCGTGGTCCCTCCTATTCAGGATGGAATGTTAAGGGTTCAGTCTCAAAGAGGTCATAGAGACCTCAGATTTTTATCCCTCTCTGATAATTGACAGGCAAATCTGTCTTTCTAAAGTATCATTGTCTGTATTAATCACTATCCAGGGGCCATTGGTAGATGTTTCTGCTACTAAAACACAGCCACAGCACATTTCATGGCTGATCTGCTGTTAGGACCTGGTCTCCTGGGAAGCCTTTAAGGCCCCCCAGTTGTAGTTGGCTTTTGCTTCTCTGTCTTTCTCACTCTGGCTTACAGTCTCTGACAGCAGAGAAAGTACTGGCATGTAAGAGGCACACATTAAATATTTGCTAGATGACTAAATGAATGGACCTACCCTCTTGTACTAGCTGACAATATGAACTATTTTGAAAGAGTCTCTGCAAAGTAATTTGGCAGCATCAATATTCATTAAAATATTCATAATCTTCAACCTTAAAATTTCTGAGACTGTATTCTAAGGTGAACATTTAGTGGGGAAATGATGTTTATGAGGCATTACTTGTAATAATGAAATTTCAAATGGGAAATTGAGGAAAATCCTCTCAAATGAATACTACTAAGTCAATAAAAATTATAAGATTTGGCTATAGGCATGGAACATTCTAATGACTTATTTTCCTTTTTTAAAGCAGTGAAAATGTAAAATTATGCCTATTTGACCTAGTAAAGATAATTTTTTAAAAGTTCTTAAAGTCGGGTGTGGTAGCACACACTGGTAATCTTAGCACTTGGGAATTCAAGGCCAGACTAGACTATGTTATGAGTTCCATGTCAGTCTGGCTATGGAGTGGGACCTTGTCTGGAAAAAAAAATACTTAAAAGTGAAAACTGTCATTATGGTAACACACCACTGTTACCTAGTCCCACTAATGATATGCTAAAGGGTGACCTCTTCCTAACAAATGACACTTCATCGGCTCACCAAAATACAGACTAAAATCCAAACCAGTGTGGAACTCCAGACTCTCAGCAGTATTTCCATGCTTAGTGTTTTTTTTTTTTCTCCTTTTTTCTTGTATAATATATAGAAAGACAGAGAAATCAGACCAGTGGAGTGTTGTGTATGTAGCATTCCTGAGAAGGGCCACAAAGTAAATCCCTTAGTGGCTGTATTTAAATCCCCTACTTCCCACCCTGACTCCACTACCAAGGCAAACATCTTGACTTGTACTGTGATTGCTTCTTTTGTTTATCATTTTTATTTGGTCATATAAACATAATTTTAAAATGTCATGTCATAGCCATAACTTGCTTTGAATTAACTAAACAGAATAACACCTTTTCTTTCCTTTTTCTGGTGTGTGTGTGTGTGTGTGTGTGTGTGTGTGTGTGTGTGTAGAGAAAGTACCTTTCCATGTAGCATAGTTGTCCTGGAACTTTCTATGTACACCAGGCTGGCCTCAAGATCACAGAGATCTGCCTGCCTCCTACGTGCTGGGATTAAAGGCATGTGCCCCTAGGCCCAGTCTTTGAATACCATATTCTAAAGATAATAACTAAAAGGATTTGCTTATGGATTAGACACAGGATGCAGGAGAACGTGAGATGGAGATAATAAGTAGGCAGTTGGGTGTACAAGTCTGTAGTTCATAGGGACTGAAAGTATTGCTATATTACTTAACATATAAGACTGTAGATTTCCTGTGGAGTGAATGTAAGCAGGATTGTGCTCGGAAGCCACTGACATTTAGAGATCTGGAAAAGGCGAGACCTAGCCAGAGACATCTGGGAGGAAAATAAAAACTAGAAAAGCAGTGTCCCTGAGGCCAAGGAAGAAAGGGCTATAACAGGCAGGAGTGAGTGAAGTGTCAGCTTCTTTTAGGAGGTCAAATGAGATGAGCAGGCCAAGACTTAACATTGGGTCTCTGGTGATCTACAGAAGGCTGGGGTGGAAAGATAAAAGCCTGTTTGGGTGATCTCCAGAGGAAATGAAAGACAAGTGAGGACAGTAAGTATAGATTTTTTTTTTCAGTAGTTGTATTGCAAAGAAAAGCAGAGAAAAGAGGCTATAACAAAAAAGAAAATGGGGGTTAAGAGAGGGTAATTTGTTTAAGCTCGGCTATTGTGTGTGTGTGATGTTGAAGGGACCACCTACCAGGGAATGAGAATTCCTTCTAGAGTAAAACATAGGAACAGGCTTGGGAGCATGGGAACCCAGGGCACAGGAGAGGTTGTCAGAGCAGATGCTCACAGAGCCCATAGGAGGGGGGCTGCTCAAGAGAGTCAGCACAGGTCCTGTAGAAACAGTAGTGACCACCAGTCACATGAGAGATGCAGTCTTCGCCTCACTGGCCTCTCAGTGTGGCAGGACTTACTTTGGTAAAGAGAAGGAAGGAAATACCTCAGAGTGATGATCTTGCCTTGGGTCAGTTGTCAAGATGGTCAGAGCTGGAAATCAAGGCTCTGTGAAGAGTTTCAGAGAGATGATAAAGAGTATGCTGTGATGCCTACTTAGAACATTTAGAGATGATAGGAGGCAGACAAACCTGCCGAGAAAAATCAGAACTAGAATTTGTTGCTGTGTAAACAGCAGATGTAAGAAACAACCTATTTAAAGCAGGCTTGAGGGTCCTGGAAAGGATAGGTAAACAAGAAAGAAAATTCAGAGAGACAAGACTTCCTACCCAATGTTTAATCTACTTCTATAGAACTGATACTCAAAGAACCCATGCTGTGTGACAGACTGTTGAAGCGTGGTTTAGTGACTGGTGCTCCCCTTGGAACTCATGGGTCAACATCTTCCATTGAGAGGGGGCAGGCCTACAATTTTCAAGACCACTAGTGTAAACAACAGCGAGAAACAGGATGGATGTCTTCTATCCTAGATGACAGCCAGGAGAAGAGGAAACCAGGATGCAGAAAGAACGCAAACCCCAGAACCCAGAGTTCCTTTGTTTCTTATGTAGCAGCCCCATCAGAAATGAATGTGCTCAAGGCCCAGGGTTTGGTTCCCAATGACCAATAAATAAATAAGTAAATGAAACCTAAAGCACTCATGCTCCAAATGTCACCTGCACCATGTGACAATGATGCCTAGGCCTCCACCCAGGTGACACTTAATGATCAGTAGTGCTGTATGGTGGGGTACGTGAGCTGTGGAAGTTTGACTCTTGTCCTACCTACCTGTAACACTACAATCACCCTCTCCCACAGCCATTTCTTGCCTATGTTCATGACAAGGTGCTCTCTCTGGGCCAAGAGGAAGGCCTTCTGGGCTGTCTTGCATCGTGCTGGGAGCAGCGTCCAGTGCAGTCAGGAGAGTATCTCAATGCTCAACGCCCAGGTGAGGACTTCTACTATCTGGAACTGAGTGCTCCCTGTAATACTCAGAGCCTCAGTATTCAGGAGCCTCTGTGAGCCGCTGACCCCACCCCAGTCTGATCCCTGTGGGTAGTTTTATCCATTTTGGGCATCTGGAGCCCAATTCAAAGAACAGGACAAGGAATGGATACTATTCCCAGTCTACCTCCTGGCCCTCACTTCCTGGCCCAGCTTCAATCCTCCCTTTCTCCCCCATTTAAATCAAAGCTGCTGGAAGCTGAGGAAGAAATGGGGGTGCCTATATGCAAAAATGTGAGTCTCAAACTACTCTGAGTATCAACAGTGTTAACCAAGGGTGAATAAGCTGTAGAAGCCAAGAGTATAGGGAAGAAAATGGAAAAGGGCAACAGCTAACAGAAAATAAGCCAGTTTTCTCTAAGACCTAAAAGGGTTTTTATCCCTGCCCTGGGTCTGTTGTTTCAAAGGTTTTGAACAAAGACAAACAGGTTCTAGCTTTCTCCTGACTCTTACAAGGGAACACAGGCCTGCTTCTGACTTCATTGTAGGCTGCAGGCTTCTGAGGTCAAGGATGAGATTCTGTTTATCATAGCAGAGCGCCACACAAAGACAGGCATGGGCACCCAGCTGAACTGTGCGGGCTCTGAAGGCAATGAACGTGCTTGATCCTTCTGTTTCCATAGGGATCGATGAGTGCCCAGTTCACATTTATCATGTCTCTGGACTAGTTGTTCCCTGGAGAAGGATCTGGAAGTGGAAAGAGAATTAGTTTCCAGTTTCAGTTCTCCTCTACACCCCTGCATTAAGGTCCTCCACCTCCCCGAGCCCTGTTTTTCACATTTGTGAGGTGAGAACACCACTGTTCTGTGTGGGGCTCATGTGTGATCAGGTGATATATCATGTGTGAGTCCTGGGTACCCTGAGCTTGAAGTGCTGGGTGAAGGAAGGGTACTTCTGCTCTGTCTTCCCCCATCTTCCCAAAAGATCACTAAATACATATATACATACATAGACATATACACATGTCACACATATATATACAATCATGACATATACACATGTCATATGCATATACATGTAGATATATACACATGTCATATATACATATACACAATCATGACATATACTCATGTCATATACATATACACATACTCATATACATATTCACACAAAGAGGCAGCAAATAAAATTTATTGGATAGAGCAACAGCCCCCTGTGCTACATAGAGGTTTTGAAAATAAGTCAATCCTACACATATATTTTAGAGACCCTAGAAACTCACAAACCAACATTTTCTGATGATAGAGAAGGTCTAGAATGTCAAGACTCTTGGCACCAATAACAGAGAAACCAAGAAAGGAAAAGGACGACCGTCCTCCACTCCAGGTGACAGGGAGATATGGAAAAGAAAGCAACCGGGAAGAAAGTGTATTCCAAAGCCCAGGGCTACTCTGCGCCTTGTACAGAGGTCCAGTTAGACATGAAGTGGGCAGCAATTGAGTGCTCACAAGAGACATTAAGGGGACATTTGCAGCTTTTCACTTTTCCTGTAACCAGATAATTGAAGAGATAAGGCCTTACCTAGGGTCTCCCTAAAGTTAATGAGTCTGAGTTCACAGTTCGTTGACTCGCTTTACAGAATTTATTTTATGTGAGTCTAATCCACATGGCTGTTCTTTGCCTTAGGATTCAACCAAGGGAAATGCCAGAAATTCCACCAGCTTATTTATACTGAACTTGCTACTTTATGCACCGTGTGTACTCCATCAATATAATTGCCCAATTCTGGGAAAAGAAGCACTGTCTTAGAAGCAGATTTAGTCCACGTAAGTATACGTGTGTGTGTGTGTGTGTGTGTGTGTGTGTGTGTGTGTGTGTTTGTGTGTGTGTGTGTGTCTAAGGTCCCAAACTACAGTCAACAGGTCCCCTCATATAAAGGACTTTCTGTTTAACTTTCAATCATCCATATTAATTTTACAGAGTAAGGCTCTCCCTGTTAAGAACTCAAAGATATTCTAATTTGTCTAGAAGAAGAAAAGAAAAATCCTGGGCCATGATTCTTTTCCAAGACAAGGTCCCCATTATGGGCCAGACATAAGAGGGGTAGGCACGTGAAGAGAATTCGCTGTAATGCCCTGCTTGTAGACCTTAGGGGCTTTCTCCCAGCACACTGATGCTCTAGCTCTTCTGTGTGCTGGTCTATGACTGTTCTTCCCACAAACTGATCTTCCCTCTCCCCTGAATCAAAGTCAGATTCCCAAGGAAGTTTCATGACACACTTGGCTGGTAAAGTATTAACGCCATGTGACATCCCAGGCCACCCACCATTGCTCAGCCCGGAGATCGGCGTTGTACACATCAGATCTCCTCTGCTGGTCCAATCACCTCACAACAGGGAAATTCCCGTCACGTGGACGTTAGCCATTACTTCTGCTATTGAAAGCAGTGCAAGGCAATACTTCAGTAAGGGGCTGAGATAGGGTAGTCTTTGGACACCATAACTTATCTATTTGAAGTAATTCAAATAGGCATAAATGAGTTGTCAGTTATCTTATGTGTGTGTGTGTGCGTGTTTGTGTGTACATGAGTATGCATGCATGTGTGTGCATATCATATACATAGATGATTACCCTAAGACGTTTTTATAAAGCATTCCATTCTTTTATAACAGTTTGTTTTCTTTCTGCTATAAGATAGAAGAGAACTGTAGTCATTTCACCCCGTTTCTGCTTCAGCGTGGCAGACGTCTTGGAGCAGTAAAGAGGACCTACATGTCTGGCCAGAGAGCAGAGGATGGGATGGCTGCTGTCAATTGTCAACTTGACAGAATCTATAATTTCCTGAGAGATGGGTCTCTGAGCCTGCCTGTGAGAGAGCATCTCGATTGTGTTAATTGATGTGGGAAGGCCACCTTAACCAAGTGACAGGGATCCTGGGCATTCTAAGATAGAGAAAGTGAGCTGACACTAGGAAGCATCCATTGCCCCGTTTCTTCACTGTGGATGCTACATGGCCAGCTCCCCAAAGTTCTGGCAACTCTGACTTCCACCTCTGGCCATGACAGACTGTGAGTGAGAATAAACTCTTTCTCTCTTAAGTTGTTTATTTCAGGGTGCTTCATCCTGAAAAGAAACAAAGACAGGGGCCTCTCTCTTAGGATGTCAGGTCTGACAGTTTTCTCAGGGTCCACCAAAAGGTACGGTAATTCTTCCCAAATAGAAATATCACTTTCCTTTATAACAAGGGGCTCGCATCTCTAAGATGGTTAAGAAGAAAACTTGCCCAAGGAGGACAGTGTTTGCCACTTATTTACTTTCCCTGTTTTGGAGGTTAGAATGCAGAGCATAGACATGAGTTACTGACATGTTGTGTGCCTTGTACAAGACATGTCCCCCAGCAAGCAACACTGGGCAATGGTTGGGCTCGAAAGAGCTGTCTTTCTCAGCAGAGGCCTAGCCAATGCCTCAGTGGCTTCCTGTGCCTTTGGTGGGAGACTGCTGCCTCCAGTCCATCTCCCCAGCAAATACCACTTGAGGTAGGCAGAGGAGGCGGCTGTAATCAAACTGGCTAAGAGTGAGCACACTTGTGCTCAGTGGTGTGCCTGGAAATTGACCCTCTTCGGCTTTTAGCAGGATGTTTCTCCAGCAGTTCAATGATTACCAAAGATAATCAGGGCAGTTTGAAACCTGAAATATTTGTACCCTTCACTCTGTTTGGGCCTCAAGCACCAAAAGCATTAAGTCAATGCCCTGGAAGGACCATCCCCTTTAGAGTAAATGTTTAATAATTGAAAGGCATGCTATGCCTGTGCTCATTAATTTAAAAATATTCCCTAGCCAATATTCTTAGAAATGAGCATGATTATTTATTGCTTAGTGATGAGCTGAATAAATGACAGCAGTCATCTTCCAGCACCTTCTGTTTCCCATCAGGAATAAATAATAACACCCAGTTATTCACAGTACCTCAGCTGTCAGAGCAGTTTTAAATAATAGACATAAACTGCTATTTATGCTTCATCAACATTTAGCGATTGTCTCTACTACCATCTTCCACCAGAAGTTTGGGATCTTACTGTCCTTAGCTGTTTCTTGTCTTCATAGTCTGTATTCTGCAGGGCTGAGGACAATGGTGTTTATCATCTACAACCTTCAGCCTTTGACACATTATAAATTAAATCCAAATACCTTTTGAATTAAAACTTCTGTAAAGATATTGTTCATTGAAAACCTAAATGACATCCCAGATGGCTTTCCCTTCTCTGAAGATAAAATGCCATAACCCTTGGGTGAGCTAGTTGGAGAAGAATGTTATGAAGATCAAGTTCAGACAGCTTCTGTGCCTTTGTACCCCAACACTGCTCCAGTCTGCAACCCGTGACTTCATTCTGTTTGGATTTACAAGACATTTCCAACTAAAGCATCTTCAACAAATAGTGCTAGCATAACACGAAGTCTGCATGTAGAATATTGCAAATAGATCCATATTTATCACCCTGCCCAAAACTCAGTCAAGTGGATCAAAGACCTTAACATAAACCATAGGCCCTGAACTTGATAAAAGACAAAGTGGTAAACAACCTTGAATGCACTGGTACAGGAGACAGCTTTCTAAACTGCACAGGAACTAAGATCAGCAATTGATAAATGGGATCTTATGAAACTGAAATGCTTCTGTAAGGCAAAGGACAACACTAATCAGACAAAGAGGCAGCCTACAGAATGAGAAAATATTTTTTTACCAACGGAGATATAATATCCAAAATATATAAAGAACTCAAGAAACTAGGTATCAAAAAAAAACCCAAAAATTTCAATTTAAAAATGGGATGCAGATCTAAACAGAGAAATCTCTAACAGCTGAGAAGCAAAGAAAATTCAACATCCTTAACTGTTGGGGAAATGCAAATCAAACTACTTTGAGATTCCATCTTAGACCTGTCAGAGTGACTAAGAATAACACACAAGTGGCAGTTCATGCTGGAGAGGATGTGGAGCAAGGGGAACACACCTCCACTGCTGGTGGAGGAGGGGCAAATTCATTCAGCCACTATGGAAATCAATTTGATGGTTCTTTAGAAAATTGAGATTTGTTTTACCTCAAGAACCAGCTACACCACTCTTGGGCATATACCCAAAGGATACTCTATTCTACCACAAGGACAGCTGCTTAACTATGTTCATAGCAGCTTTATTCATAATAACCAGAAACTAAAAGCAACCTAGATATTCCTCAACTGAACAGTGGATTTTAAAATATGATATACTTACACAACTGAGTATTACTTAGCTGTTAAAAAATAACATCATTAAATTTGCAGACAAATTGATGAAACTAGAAAAAAAATCATCCTGTGTTGACCAAGCTTTCTATCCTGCCTGATCCCTCAGCTGTTCAGTCTCAATGAAACACACAGAGGTCTGCATCAATTATAAACTGGTTGACCTAGTAGCTCAGGCTTCTTAATAATTGATTCTTTCTTACATCTTAAATTAGCCCATTATTCTTGTCTATGTTGTCCACGTGGCTTGGTACCTTTTTTAGTGAGGCATTCTCATCTTGCTTCCTCTGTGTCTAGGTGATGACTTCAGACTGCATCTTTCCTCTTCCCAGAATTCTACGTTCTCATTGCTCCACCTTTACTCACTGCCTGGCCACCCTGCCTATACTTCCTGCTTGGCTACTGGCCAATCAGCATTTTATTAAACAAGTACAAGAAACAAATCTTCACAAGGAAGTATAGAGGCTTGGGAGAGAAAAGAAAAAGGATAAAGTCCTTAAAATAAAAAAGAAAGAGAGTAGTTGGGTGTGGTGGCCCACAACTTTAATCCCAACACTTGGAAGGCACAGGCAGGCAGATCTCTGTGAATTCAAGGACAGCCTGGTCTATGGAGTGAGTTACAGGACAGCCAAAGTTACACAGAGAAACCCTGCCTCAAAAAGCAAGAAGTTAAAAATAAAAATAAAAGAAGTAGAGATTAAAATAAAACCACACAAAGATGGAAAATACATAGAAAATCTGGATATTGTATGTTATTATGTTCTCTTTGAATTGTTTAAATGCTGAAGAAGGAGCAATAGCTGCTAAAAGATATTTGATTATAAATGTTTCTGGATTAATCTAACATACATATTTTTAAATGCTTTGACTTCAAACCTAAGTCAAAAGATATGTTACTTTGGAGAAGAGGTTTTGGTTTTGTTTCCACAGTAAATGAGAGGGTGTGGACTAAGAAAAATCAGGTTTGATCAAGGAAGACCACCTGAGAAATCTCCGACAGGAATAGATGGCCCAGATGTCAGAGTTCTATATCCAGAACAGATTCAAGACTGCTACCTGAGATGATCAAGCCTCACAGGATACTCCAGTCAGGGCTTGATCATAATTCTAAATTTTCTTTAGGTCCCCATAAGATTATCAGTGCCCCCAATCATCAGGAAGTAGCCTAAAAGCTACACCCACATTCCCAAAAATTGGATTCTGGATGTTTGCTTTTGTTTTGAATGTTGGTTACAAGTTGTTATGGATAATGGTTAGGAGAAAAACTAACCAAAGGAGATTCGATTAAGAGTTCTTTTTTTTTTTTCAAAAGGGGGGGGGGCGGTGCTGTGGGACAATAGTCTATACCCTGTGAATTGTATTTTAAATAAAACACTGATGGGGCAGTAGCCAGACAGGAAGTAGAGGTGGGGCAACAAGAACAGGAAAATTCTGGGAAGAGGAAAGATCAGTTGGCAGTCTTCACCCAGCCGCAGAGGAAACAAGATGAGAACCCTGCACTGACAAAGATACCAAGCCACGTGACTAACACAGTCAAGAATTATAGGTTAAGATGTAATAATTACTTCGATCCATCGCCAGATGAAGGTTCTAAGGTGATATGCAAGATATTCATCAGTATAGGATAGGGTCATTTCAGGTTCCCTCTCCTTAGTTGCCCAAGGTACCAGCTGGGGACATATTCCTGGACACCTGCGAACCCCTCAAGAGTCAAGTCTCTTGCCAACCCTAAGATGGCTCCCTTAGATAGGATATATACTTCGCTGCTCCCGTATCCATCCTTCCTATATCCCAACCATCCCAATCCTCCGAGCTCCTCCCATCCTCCCCTTCTCATATTTCTCATCCCATTTCCCCTTTGCATATCACCTTAGAACCTTCATCTGGCGATGGATCGAAGTAGAGACAGAGTCTCAATTTGGAGCAACGGTCTGAGCTCTTAAGGTCCAAATGAGGAGCAGAAGGAGGGAGAACATGACCAAAAAATCAGGACCACGAGGGATGCACCCACCCACTGTGACAGTGGAACTGATTTATTGGGAGCCCACCAAGGCCAGCTGGTCTGGGACTGAATAAGCATGGGTTGATTCCGGACTCTCTGAGCATGGCGGTCAATGAAGACTGATGAGAAGCCAAGGACAATGGCACTAGGTTTCGATCCTAATACATGAACTGGCTTTGTGGGAGCTTAGCCTGTTTGGACGCTCACCTTTCTGGACGTAGATAGAAGGACCTTGGTCTTCCCGCAGGGCAGGGAATTTGGACTGCTCTTCAGTATCGAGAGGGAGGGGGAATGGAGTGGGGGGAGGAGAAGAGGAGTGGGGATAGGGGGAGGGAAGTGGGGGGAGGGCAATATTTGGGAGGAGGGGAGGGAAATGGGAAATGGGGAGCAGGTGGAAATTTTAATTAAAAAAGAATAAAAATAAATAAATAAGTAAAAAAAAAGATGTAATAATTAATTAACAAGAAGCCTGAGATAATAGGCAACAAGTTTATGATCAATGTAGACCTCTGTGTATTTCTTTGGGACCCAGTGACTGCCGGACCTCGTGGGACAAAAACCTTAGTCAACAATTCTGAGTGAGATAGCCCAAATTCAGAAAGACAAATATGGTATGTACTCACATATAAGTGGATGTTAGCAGAAATGTAAGTGATAAACTATAATCCACAAACCCAGAGAGAACAGGTAAAGAGGAGGGCTCTGGGGGCGGGGAGCCTGAATCTCCATAGGAAGGGGAAATAGAACAGATTTTGTGGGTGGACTGGGAGCAAGTGATGATGGGAAAGGAACGGATCAGGTGGAGGAAGAAGGGAGAGAGTTTGGGGAGCTATAGCTGGAAATGAGGGGCATTTTGCTGGGGCAGTGTGGAACTGTAATGCAGTGAAAACTTCCGGAATCTATGAGGGTGATCCTTGTGAGAACCCCTAGTTATGGAAGATACGCAGTTTGAACTGGCCATCTTTTGTAATCAGGGAAGGCTTGCAGTGGTGGAACTGGGTTGCATTTGGTTGAGTTGTTGTAAAGGGAGTCTAGCAACAATCTGGTTGATGCTAGGACAGAAGGTTGCTCTCTGAAAACTGCCAGCAGGGCCCCATTGCTGAGGATGACATCTACACAGCTCATGGAATATAGAGAGGTCAAACTGATGCCTCCATGGAGTCTTCACCCCTATTCCAATCCCTTTGGCATAAGAAAGTATCCTATAAGCCTCAGAAAGAGAAACCTGGACACTAATCTAGTCATAAAACCCTCAACCTACAATTTGTCCTGCCTGCAAGATGTGTTGCTACAGAACTTAAAGTAGTTAGTGGCCAAGAAATGTTTGGTTTAACTTGAGGCCCATGCCGAAAGAGAGAGAGAGAGAGAGAGCCCCCCAAGTCCTACCCTGCCTGGATAGCCAGGAACCAGAAACTGGATTGCCCAGAAACCTAGGGTAGAAACAAACAAGACAGGAAAAAAAAAAAAAAAAAAAAAAAAAAAAGGAGGAAGGGAAAAAGGAAGGAAAAGAAAAAAAAAACCAATGAGATGGGCTGGAGAGATGGCTCAGAGGTTAAGAGCACTGCCTGCTCTTCCAAAGGTCTTGAGTTCAATTCCCAGCAACCATATGGTGGCTCACAACCATCTATAATGAGATCTGGTGCCCTCTTCTGGCATGCGAGCATACATGGAAGTACTGTTGTATATAATAAATAAATAAATAAATCTTAAAAAAAAAAAACCAATGAGATGATGAAATAGTTCCTAATGATATTTTGCTATATTCAAAGATCAGTGCCTTGTCCAGTCATTATCAGAGAGGCTTCCTCCAGCAGCAGATGGGAGTAGGCATAGAGACCTACGGCCAGACATTATGTGGAAACAGAGTCTAAATTGGAGGTCTCCATCAGGTCCCTCCCCTCAGAGTTTGCTTGTATTAAGGAACCCCATGAAAGAGGGGCAGAAAGACTGCAGGAGTCAGAGGGATGTAAGACTCCAGAGATATGACCCACTGAATCTGCTAAGCAGGGCTTACACGGGTTCATAGAGACGGAAGTGGCAAACACAGAGCCTGCGTGGGTCTGCACCAGGTCCTCTGCATATCTGTTACGGCTGTGGTTTGGTTCTTTGTGGGACTCCTAACTACGGGAGTGGGTATATCTCTGACTCTTTTGCTTGCATTTTGGACTCATTTTCTCCTATTGAATTGACTTGTCCAGCCTTGATATGAGGGCTTTATTTTGTCTTGTCTTATTGTATCTTGTTTTGTCCTGCTGGCTGTCCATCTCTTAGAGGCCTTCTTTTTTTTGAAAACAGAGGGGGAGTGGACCTAAGGGAGAGGGGAGGTTGGGGAAGTTGGGAGGAGTGGAGAGAGGGAAAAGTGTCACCAGGATGTATCATATGAGAGAAGAATCTATCTTTGATAAAAAAATTAAAGATTTATTTACTTGTTTGTGTATGAGTGTTAGCCTGTGAAACATGAATGTATGTGAAATGTGGTTATGTCTGGTACCCCTCCCCCCAGGGGCCAGAGGAGAGCACTGGATCCTCTGGAACTGAGTTACAGACAGTTGTGAGCCACCATGTGGGTGCTGGAAACTCAACCCAGATCCTCTGCAACAGCAGCGAGTGTCTTTAGTGCTGAGCCGCCTCTCCAGCTTTTGCCTTTTTTTTGGGGGGGGGGGTTGAAAGAAAAAATAATATATTGTATGTCTGATATCTTTATACTTCCTACTGATAAAATTTCATGGAATCTCCTTTTGGAGTCAGAGCTAAACTCAGAGCTCTCGTTCTGCCCCCATGTGGACCAGTTCTTCTCCAGGCAGGATGCAGCCACCTCGCTAGAACCTTCCTTCACTGCTCCCTGCCTAGACCCAGCATTCCCTTGCTCACTGCTTTCTTCTTCCCGTTTTGCTAAAATTACTCTCTTGTTCTACCAGGCAAGTATTCTGAGTTCCTTTAGGTCTAAAAATATATCTTATCCTCCCACTTGATTGACGGTTTGGTGGGATACAAAATTCTAGGTCAACTGAAATCCAGGTCAACATAATTTCCCTTAGAACTTTGTAGCAATGCTCCAAAGCCTCCAGCATCCAGCAAGGCTGATGCCGCAGACTTTTGTTAGATATAAAGCAAGGCTCCCTGATTTGATAGTTTGTTTCATTATTGAAAATTTTAGTTTCTACTATTTATTTTGCCTCACAATTTGATTAAATTATTATTAAGCGTAAGTCTTTTTTCCCTTTCTTGTGACTTAGCTTTGTGACTTTTATTGACTCTCGGAAATTTTACTTACATACACACATACACACACATACATCTATAACATGTAGTCTAGGTTTTCTGTTGATTGTGGGTTGAGCCACACATTGATCTTTCACTACTTTTAAATTTATCATTTTTCTCTATTTTGTAAGATTGCCTTGATTTTGTACTTGCAATTGATTTTTATATTTTTAGCAAAATATTTTCATTACAGCAGAAAATTATGTGATGATTCCTTTATTGTGTCATTCTCTTCTCTTTCAATAGCTGACAGGTTTTTAAGTTTATCTTCTGTGTCCTCAAATATCCCTGCTTCTTCCAGAGAAACATACTGTTCCTCCTACAGGATTGTGGGCTCTGTATGTTTGGGGGAGGGTATAACCGATGTCAGTTTTTGTTTGGGGAGGTCAATAAGAAACAGCCTACTTCTAGAAGAAAACGCACTGTACTCTAGAGCAAGAACACTCACCAAGAAAGCCTTGCTCTCTCAGCATTGGTCCCTTTCCTGAGGAAAGCGCCTATGCCATTTTGTTGCTTGGTTTGGATTTGGGCTTGGATTCTGGACTAGAAGCAAACCCAAGCTGCTAATTGTTCTATAAGTGGAGGCCAAGGAGATTGGAGCACAGACTGACCTGCGTAGCTCCCATCCAAGCAGGTCTTCTCAGCTCTCTGCTGCAGCCAACTGCCTGATCCACAGACCCAGAGGCCAGAATCTTTTAACTTTCCTCCGAAAGGCTCAGCTCCCTGCTTTCCTGCAGGCCTCACTCTGGATCCTCCTGCTTTACACATCAATGGGTTTTAATTTGCCTTCTTCTAGGAATTTCTTGAAATTTTGTGTTCTTTTCCCCTGTCAATCTCTCTCCTCAGGGTATTTGCTATAATCAGCTCATTGCTTCTCATCTTTATACTGATGCTTCCTCTGGTCTCCTGATGGAGGGGCCTGTGAATGAGCACAGTGCTGGCATCCTGAGCCTTCGCTTATCTGAGATGTTTGAGCAGCAACAGTGCTGCTCTGCACCCAGGGCATCCAGGGGACACAAATGGAAGATGTCCGCAGCAGATAGCTACACCTGCAGAGGGGCCTCTCTCCAAAATCATGAGCCACAGAAGTTATGGTAGAGGGCTGAGTTAGGAGACCTGAGACAAATCCCTTGTGCGGGAGTCGGTGTCTGTAGAACTTTCATTAATAACCAGCGGTCATTTTGAAAGACAGTGGAAGAGAGGGGTTTAGTTTCTAAAACCAAGTATCAGAAGTCCATCTCAGCACACGCTACAGATAAACAAAGGAGTATACATTTATAATGGAGTAGAGTTGTTTGGGGGACTTGTTTACACAGAAGTGCTAGTAAAGTTCAAACAAACCAATCTTCAAGTCACTTCCAGGGATAAAACTGTGCTCAGCACAGACACTTTTACCTACTACAGAAAGCCTAGTCCAAGATGGGGGCAGGAGGATATGAAAGTCACTAATATTATCAAGATTCTACTCTATCTTAGGAAGTTTCTGTGTATCTCATTTAGTTTAATTCACACAAAAATTTCATTGAGATCATTCATCCATTCCTTCCATCAATTATATGTAACAGACAGCTGGAGTATCCCAGGGTCCATGTCAGGTGGGCACGGGAAATACACCATGCATGAAAAACTCTCACTGCACTTACTGCTTACTGAAGGAGGCAGACACAAAACAACAACCCAAACAAGTACAGAATGACAAGTACTGAGAGGTATTGTATGATGCCACCAAAACCTCTAAATGAGAAGCCTGCCCAGAATGGAGTAAAGGCAAAGGAAGACATACTTGAGAAGAGAAGATTTAGCCTAAGATCTAAAGAATGAGAATTAGGCCATGCAGTAGTGGCACACGCTTTTAATCTCAGCACTCAGGAGGCAGAGGCAGGCATATCTTTGTGAGTTCGAGGCCAGCCTGGTCTACAAGAGCTAGTTCCATGACAGGCTCCAAAGTTACAGAGAAACCCTGTCTCGAAAAATAAAACAAAGCAAAGCAAAAAGAATGAGAATTAAGTAGGTGAGATGGGAGGGAGGAATTAGTCCAGGTATTTCAAAAGATATAACATGTGTAAAGGTACTGAGGCAGAAGCATGAATGGTATTTTTTAAGTTCATGAAAGAATCATCATTTGGAAACTACTATAATAATAATTCCCAAAGAATTAACAGTGGCTTCATATTGAAAGACACAAGTTCATTACATAGTCTTAGGTAAACCGTCCCTCCCCCCATGCATAATGTATTTATTAAAACAGATCAGTAACTCTGTAGTGAAAAAATCATATAAGACATGTGTTTAATTATGTAAGCAAAGTAGACATTGTACTAGAAGGAATGGGATCAATGGCTGTCATGTACCTCCTGATATTATGCATTAATAAAACACAGAATCACTCCTATGATAGCCGTGCCAAAAATGCATAACCTGTATCCAAGAATGAGGATTATTAGACACACCCCAGCTGAGAGACATCCTACAGAGTAACTAGTCAAGGCTCTTGGAAGACTTCAAGGTCTTAGAAGATGAAGATGGATAAGTTGTTGCAAATTAAAGAGATGAAAAAGACAACGAGTCTATACAGAGTCTGTGATCCTGGGTGAGTGTTTTTTTCTTTTTCTGTGAAAGAATAAATTATGGGACATTAGTAAAAATTTAAAAGATGTTTTCAAAAAGGACTGAAGCAAAGTTAAAATATGATGAGATCTTCATATGAGTTTATTTGCCATAATACTTTCAGAGAGTTCAGAAAAATGATTAAACAATATGAAGTCTACTATTTAAGAAATACCAGTTACAATATACAAGAAATCTCTTTATTACTTTCACAATGTTTCTGTAAGTTAAAAAAAAAACTTCAAGATAAAAAGTTAATATAAAAAGACATGAAGATCAACACCTACAAGGAGTCAGTATGAGGCAAGGTGATCTTGGACTTACAAGGAAACAGTTCTTGTTGTTTATCCTGAAAGCCAAGCAGGCCACCAAATGGCAAGATAAGGGACATGACCTGACTACACCAGCATTCAGAAAACAGGGCAGATGGATCCCAGATAGCTAGCTGTAATCTTAGGAGATGAGCTCTATGTGAAGGTGTCACCTTGGTCTAGGACAGAGCAATGGTAGCAACTGTTAGTCCACCAATGGAAAGTAAAGACCATTACCCAAATTATTCAAACTAAGAAAGCTTTATTTTCTGTCAGACAGGACTATCTCCCTAAACCGAGGTTTGTGAAAATAGCATCGAACATAGGGAAAGGTAGGGTTTATATAGTTCAAAAATGCGTGCAAGGCTAGGGGGTTTCCAAGGGTTTTTGATTACATAGGAACTTGGCAGAACATCTTATCAGGGTGGAGGCCAGGGTATATGGTGTGGAACATGTCAAACTCTAGAAAATGGATCAAGACATGATCAAACCCAAGTTTTACAGAAAATCGCAATGAATTTATTTTGACTTTGTAATAAGATGCTTTCTAAGCTTAGAATGGAGTTAGACTGATCCATCACAACCAGGTAGGACTGGGTGGCTCTGAGAACTCTGTGGGAGTTCACATAAGCTTGAATGGATGGGAAACAAGGCAAGCACCATCTTTCACAAGAGGGAAGGGAGGGATGAAATGGACTCCCAGGGTCGGGATTAACTACTGGATAAAGAAAGGCTGAAAGAAAATCTAGGTGTGGACAAAGTGAAGAGTTTGAGTCTATATGTGTTTTAAGGTCTCCTGAGACCTCTGGGTTGAGCCGTTGACCAGGGAAGTTCATTGCACACTGGTGGGGTTGGAAGAGAGGTGTGGCTAAACTCCTCTGGAGAACAGGAGGGCTAGGCCTAAAGAGAGCCTTGAAGACACCTGTTGGTCTGTGTTCTTACATCCATTCATGAAGCCACATGGCTTGGTATGTCTCACTTTTAATCTCTGCATACTCTTAGAAGCCATCCTTGTCAAGAAGTCAATCGTTGCTTCTTTTCTAATTTCTGCGAAATCAGCCTGAAGAAATCAAAATGTATCAAGCTGGAGGGGACAGGGAACAAGAGACTTTTCAGGTCTTCCTTTGTCTGGTTGTTCATAATTGTTTATCAATTAAGAAGAATTAAAGCCATGCCTTTTAAATAAAGGTTTCAGAATGCTGATGAGAAAGTCACTTCTTTCTCAGATAAACAAGTCTCATGGGGTTGCTCTGGAGAGTTAGAAAAATCCATCCTTTGCTGGGGAAGTCGTGACACAGTCAGGTTCTGTTGGCCCCTTTCTGGTTTTCCTTGAACTTTAATACTTGTTTCCTAATAACGTGTAGGGTATGAAGAGAGAATTAAAGGCAGCGGTCGCCAGCTTAGCAGACCTCAACCTAAACATTCAGTAATCCTATCTCTCTCCTCAGTCTACACCCCCAGTCATGGCTGCAGAAGTGGAATGCGGCGTTTCATGTGTGGGAGATTTCACGTGGTGATTTCCATTAGTCTTCAATGAGTTACAGGAAACAAACAGCTGGCGCCTGGCCATGCTGTAATGACTTCTGGCTTCTGAGGCTGCCGCTGGTGAATCTCCGGGGTGGCATGGTGAAGTATGCGAGGCCAGCTGCAGAGCCCAGTTAACAGAGGTATTTAGGCTGACAAGCTAAACGCTTAGGGGGCAGTTGTGTGCAGTTCCTGGGTAACCCAGAAGCCCGTCTGGCTTTAAAGACAGATTTTTACACTTTATAAATACATGTATTTGATCTTTGGTTGTACTTTACAAACAGTGACTATCCCCATATGCATACTTTAGTACAGCTCTGATTTCAGGTCTCAGAAATTGTCTTTAACATCACAATTATTTTCCGAGGAGCAATCTATATTTTAGACAAGCAGATGAATACAGCACTATACTTCTGGTCCCTAGTCAGGCTAATTTGACCTTTCAGTCAGCATTGGCCTTGAGCTCTCTGGTTTTGACGCTCAGTTAGACTTAGAAAATTAAAATTGGTAATATATAGATAAAGATAGGCATAAACATAGATAGAGATATAAAGATAAAATCTCTTTGTAAATGGTATTTATTAGAGTGGCTTACAGGCTAAGGTCTGACTATTCCAGCAACGGGCTGTCACCTAAGCCAAAGTCCAAGAATCCGGAAATTGTTCAGTCTATGAGGCTGGACATCTCAGGTGGTCTTTGGTATATGCCAGAATCCCAATGAAGTAGGGTCAGATGCCAGTGAGAAAACTTGCCAGAGAGATAGAGGGCAAATAGGTAAGAGCACCTGCTTCCTTCTTCCATGTCCTTTTTTATAGGCTGCCACAAGGAAGTGTGATTCAGATTTGAGGTGGGTCCCCCAAATGATTCACTCAAGAAAAATCGCTCACAGGTGTTACCTAGCAGCTTGGGTTTGGTTAATCCCAGAAAACCACATTGACAACCAAGATAACGTTCACACAAGGATTAACCTGAGGGTGGATGGGAGCTAAACTGTGTGCAAACTCTCCTCTTTCTAACAGCCCTCGTCCCCTCACCACTTAGCACAGACACAACTGGATAGTCAGAAACCGGCAATCATGAATATTCGCTGAGCACTTACTGAGTGCCAGGGACCGTGCAGAGTCCTTCACACAAATTGTTCCATTGATTCTCACAACTCATTGAGG